>NC_081182.1:29407800-29772355 GCF_029867415.1 Vicia villosa | reverse complement strand
TTACACCTCCTCCGTCATTTGTTACTTACAGTAGTACGTATTTTTATTAAAAGAATAAAAAAACCTTTTGAAATTTGGAAGCCTTTTTTTCTCCCCACCACTCTCTCATCCCCACCTACCCGTGTTCAACAATATGTAACTTTAATTTTATGTAATATTATCGTTGTAATCTTCACCCGATTAAATAAAGCGAATTGTTGTTGTTTTTCATTTTATTCTGTCCAGACATATTTTCGGAGGTTCATTTCCGAATTCTCCTAGGGGGGTGCGTTCGGAGATGAACTTCCGAAACACCACATTTTCTGAAAAGTAACTTTATTTTGGAGATGCATCTCTGAAATCAATATTTTATATTAAAAAAAACACGTTTTCGGAGATACATTTCCGAAAACACCTTTTTTAAGAAAAAAAGTACAGTTTCAGAAATGAACTTCCGAAACAAAGGGTATTGTGGTAAATTCACCAGGGGTGGGCAAGAAGGTTAGGAGGTGGGTGAAGAAATTTTCTTATTTTTTGGTCATAAAGTTTTAGGATAAATTTGGTTGTAAATCATCAATGTCCAGAAAATGACAAACTTTTTGGTCACAAGATCTCGGTATCCAAAAAATTGTTACCTTAGATTTTGATTTATCCGATGGAGTCACGTGGTTAAAAAAATACTCTTTAAGTCAATGCTCTTTTAAGGTAATGTATCTCAAATATTACTATGAGATATCAAAATATGTACACAAATCATAACAGAAATTTCAACATTAATTTTTGATGTTGTTATTCTTTTGGTTAATTCTTTATCATTTTAACCAAACTTAGTTTCACAAAACAGAGTTTTAACGAAATTGAATATTGCAAACTTTTTTATTTAGATAATATAATTTGGTAAACTTTAATTTAAACATATCCCATGTGACTCAATTTACCATTTCAATAACCAAAGTGCATTCATTAAAATATCATAATAAAACCACCCAACCCATGAAAAAGCAAAAACACAATCAATAAACAAAACAAAACAACCTTAATCGTCACGTATCACTTTCCATTCTGCTCAAAGAAACACCCTCTCTGGTAATTCCCAGCAATCTTATGAAACAGTAACACAACAGTAAAAAAAAAAAAATCCCTATTTCATCATAGGAAGGACGGCACCCGATCACGATTCCGATATTCTCACGTCGACACTGATAATAATTAAAAAAAATATTAAATATAATCACAAGTTTGGATATCTATGTGACATTAACACTCACATAGAGACGCTTTATTCAGAAGTATCCGTGTCACATAACAGATCCTTATAAATAGGCGCGCGCATCACACGTAGCAAGGACCAAAGCTTCACCGGAAACTGGCTGAGACGGTATCATCATGAGTGGTCCGTCGCGAGAAGAGGATTCAAAGGTAGACGAGAGAGAACACAAAGAAGGAGAAGGTAACCGGTTACTGGAACTAGACGGTGAATCGGAGACGGAGGAGGAGGGTGAAGCAGCGTATGAATCCGGTGAGAAAATCGTGGTGGTGGATTTCGAATTCGATTCGGTGGACGATTCCGCGGTTCCTCCTTTTTCATGGAAGAAGCTATGGATGTTCACTGGACCTGGATTCTTGATGAGTATAGCTTTTCTGGATCCGGGGAATCTCGAAGGGGATCTGCAGGCCGGAGCGATTGCCGGATATTCGCTGTTGTGGTTGTTGATGTGGGCGACTTTCATGGGGTTGTTGATTCAGCTGCTTTCTGCGAGGGTTGGTGTTGCTACTGGTCGTCATCTCGCTGAGCTTTGTAGGGACGAGTACCCGAATTGGGCTCGGTATGTGCTTTGGTTTATGGCGGAATTGGCTTTGATTGGGGCTGATATTCAAGAGGTTATTGGGAGTGCTATTGCTATTCAGATTCTTAGCCGGGGTGTTTTGCCGCTTTGGGCTGGTGTTCTTATCACTGCTTCTGATTGGTATTCTACTTTTTTCTCTTAATTCATTTCATTTGATTGTTTATTTGACCTGATAGTTCATACTTATGCAGCTAAGGGCTGTTTGGATAGGATTACTGAAGTTTTCTAGTGACATAAGTACTTATGAAACAACTATTAGATGTTAAAAAGTTCATGAGCTATTTAGGATAACTCGTGAAAACAATTTGACTTTATTGTGTTGCATGCGTGGTAAGGCTAGACATGAGAATGAGAAGATTATAAATGACAATATTAGAGAGATTGTTGGAGTAACACCTATAGTAGAAAAGATGATGTAAAATAGACTTAGGTGATTTGGGCATATAGAGAGAAAACCTATAGATTTGGTGGTAAAGACTAAAGAGAATAGATCAGATGAAGAGGGGTCAAATAGCTAGAGGTATAGGAAGACCTTGAAAAATCATACGACTAGTTATTAAGAAAGATCTCGAGATTAATGATTTGGATAGAAGTATGGTCCTGGTTAGAACATTATTTATGGCGTAAGTTGATCCATCTAGCCGATCCTACTTAGTGTGATAAGGCTTGGTTGTTGTTGTGTTAGAGAAATAGCTTATGCATAAACACGAATTTAACAAGAACTTATTTTGTTAATCTAAACAAAGCATTTTTGTTCTAGTTAGATATGGCATTGGGGTTAAATTAATATTAGTTTGTAGTGAAATTAGTAGTCTAGTAGAAGATCTAGTGGAGGAGCTAAGACAACTCTCTCAATTTGAATCGATATTGTGGATTTTTTCTTGAGTTGCAAGGAAACTTTGGACTGGTATTGGTCAGGGTTTGGGAACAGGAATTGAAATTTGTGTGATCAAGTTTCCCGTTGGTATCTGTCTGTTAACTGAATGGTAGTTGGTTTGATTTCAGTTATTTTAGTCATACATACAATTATATAAGGTTGTACATGGATGATGGGATGAGGCTAATTTTCTTTATTTACTTCAAATATTTTTGTTGCATCTTGATTCCGGAGTCTAAATAAAACATTTCAGTCAAGTAGTGCTAGTAATTACATCATAGAACTGAATTTTCTTTTAAATTCATATTCAAAACACTAGCTTTTGTGTCATGTTGTTTTCAATGCTCTAGCAGGGTTCTGTACTTTGATGGTTGCATATGCTTTGATGTCATGTTTTGCTTTTGAGTACACAATTCAACCATGATAACTACATACTTGTTTCCTTAGCTTACTATAATTTTGAACTCATGAAAACCTTATGATGTCAACAACTAAAGTTCTGAAATTGAATGGTTTGGGTTAAAATTTGTGTATGCAAGTTAGTAGTAGAAACGTGTATAATTCAACCTTCATCATTTAAACATCTACTGGCTTAATTTCTTGATTTCAATTTTCTGACTCTTTTGTTATTGTCTTCAATTACTAGCTAGGATTCTTCAACCTTCATCATTTAAACATCTTTTTCTTTCAATTTCTTGAGAACTGCAGAATGAGGGAGTTGGATGCTGCATTTGCAGTTTTATGACTCTTTTATTATTGTCTTCAATTATTAGCTAGAAGCCTTCCTACTCTCATGTTAAACATTAACTGTGCTTTATCCTCTCTCTTGTCAAACAGCTTTTTCTTTCTATTTCTTGAGAACTACGGAGTAAGGAAGTTGGAAGCTGCTTTTGCAGTTCTCATTGCTACCATGGCTATTTCCTTTGCCTGGATGTTTGGTGACACAAAACCTAGTGGAAAAGAGCTCTTGATGGGTAAATTTTATCTTATTGTGTGATTGAATCACCTTTTATTTGAAAGGTATTTCTCCCAATAATCCACTGACATAACAGTTGTTTATTCCTTCTGGTAGGTATTTTGATTCCAAGACTTAGCTCAAAAACAATTCGTCAGGCTGTGGGCGTTGTGGGATGTGTCATTATGCCTCACAATGTATTTCTGCATTCTGCTTTAGTTCAGTCAAGGAAGATTGACCCACTTAAGAAAGGCCGGGTACAGGAGGCTCTTAATTACTATAATATTGAGTCAACGGTTGCACTTTCAGTCACATTCATGATCAATCTGTTTGTCACGACAGTTTTTGCCAAGGGTTTCTATGGTACAAAGCAGGCAAATAGCATAGGATTGGTGAATGCAGGGCAGTATCTTGAGGAAAAATATGGAGGAGGACTCTTCCCTATTCTTTATATATGGGGAATTGGGTTATTGGCGGCTGGACAAAGTAGCACTATCACCGGCACATATGCCGGGCAATTCATAATGGGGGGTTTCCTCAACCTTCGATTGAAGAAATGGTTGAGAGCATTGATCACCCGGAGTTGTGCAATCGTGCCAACTATAATTGTAGCTATTGTTTATAACAGCTCAGAAGCCTCATTAGATGTTTTGAATGAATGGCTTAATGTGCTTCAGTCCGTACAAATTCCCTTTGCATTGATTCCCCTTCTCACGTTGGTCTCAAAAGAGCGTATCATGGGGTCCTTTAAGATTGGGCATGTTCTTGAGGTGAGTTGATCACACTGTTCCTTCATTTTAGTAATTGTTAATTTTTAAATCTCTGAAGTCTGAAGCAACTTCTATCATGGTTTAGATGCATTTTGTTCCAATACTGATTTTGAATCTGATCATCAAACACCAAGTCATTTAAATGCCTAATGACAATAATGCATTATTTTATTTATTTTGTAGAGGGTCGCATGGACGGTTGCTGCACTGATAATAGTAATTAATGGTTATCTCTTGGTAGATTTCTTCCTTTCCGAGGTGAACGGCCTATTGTTTGGTTTTGTAGCCTGCTCTTGCACAGTTTTATACATTGCATTCATTGTATATTTAATTTCACGAAGTGGCGCTCTTCCTTCCGCATTGGTGGATCGACTTCCAAAGGGATTTTATGTTCCTGAGAACTGAACCAACATAAGTCACACATCATTGAAAATATGGAAATACTACGGCAAGCCTCAGCTAGACAATTTTGATTGATAAGTTTTACTCATACACTGTGAAGGATGCATTAGAGTTCCTCCAACCCTGCAATGGGGATTAAAGGTTGTACAAGGTCAGATAGTGAAAAGAACCTAGGTTTAACTGCACTTCTTTTATCCAATAGGGTTATAGAGGTTACCTACGACGTGTAAACAAGACGATAATGGAAGATGTGGAGAGAGCATCATTACAATTTACAATTCGCAGGATATTATTTTTCTAAGTTGTGAATTGCTCCACCATTCTTTAATGTAAACAATTTACAATAAACAGAATAATGCTGATCCGGGTCCTCTTCACCAATTCATTCTCTCCACTCTTTAACACCAAAAACATGTCTCTCTCTGTCTTGATCTTCTCTCTCTTAGCACCATATGGTAGAGATGAATAACACTCATGTTTGGTGTAGAGAGTGGAGAGGTGTTGAGGATCCGTTTTCAACTAACACTCGCTTATTGTTTTGGTGAAGGAACAAGGTGTATGTTTTCCCTTGATCGGGCGGCCACGTAAGAATACAGCCATAAGTTGTAGGTACTAGTCAGTAGTCACCAATAGTGGGAACTGGGAAGTACATTCATCATGTTTTTCAATTTTCATGTTTTCCATTTGGTTATGATATATCCCCTCATGTGAAGAAGGTTTTGTTCAGTATATGAGCAATAGTGTATTAGAACTAAACATTATTTAGCCCAAATCTACAAGCTTTCTCTGTCAATAACTGAATAGTCATTAAGTTATTGATTCTCTGGTTTGACTCTGATGTAACTGAAAGCCCTGCATTGATACTTCTTTGATATGTACAGTTAAGAGTATATTTGGAAGTAGACGATTGATTGAGCAAGGAAGGGGAGGGAAAGGATAGGGTGAAAGACAACGAATAGTGACCATTGAAATTCACTTTTGTTCCTGACACCCAACACTTCAAAAGAATAAAACTAAGACAAAAATGAGGGCTATGGGCTAAGAGCTTTAGATAGACGTGCAACACTTCAAATTTACTATTTATGATTTCTATATGGAATTGTAATATGCTTGTAGAAAAAACTGTGCAAACTATATTCAACGATTAAAAATCTCCTTAATTTTACGATCGTAAATGCATTTTTTATACATTTTACTATAAAAAATCACTACCCCCTTTAGCCCTTGATGATATGGTTTTGATCCCACGCTCCTTCGAACTCAAGACTCCAAGGAGAGCAAACCCTTGAGACCCGAGCTCCTTTCTGCTGGGCCAACCCTCTCAGGTTCCTATAGGCTATAGTTAAAACTTTCTTTTTTTTAGTCCATTTTGAATTTGAATCAATTTATTCATGAATTTTGATCGAGTCGAATTCAAACTTAAAAAAAATTAATGACAAACTTGATTCAAATTTCAAGTTTATGGAACACTTATATGAAATTTAATCGAGTTGAGTTCAAATTTTTAAAAAAAAATTATGACAAACTTGAATGGAATTTCGAGTTTGTGGAACACTTATTACGTCCCAATTAACATATTGCCTTCACTGGTAATATTATGTGAACTAAAAAAGTGACAAGTTACACTATTTATGCAATCTAACATTTATGCAATCTAACATTTTAAAAAAAAATTAACAATTTTTTATAATATTTTTTATAATTTTATTAAATAATTCTGATTGCCACATGTAATTGTCGATTTATAATTTTTTTTGTCATTGATGGGTAGTGGGTCAAAACGAACTTGTCAAAAAATGATGGATTGGTTAGAATTTTGGTCGGCCTATTCGGTCAACCACCCCGTCAAACCCGTCAAAACAATAAACTGATGTAATGGGGCGGATTGACCTACCAAGCCCGCTTAATTTATTTATAATGTTTCACTCTTATTTTGTTAAACAATGTTATGTAAATTAAATCACTAAACTCTGGTATTGTATTTTAGTAATGGTTTTTTATTTCTGTCTAAAAAATATTTATTTTGATTGTTTGATGGTTAATTCTAGTTATGAAGTACTCAATTTTTATTTTTATTTGTAGAAGGTTAATATTTGAACTATAGTTTTAGATCTGTTGTCGGTTTTTATATCTTAGGTGAAATTTCTTGATGATTTTTAAATTTTTAATTGTCATTTTAATTAATTCTATTAATTTTAATTTTTGATGATTTCACTATATAGATTTATTATTTGTGAATATATGAAATATTTTTTAACGTTTAAAATACAATGAATTTGAAGCAACTGAAAAAAAGCTAGGTATTTCTCATTGTGAGAGAAGTCCATACAGTAGAACCATTTTGCAATGATAAGCCAAAAGTTAGATATTTCTTAGCTCCTTAATTTAAACAAAATTTTTAATTTTAATTTTTCCATTAAACAGTTTTTTATTGATTATGTAATATAATTAAATTTATATGATTATTGTTTATTTTACAATTATATAAGTTATTTCAAATTTTGTATATGTATTTAAATATATTTTATATCGTATTAATATTTATTTTACGGGTCATTATATCTTGAGAAGAAGAAAGAAAAAAGAAAAAGAAATTTTTATAATTTAAAATCAAGATTTTGTCTTTTAAATTAAGAAAATTATTGATTAAATTAAAATAAAAATTGTGCTGATAATAATCCGTGAGATAAAAAATTTATTTGATATTATAGAAAATGTATTTAGTGGATAGATAGTATATTTTCTTTGATTTGAAAGAAAAAAATCCTTATTTTAAAAAATTCTTTTTTTCTTTTTCTCACGAGTTATTTTTTTTTTCTTTTTTTTTTTTATGATTATTCAATATAATTGAGTTTATATAATTATTTTTTATTTTACAATTAAATAACTCGTTTAAATTTAAATATGTACACCCTCTTGTCACTATTATAAATAAATTTCAGGTACATTTGATAGTTAATGTATCTAGTTTATAAGTGAATTAGATACATTAACAATCAAATGTAATACAAAAAATGAAATTTACTTATAATAATAATAATCTAATGGTGTATATAAATACATTTTATATTATATATATTCTACAAACTTTTTATTTCATGAATGAATATCAACACAATATATATTTTATTTTGAGCAACAATTACTTAAGAAATATTTTATTTTAAATATTAAATATTATTTTTTCTTTCCTCTCACGGATCCATATATCATATAATTATAAATGAATTTATCCTTGCGGTGGCAAGAAATTTTGACTAAAGCATGGAGTGTAGAATGGAACAGGACATTTCTAAAAAGGAATAAAGCATGAAGAAGTGGAGAAGGCCGAGCAGGATGAGCTAGCCTTAGTAGAATGTTGAATAGTTTTGCTATAGCATTAATCGTAAGACGCGTTAGATCATTACTGATACCGAATGAAAAAGAAAACAATGCTTTTTAAGGGAGACCTATGCCTATTTCATAAGCACCTGTGTTCCAACTTCCACAAGCTGTGCTTGCTTTGCACGTCAATGGCTTTAGAAACTTGTTTTCATGACTCTTGAATCCTTTTTCACTCAACAATTCCTTTTACAGTATAATATTGACTAGGGGTGTTCGCGGTGCGGTTTGGACGATTTTGACGAAAAAAATCATCCGAACCGCAAGAGAAAAAATCGTGCGGTTTGGTTTGGTTTTGTTGACTTTTAAAAAAATCCAAACCAAACTAATGTGATTTGGTTCGGTTCGGTTGGTTCGGTTTTTTACAAATATTTTATTAAATCATACATATACATATAGATGACAACATAACTTTGTATTTAGATATTCATACATTATTAAATAACAACAAAACTCGTCATATTTTGACAACAACTTTCTATTAAATATGTAAAAATTAAATTAGACAAAAGTGGAATAATAAACATAAAATAATAGTATAAAACAATATAAAAATTATTAAAATGAAACAATAAAATAGAAGAGACGAGAGATTAGTGAAAGTGAAAAAGAAAAAAACAAAAGAGTTGAGAGATTAGAGAAGAAAATGTGCGATAGAAACGAAACTGAAATAGGGAACATTTGCATAAAAATGAGAAGATGAAAAAGAAAGAGTATAAGAGAGTATAGATTATAAAAAAAGAGGGAAGATGTATGTGGTAAAGAAGGCGCGATAATGCTAGTAGAGATTTGAGAAGATCGGGACTAAAATCATATGTGTAAGGATGAGAAAATTGTTTGTAATTATAAGGCTAAAGTGTAATAGATTTAAGTTTGGGTTGGATGTGAGTTAAGTAAAAGTTAGGTTGTAACATAATGCGGTTTGATTCGGTTTGGTTTGGTTTCCAAAACACAAACCGCAAACCGAACCGAACCGAACCGTGCGGTTTTGTTAAAAGATGACCCAAACTAATCTGAACCAAATGATTTTAGATTTAATGATTCAATTATTATTTGATGTTTTTGAATGTGATTATATGAATCACGGTGATTTATCGATGAATATATGTGACGTTTGATGTTTGTGTTGATGTGTGTGGGGTAATAGAGTTGAGGTGTTAATTAGAATAATAATATAGTTTCTAATTAGCATCATTATTTAAATAAAATAAAATAAGAGGTAATGAGGAGGAGTTAGTAAGGGCATAATTGGAAGTTTATAATAAGGGTCCTAAGGCTAACTAGGTACAAAGATAAAAAGGGAGAGAAATTCATTAGTCGTAGAATAGGAGAAAACGTGAAAAGAAGAGAGAGCTAGGGAAAGAGAGGAGAAGAAGATCAACCGTAGGAATTCGAAAGAGAATCAGTTTGGCTAATAATCTAAGGTAAGGGGGTTATCGTGATTATTATGTTTGATTTAAGGGGTTGCTAAATGTATGTTGGGGTTTGGGATAATTTTGTGATATTTGATGAAATTGATGAATGATGATGATGAATTTGTTGAGATTGTATAACTATTATGTCGTGTGATATTGTTGATTGTTGTATTGATGAATGATAACATTATCTAGAGTCAAATCCACCATGTTTAGGGATTTGAAGGTCTAGGGTTTTAATGGAGATATGATAAATAATTGTGTTTTTGTGTTAAGAATAATTAATCTATGTTAGAACTAGGTTAATAGGCTTTAAATGGCAGAAAACTATCGATTAAAAATCAATTTTTCGGCAAAGGATTGGGTATGATTTGATGTAGGTCGTGCATGAATTTTCTGCAGAATCGCAGAGTCCGCTTAGCGCGTTCTGTGAAATAAAATGGGTCTGATTACAGTAGGTAGCCCCCTTAGCGCGGTATGGTTGTGGTTAGCGCGGTTCCTGAAAAACGAAAATTATTATTTTTGAAAATTGATTTCAGAATATGGTAACTTATATTTGATTAGAATTTCTGGGAATTTTCTGGAATTTAATGTGCATATTTTGGTAGGTTTATATGGCATTTTGTATGAAACTTGACTTTGTGAATCCTTGTGTTCTACACTTGATTCTAGTGAATGTTGTTGTGTTGATTGATAACATGATTATTTGGTGATTTGTGAGTGGAATTGAATAAGATGTGTATGATGCCTATGTTGAGTGTTGATGTGACTTTGATGAATACATGAATGGTGATGCTATTTTGACTAGTCGTGGTCATTGATTTTGTGACGTTGAACATCATGCATTCATAGCATACTTGTAGGAAGAAAGTCCAGTGATGTTGTGGGACCTCGGTCCAGTGTTGGCCTTAATCCCATTACGTGGATTGAGTGCATTTTGTGTTAAGCTCCGGTTCCAAGCGGGAATCGATCCTATCGTGGGGATCTTTGAAGGACGATGACAGAGTCATCAGTGATGAATAGGTACCACATACATGAGTCCATTGTTGTTGCATTGCATTGTTGTGATGATGCATGATGTGATGATATTGATTATTTGTGATGTGACGTATCTAATTGATAATTGTGATTGAATCATAAGATGATGTTGTGAATAGGTGATGATGTGCAGGCGTGGGTAAGTATTCGTATATGATGGATACATTGTATCGTTATATGTTTGGTTGATCATTTGTATTCAACTACTATATCTATTCCTTATGTCTTACATAATGATTATGAAATACGCACCCTTTGTGTTTGAATGTTTCCTCCACAAGGGTAACATGCAGGTAATCAGGAGTAGTCCGTTAAAGTTTGAGGATAGCATCTTAGTGTCCTTTTACCGTTGTTTAGTTTGAAGGGAGTCTTGCTCTGATACGTAACATCGGCGATGAGGTCTGTGGACCTCCGATTTTTTTTAATACCGGGCCATACCTCTGATCTGTAGAGATACGTGAACTGACTCTTTTTTGTCGCTTAATGCTTTCGCATTTTTTGAAAATTCACAGAGTCGCCACCGACCTTTTATTTTATCCAATTAAGGAAAGGTTTATAAAAGAAACAGAAAAAAGACCTTTAAGAAATTCTGGGTAAGGGGGTAGGTTATACAAAGGGAAGGTGTTAGCACCCTTTGTATCCATGGTTATCCATGGGCTCTTAAGTTTGCTTAGCTCAATTGTTTGTCGATCACTTTTCAATTGCTCTGAGATTGCTCATATGTGGTTTCAAATACCTTTGTAATTTGAATTTTGTAATGATCCGTGTGTGGATGTATACAAAATGCTTGTTTATCTTTCGAAAGATGTTTTGAAAAGAACGTTAACTTTGTAATAACCCGTGTTTGGATGTATACAAAGTATTGTCTTTTTTGAAAGTTTTGAAAAATCAACAGTGTATGAGAATTTTGTTTGTTTTGATTTGAGCAAGCAAACTAGGAGGTCTACCCTGAGTTGTAAGGTCTTTATCCTATTTCCTTTAAAAATCTATCCTTTCACCGGATATAAAAGCAAGGTTCGATTTTGTACTCAAAATAGTAGAATTTGACTTTGATTTTGAAAGAATGAAAAGGATTACCTTAAGAGGTGCAAGTGTGATTGTGATTGGATTCAGATATTTATCTTTGAAGTTAGTGATCTAACGGTTCAATTTTATCTTTGACATACACGCAGTTTATATTTGCTGGAAATTAAAGTGCGGAAATGTAAAGTGCGGAAAGTAAATCTACGCTATTACATCGATTATGCAGGAAATGTAAACTAGCCTATTTACATGAATTTGACATCCTATACATTTATCTAGGAATTTAAATTGCAAGAAAAATAAAAGGCATGTTTTTGGATTTTTTATGATTGGTTTTAATTATAATTAATGCAAGATTAATTAAATTAAAATGAAGAAAAAAGATGAAAACAGATTTAAACCTAAAAATAAGTTTAAAAATATGTACAAAATATTTGTCAATTAATTTTAAAACAAAACTAATTTTTTTTTGAATTTTTGGAATTGATTTAAGTTAATTAAAACATAATTATGTAAATAATTATACAAATAATTAAAACTTAAAAAAGAAAATTATTCAAAATATGTACAAAATTAGTTTATAATATATAAACAATATTTATCACAAAGAACAATTTTTTTTATGATTTTTTGATTGGTTAGAATAATTAAAAAGCAAATATATAAATATATACTAATTAATTATGCAAAATATTGAAATTTTGAAGAAAATAAAAATATTTTTATTTCAGAAAATAATATATTATTTTAGAAGTCTAAAAATATTTTTTGTGTATTTTTTGGATTTTTAAAACTATTTTTAATTAATTTTATAAAGAAATTAAAATAGAAATAAAAATATAAAGATTATGATCAAGTGTGGTTGGATTGAGAGGGAGCATGGTGTGGCTGCGTTTTTAATGCGTTGGATGAGAGATTGAGATGATCCAAGGGCTTAGATTGTGAGTCACATGGTATGATAGTGGGGGACATGCATTGAATTCAAGGAGAATTCAAACTTTCTGACTGGGACCCACTAGTGCACATGTGGATGGGAAGACTAGTTGACCAGCGAATAAGAGGGAAGAAAAGTGCCACGCGTGTGGTCAACTTTTCAGCCACACTATTCATCATCTTCTTCATATTACCTGCGGATTTTCTTGCAGACTTACCTGCGGATTTTCCTGCGGATTTTGCTTTCAATTCTTTAACCTTTTGGATGACCTACAAAACGAAAATAAAAAAGAAAGAGGGCCACCCAGATCACCTAAATGGACCCTTCTGAACATGATAGCGTCGTTAGTTTTTTCATTTGGAGCCTCTATCATGGAGAACGAAAGGTTTACATCTTTGAAGCTCAAAAATGGTAGAGCTTCAAAACCACGTTAAAGCTTGCATGTGATCACTCAAACCTACTCTATATCATGCCATGAGTCCATGCAAGTGGTTAGTTTTCATTTTAATCAAGCATGCATAGGAAAACGAAAGCTATATGTATATGTTCATGAAAGACACCAAGCATGTGTTACGACTCTCATGGGACCACACAAGGAGTTTATTCTTACTATATACTACTTTATAAGATGATTGGAAGTGTTTGTTTGTATTGATATTGATTGGAATATAGAATTCGAAAATTACAAAGTGTATGGAATTTTGAGAGAATTTATGAAGTTTCTATGCTATGCTTGGGCTATAATTTCGTGGTTGTCTTGGCTCTCTCTTGCCCACCCTGTTGCTGAAATATTCTTGCCTTTATATAAGCCTTGGAGTGCTTAAAAAATAAGCTAAGAAGCATTCATGAGCTTTGTTGGAATCTTGACTTTTCAAGCTTAAAACTTAAGCTACCATTGCTTGCTCTTCACACTTCTTTCCTTGCAGCCTCCTTGCTGCATAATTAAGTGATTATTTGATGAGTCATGCTTGGAAAATAAGCTACCCATTATTCTTCCATTTTCCTTTTTAAATTTAATCTTATATGTGATAAAATTAAATCAAAAATGGATAAAAATGATGTGGGCTTTGTCTTGGTCGTGGGAGGCCCATTACATCATGGAAATGATGTTTGAATGCTGAAAACTTGGCCCCATTTGGAAAAAATGCAATTTTGAACAATGTTGATTTCATGCATTTTCCCAAAATTTAGCCAACTTCAACAAGGTGTAAATCCTTCAATTTTTGTCATATGAAGGAGATCTTGCACTTTTTAGAAACCTCAAAGAGTTCTATAACCAATGCCTTTGGTCTCATGTCAAAATGATTTTTGAAGCTCCTTGTGTGTCCTTTTGAAAAAAGTGTCTTTTTGTTGACTTTGAAAATGACCTGTAATGTCTTTGATCATATTTTTCAAATGGTGAATCCAATGACCATGGGATCAATGGCATTTGAAAGATAATTGAATTTCCTTCAAAACAAGCTTTGGTTTGAATTTTTTGGATGAAGGATGAGAGAGTTATGATCAGTCAAAGTTGAGTTGACTTTTCAGGCAAAAACCCTAATTTTGAATCTTAGGGTTTTGTTGATTTTTGATCTTTCCTTGATGAATTATGATCATCCAATGATCAAATGATGAATCCTTTGACAAAATATGGACTTTGACAAAAAATTTCATTTTTGACTGTCTGTTGACTTTTTTGGTCAAACGGGTCGTCTGTTGACTGTTTGAGCTGCTGACGGTGCGTCTGAGTGAATTGAAGTTTGAAAATTTGTATGATGGTACTTTGAGATATATGGATGTGTATGAAATCCATTTGAGCTCTCAAAAACTTGTTGCTCCTGTAAAACAAGAAAAACCCTGATTAGGGACTGTTTGTGTAGGAGACAGTTAAGCGTACCTGATTTTTGTGCAGTGTTGAGTCTCTGCTAATCATGTGATATTCAGAAGACTTCTAGCACAAAAGATCTTGGAATTTTGAATTGTGAAAGATTGATTTGATTGATGGTACAAAACAACTGAGAATTGTACTACCAGCAGTTTGGCTGTCAACTAACTGTCCAGGTATTGATGTAGCAGTTAGAGTGAAAAATCAACAGTCAAAGTTAATTTTCTTTTTTTTGTTGTTGTTTTTGTTTTATGTGAAATATGAAAGTTTATTTACATGACTTGTTAGAAAAACACAGACATAATAAATAACTAATATTTGCGGTATGCGGGCAAAATTACCGATAATAACCCTGAAAATCATTTAATGCACAGAAATAGGAATATTTGACTGGCAGAAAACACACAAAATATTATCTTAGTAATTAAGCAATATTATGACAAATAGTACAACATTTAATACTGACAGTACAAATATCACATACTATATTGAACAGTACGACGAATAAACGGTACATTTAAGAAATGAGAAATACGGCAAATTTTAAGAATGACGATTGATAACCCATGCTATGAACAATAACATGTAGATGATTGGGAGTGCAACTATTGCAGGTCCACACTCCTCAGGACTATGCAGGCAGAAGAAAGTCATGATCACCGTAGCAATGGTGATGACTGTAAGAAACAGTGTCTCTATCCACTTTGCCATTCTTGTTAGGGAAGAAGAGAAAATAGATATGAGATAGGAATTTGAAAGATGAATTGGAATTTGATGTGAGATTTTATGGAAGAAAATGAGAGGTATTTATAGAATGGAAAGAAGGAAAGAGACGTTGGGGAATGATGTGATTCCGTACAAAAGGAAAATTTGAGTGGAAGTAAGATTTGAAAGAAAGTGTATGATAGTGTTGGAAAAAGGAGAGATTTGATTTTTGAAAAAGAGATTTGAAAAGATTTTTGCAAATAATGGAATATAGTACAAAAATTAGTGGGAAACAAAAGATAATAATAATCTACTTGTTACCAGTACAGTCTGAGTTTCCTGATTCTGCGCCTGCAAAAAAGATTTAACTCTGTACCAATTGTGTCAGTACCATTTATCTGTAAATAAATAAATAGCATGTGTGAAGTAATAAACAGTATTTGGTGTTTGCGTAAGAATAAATTCAACTGCAAGCCAAATCACTGTATAAGAGAAATTCTGAAAACTAAGTATTTCATATGTCAGGATATTTGTTGAAATAAAAATCCATGATTATATGAGACCCTTAATTTTCAGATTGGAGTTTTCTTGAAAAATATGTGGGCAAATTTTGGGGTATAACAAGGTCGTTATGTTTTGAACTATTATGTTCTCTTTGATGAATTGAGTTGATATACCTTTTGATGTTGATCTTTTGAGTTGTAACTCATGAACCATGATGTTCAGTTGATGTTTTTGAAGTTTATTCTAAAGATGTTTTAGATTATTAATTCTGCTGCGAAGTATTTGAAAAAATGTGTTGAGTTGTCATTCGATGTATGTTTTAAAATTGATGCAACGCGTGTTAAGGAGCAAGACTATTGTTAATGATGTTTTTATAACGATGTGACACTCTTGTTGGAGATTTTATTTGATGTTAATTGATATTATATTGCGAATGTTCCTTGTGGGTTAGAAGGGTGTTACAATTAGCACAATGGAATTGGAATTAAAGTGAAGCAAAATTTAATCTTTGATGAACAATTGAAACACGACTTTATTCACATCTTATTTAATAATTCCCCAAAAAGTATGATAAAAGAATCCACCAAACCCATCAGGGCCAGGGGCGCTCTCCTTGTTCAAGCAAGTAACTACATTACTAATTTCGTCAGCATTAGATATAATCACGAGCAAGAGATTGGTATCATCATTCATCAAACAGGGAATAGTTTTCTCAACCAGACCATTGTCACTCACGTTTTCCTGCTGATTGAACAAGTCTTCAACGTATTGGGTAACTTGATCCCTGATAAGGCCATCATCTGTGATAACTTCGTTATTGTGATGTATAACAAATAAAGGCTTTGAGGCAACTTTGTTCCTGGCATATCTGTGGAAAAAATAGGTGTTTGTGCCCCCCTTAATAGCCCAACTCACTTTAGGTTTATTCTTCCAACATGATTCTTCCAATCTCAAAGCAAAAGAGTGCTCATTTTGGGCAATAATCTCCTGAGCCCGGGTTAGAATATTGTCACCAGAGATGGTAGTCTTGTGTTATATCTTCTTTAAATTTTCCTCAGGAATTTTTAATCTATCATGAATATTGCCAAAGGATATCTTGTTCCAATACTTATATAATTATCCTTGATGAGAAATGAAACTTGTTGATCATCAGCTACAACCGTTAAGGGATCAAGGTCTTTATGCCAGATGCACCACAAAGTAGGGAAATATTTGTGATTCATGGCAAACAACTTAAGGTTGAAATTAGAAATACATTTATTATGGAAGTTTTCAAATTTCATCTAAGGCTCTGCAATAAATAGAAAGGTTAACTTTTGCTTCTTAATGGATCTCTCAAATTTAGAAGGGGCATTAGCCAGACCCATATTGTTCGAAAAGATACACTTCATGATGAAGTGTTTACTTTACTAGAGCTAGGTCTAGTGGACTTCTGAGCGTTGTTTTTTTGTTTTCCGTTTGATGTCACCAATTGGAAACCATCATGAGGAATCCATGCCAGATCCTGTTAATTTTCCTCTATTGTCTCAACCATATTGGCCCATGACTCTTGTAAAAACTCCCAAACATTGTTATTGCTAGTCATAAGTTGAGTTTCTATAACAAATTTCACCTCTTAAGTGGCATCCACACTATCATTATCTAAAATTCCATCATAAATAATTACCTCAATTTCCAGTTCCTTTGGAATAGTAATCCGATTACCTTGATCATTATGAGGTTCCACCCTCCATGAGCTTCTTCCACCTGCTGCTTAACATGTATCTCTATTTTCTCAACCTGTATACCGTTGGGAACTTTGGGTTGTTTATTTGTTTCAACTTTTCTATCATTGATTTCCTTCCATTTGCAATTATCCATAGAATGCCCAATACAAGAACAATACTTGCAAAAGTTAAGAACTTTCTCATATTCTATCTAAACGAAGAATGCAAACCCAATTCTTTCCACAAGAATCTTGTAGCTGAATTCTTTAATCAAATCCAAATTCACCAGAACCCTGACATAGTATCCCAAAGCTCTTTCAAATGGAACTTTGTTTGAAGCCAAATCGATGCAAGTACACCTGAGTCAAACCATTTATTCTGATCCAAACCTGGGTGAAGTATGTTTAATGGTTGAAGGCACAAAATCCCTAGTCCAAGGAAATAGCTTCAATAGACCTGAACCTAATTTGGATGTGTTTACTGATCTAACAACGTGAACATCCTCTAAGTAGGAGAACCCAAAGAATCCTTTCCCTAAAGAAAGGATATCCCATTTACCCATAGAATTTCGTAAGTTTGATAATTTAGAGCACATAGCAACCACCGTTAATGGAGAAGAACCCTTTGACCAGACAACCATGCCGTGATGGTTGTGCTTACAAGTCTACTTCTCAATAATTTAGAGCGCAAAGCGACCATTATCTCAATATTTCATGGTGATACATAATTGATTTAAATAACAAGCCCACTTCTTTGTACACGTCGTTCTAAATCCGTCTCAACAATTCACATAGGTTTAAGACGAGATTCATTTTAAAAAAATAAATTTTAAATTTTTATTTGCAGTTTTAAATCCGTCTCAAAATTTTGTAGACATTTTTGGACGACATTACTTTTAAAATAAAAAATCAATCTTTTACGGGTTTCCCTAAATCTGGATAAAAAAATTTGGGATGAAATTTACTTTAAAATAAAAAATCACACCTTTTTTTTTATCTTAAATCTATCTCAATATTTTACACAAATTGAAACGACATTGATTCTAAAATAACAAATCAACATCTTTTTTTGCCATATAAATTGTGCATATTTGAGGCAAAATTGATTTTAATATAAAAATTCACATTTTCTTTTGCATTCTCAAATTTGTCTTACAAATTCATCCATATTGGGTGATATTTATTTTAGAATGAAAATTTCATACTTTTTTTGTGTCGTCTCAAATCAGCGCACAAATTTGAAAAGAAATTGATATTAAAATTTCAATATTTGTGTAAAATTAAAAAATAATCACATTTTTTTATTTGTCATCCCATATTCCTATCAAGAGTTTGCACAAATTTAAGACAAAATTTCTTTTAAAATAACAAATCAATATTGTCTCAACCTTTAACACAAATTTGAGGTGAAATCAATTTTAAAAAAAATTATATCTTTTTATGGGTTGTCCTAAATATATCTCATATTTTCACATAAATATGGGATTAAATTAGTTTTAAAATAAAAAACTCGCATTTTTTGGAATCGTCTCAAATAGGGGTGAAAAAATGGGCCATAGCCCGTCAGACTAGCCCACCATCCGTCAAATAATGATGGATTAGGTTGAGATTTTAGGCCTCCCACCCACAAAAGACCGTTCCTCTAATGCCCGCTCCACCAAAACTTGTCATCCGTCAAAGCCCGCCTGCCTATTTGTTCACCCCGTTCCGCCTTAAGCCCGTCATTTTTAGTTTATTCTAGTAATTCTAATTCTTGATGGTTTTATTTAATAGATGTATTTGTGAATTTATTTGTGACGTCATCAGGTTCTAAACTCAACATTCTAGAAGAATACTAGTGTTGTGTTACAATGGAAGTCCATATTCTAGAATGCTACTTCTATAACGATTCTAAGGAACGTTAATACAAGAGTTTTTTTATCGTGACTTTGCAAGGAAGCTTTAGAAGCCTTTTTAAAGCTTTGATTATGTGTCCCATGTTTTGAAGATGCTGAAGACGAGGTTCTGATGAACAAGTTCTGAAGATCTGATGACATCTCTTCTAAAGACCAAGTGCTGAAGACTCTGAAGACAAGGTTCTGCTGAACAGGTTTTAAATACTCAACGACTTAGGTTCTGAAGATTTAAGTTCTGATCATCTACAAGTTGCTTCAATTAACATACAATCAGAAGCTTCTGAAGAGTTAGAAGATCAAGGACGCCTTGTGTGTGATGGTGAGCATAAAAGTACTAATATAAACTGTGACCTCTACTCTTATAGGGTGGCGTAAGGACAATCCAACTTGTACTTATTATCTACCATTCCCATCATGATCGTCGGGGAATTTACAACTGTAATTTGTATTTCATATTTTACCCTCTAACAAATCTATATTTCTCTATAATAGGAGCCATTAGAAGAATTTGAAATCAACGAATCAGTTCTACAAAACTACACCAAAGCGCTGCACAAACTATGTTAGAGAAAATCTTTGTATAGTTTTGTATTTTAAGCAAGGAGATTTTGTTCGTTTCATGATTTCAACACTTTTGTGTTATTGTACTTAAAAATTATGTAATCAGCTTATTAGAAGCATCTTTATATACACACTTGTAATCAACATTGGTTGATTGATGCCTTGAGGGACTAAGTGTTAGTCAGAAGCCTCGGGAATACTTTAGCTGCGGTCATAGTGGTTTCACGATAAGGATTGGCTGAACTTGTTGGGGTTGTCAGCAAGGTTGATCATTAGCTTATTGTGGTTGTTACCTTGAGAGACTAGTGTTAGTCATGAGTCTCAAGAAGAAATTGGCTGCAGTCATTATGGTTGTCTGCAATCAGTTTGATTATAGTGGATTAAGTCCTTATTGAGAAGGCAAAATAACATTAGGGTTGACTGGAGTAACTTCGTCAATAGTGAACCAGGATAAAAATAAAGGTGTCATTTATTTTTATTCATTTGTTAACCTTGTGTTTAAGTTGTAAAAAAATTATATTTGGTGCAACCCAATTCAAACCCCTCATTTCTTGTGTTTCTCGCGCATCCAAAAAACACTACCACACCACCTGCAAGAAAGCTCTCACTGTAAAAGTGGGAATCCAAAAGTTTGATTTCCATCTAATAGGTCACCAGTTTGAAGTTCATATAGACAATTCCTCCTTCCCCAAGATCCTTGAATTCAAGATTAAAAAGCCTCCAGATCCTCAGACCATTCGCCTCAAAGATTAGTTCTCTAGATATGATTTCTCAGTAAAACATATCAAAAGGATCTCAGAATATGATCCCTGGTCTACTATCCAGGGCTATGAAACCAATCTAGATCATCACAGCCAAGCACATTTTCCCTCCGATTCTCATGGTCAAACCATTACCAACCTATGCATCTAAAACCATGGGCCTTCCTCCAGGAATAACTAAATACTCTTCACCCTCAAAGCTCTAGCAATATGCTAGGAATAATATTTTTTATTACATGACAAAAATCATAAAGAATAAACTTCCGTATCATACTCCTTATTTCCCAGATACACCATTTCTTCTATCCATTATAAAATACCATTTATGGTATATATGGTGTGCCACTAGTTTATATTTTATGACTGTTCTCATATCCGCCGAAGCCATGTATGAACACATAATGGATCCTGAAAAACACAAATCCTTAATATAAACTACTCTTGAATGGTACTCTCCATTAACATGGTGGAGAAATCAATTAAAGCCAGTCCTAGATGAAGTGAAAGAGCTAATATTAGCCCAAGAGGCTATTAGCAAACTCAAATATGTTTTCTTCCTACACAAGCCTTATCAAATAGATCATGCAACTAAGTGACTTAATTGTAAGAGTGATGGTCATTTATAGGAAACCATTGATGATTATCCTCCCAGTCTAAAAATCACAAAAGAATTAATGGAGTATGTTTTCTTCGTCAACCTCTATGAACCATAAAACATGAGTGACAATACAACTTGCATAAGTCATCAAAAGTTTAAAGCCTAGAAACTTTAGAAAGCACAGCTCAAGCCACACAACAGAAATCAGAGACTCTAGTGGAAGCTGGATTCTCAGAAAGGAGACGTGGAAGAAGCTCATAGAAAAATAATGGACCATACTTAAATGATGGATGACATATGAGAGCACGAGTCATCCAAATTTAGATATTTCTTTTCCGAATGAAACTTATCCGATCAAAATATGTCCCCATCTCATGAACCCATCTACAAAGATTATTGTGGACAGATACCCACTTTGTATGATAGGCGTGGCTATGAATAGTGTTAAGATTGATGTGGACAAATACACACTTTGTATAATAGGCGTGACTATGAATAGTATTATTTTATTTTTGTGTGAAAAAGTAGTCAAAAGTATATCTACCACTTGATAAAGAATTCCATTAATGCAATATGTTTGCTTTGTCAACTTCCATGAACGAAAGAACCTGAATGAAAATACAACTTGCATAAGTCATCAAAAGTTTAAATCCTAGAAATTGGAGAAAGCTCAGCTCAAGCCACACAACAAAATCAGAGTCTCCAAAGAAGCCAAAAACTTGATCAGTTAATTAGCAAGTGTAGTAATCAGCCAATGTAGTAATAACGGGAAATCCCAAAGTATCGATCTCAAGGACTGCGTGATGATATAAAGTTATCGTTTCAATTCAGTTAAACAAAATCCTTGGGTCCTAGGGGTTTTGGTTTGGAGAATTATGAAATAAATTGCAAATAAAAATAAATCAACTGCTTGAACATTTTTGACATATATGACTAGCATGCGGGAGAAGGTGTGTGATTCATTCCTGTAACAACTCTAAAGTAACATTGCAGTAACATGTTTTACACTATTGTTATTGCAAATATAAAATCAAAGTCATTTACAGAGTCAAATCAGCGACATCCCATAGCATTAAGGGGTTTAGCTACTCATAATATTCAAAGAAATTAAAAGATAAATTATAGACATTACAGGTGTTGGGGATGAATTTGATCTTCAATTGCTTCGGTTCATGAAAACCTCCTTCTCGCCGAATCCCTTGTCTACTCCAATTTTTTCTCGTGTAATTCTTTGTCCGCAAAAAAGTCTCTTTGCTTGTCACAAATGGTGACTTATCACAACCCCAAACTTATCTTGTTGCTTGTCCTTAAGTAATGCTCAAGACAACACAACATGTTACCCCTAAAGTTCAATGTTCACCACAATATTGTTGATATTTTTTGCAACCCACTCCCGCTTCTTCTTTCAAAGTCCCCTGCGTTCCACAATCGGTTGTTACGCTACATTTCCACATCAACGTACTACTTCACCTGCCATCTTATTTCACATTCTCACCAAGACTCTCGGGGTTAAAGTGTTTGCACTCAAAAATCACAATATGCAATATAACCTCATAAGCTTGAATAAATTCTAATTTCATTTCGCATGCACATAACACACACTTTTTGAGGTCTCTAGGATTGTAACATTGCTTAGGATAAGGTGGGATACGAAAGAAGGGAAAACGAGTGTTTTGACTCAGAATTAGTGTCATTGTTCCTTTCAACATGTCCATTCCAAAATGTTATTATTAGACCTTTAGACATATTTTTGTTCCTTGGCTTGATTATTCAGATTTCATTTTTCCGAGATTGTTTTGTATCTGACTGAGTGTCGCTCTTGGGCGAGTGCTTTTCTTTGTTCTCTCTCTTTTTTTCATCCTTTTTTATCAAACTTTAATGAGAACCTTTTTTGTTTTGTTTTTTTCATTTTACACTCACCCTATTTAGCTTATGTGTGTCCACCCCAAACTTAGAATGGATCACAGATTCAAGAACAATTAACACGAATAATTTTATTTTGAAAATTTATTACTTGTGCGACGACAGATAGATGAAATATTTGATAACAATGGAGAAAGCTCAGCTCAAGCCACACAACAAAAATCAGAGTCTCCAATGGAAGCTGAATTCTCATAAGGAGACATGGAAGAAAGTCATAGAAAAATGACGGACCATACTTATATGATGAATGACATCTGGGAGCATGAGTCATCAAAATTTGGAGAGTGATTTTCTGAAGGAAACTTATCTGATCAAAACATGTCCCTATCTCATGAACCCATCTACAAAAATTGTTGAGGACAGATACCCACTTTGTATAATATGCGTGGCTATGAATAATGTTAAGATTGATGTGGACAAATACTCACTTTGTATAATAGACATGGTTATGAATAATATTATTTTATTTTCTTGTGAAAAAGTAGTCAATAATATGTCTGCCACTTGATAAAGCATTCTAATAATGTTTTGTTCATTGTTGATTTTTTTTGTCCTTTATTAAAATGCTTTATCAAATGACAGACATACTTTTAAATTTTAAAGCATTCCAATAATGTTCTTTTCATTGTATTTATAAACAAAACAGTGTTTCCCTAAAGAGTAATGCTATATAGTAAGAATGATTTGAATAAGAAATGCAAGAATGAACACTTGTCATTATTTTAGAGAACAATTTTAAATTGATTTTAAATTTAATTTCTTTTTTAATTGAGATCATGAGATAGTGGTAGTAATGGATGGTTGAGATTTAATTCTTGACTTTCTTATTTTCATACTTTCTTACTAATAAACATTTTCCTTCCCTAAAATCTTATAATAAAGGACATAAGATTAAAAACATCAAGTATCGAATATAATTAACAACATCAATGAAAAAATGAAATTGATTTAAAGATATGGCATCGTCTACAAAATAGTAGCGATATCATGGACTCGTGTGATAACAAACTCAATTAATTTCATTTTTAAATCTAGTAAAATGATCTTATTTAAAATCTTAAAAAATAATAAATTAATTAATATTTGGATCCCTACTATGAGACACGAACAAAAAGAGTATAGTTCTGTTTAAATATTTGCATCAATATATTAAAATTATGAGTTAGGATTCGTTGATACTAAGTCTTCTTTTAAGAAAAATAAATAATTATATATATATATATTATTTTATTTAATATTATCGTTTGATTCAATTTGATATAAGTCTTTTAGGTTTATATCCAATGTTAACATATATGTCTCATAAATTGTATATAAATTAAATATATTTTATTATTCTATGAATTTAAAACATAATTGTTTATAAAACATAATTGCTATTAATTTTGGAACAAATTTATTTTAAAGCTATATATATATATATATATATATATATATATATATATATATATATATATATATATATATATATATATATATATATATATATATATATATATATATATATATATATATATATATATATATATATATATATATATATATAATAAACTGTATTTGTAACTTGGTCAAAAAAGTATTATTATTAATGAATCTTAAAAAAACATAGCAACCTTAGTAGGAAATAATTTATTGACATATTAAAAGTATATAAAGATACATGATTTCATCTCAATAACAATATTAAAATAAACTCCCAAATTTAATAAAACTTATACAATATTAAAATGAAATTAATTAGAATACACTCTGAGAGTCAATGTAAAACCACTTTACATATTCATTTATTATCATTCAATTAAAATGAATTATTTTGACACAAAAAAATAAAAAAATAATTAAAAGGATTTAATTATAATTTATTTTTAATTTTTAATTTTATACTTATGTATCAAAATAATTTATTATAATTAAATTTGATTTTTCACTTAATGTATTCCAATTAATCTCTACTAAAATTACAAATCCCTTATTTCAAAAATCCTAATTCCAAACCAACCTAATCCCATAAAGTAAATAAAAAAACAACAAAACTTTCACCCGGTCAACCCTTTGACAACTTGTAAGCGAAGTTAAAAGAATATTATTATTATTATTCTCTTATAGCTATTTTTTCTACAAAAGACAAAAATATTAGTAAGAGAGTCTTAGTAGAGTGTTGACCAAAATCAGAAAACCTGAACCCCGAAGCCACATGCAATTGGCCTGAAAACGACATATAGTGGGGTTCACTTTACATTATACGACAGAAAAATCAAAACTATATAGTTTCATTTAATTTATAAAATATTTAATATCCTCGTCGTTTTCAAGTTTTTCCGCATGAAAAGTTACTATATATTGCATGCAGAATTTTGAGTTATAGGAATACTCTCTTTGCCAAACTACTCCACTTTCTTCGCCTCTTCCATTCCCTAAATTATCGCTTTCTTCACCTTACTCAGTCACATTAATCCTAATTTTATTTCCTTATTAATTAATATTAATATTAATAATTAATTATTAACCTTATAAAGTTATAAATACCCTTATTTGTTGAAACCCTTTAAATCTCTCTTCCTCTAAAGTCTAAAAACTAAACCCTCTTTTCCAAGAATCCTAGTCACTGTGCCGTCGTCGTTGTTTTTCGTAGGTAAAGATGAAACGATTCAATCCCGAGTCCATTGACGACGACGACTCAGTTTCTTTTGAGCCTCAATCAAGTTTTCTGCGACGCGTTTCGTCGCTAAATCAATATCAAACCCAAACAATGAGCCAGAATGTTGATCAGAACCAAAACCCCTCTGGTAATGATCGTCGATTTGTCCATCAAATCCAGAATCCTTGTAGTGAGAATCAAACCCTAGAAGCTGCTTTTTCTCGGCTTTCTGTTGGTGGTTCGTCGAATGGCTACGGGGTTTCGTCTTTTGATGAGAATCCTTACTATAACCATGGGGTTCAGGCTACTAATTGCTGTTTGAATCAAGAAAGTAGTGTTGGTTTCAATGGTGATGTTCGAAATAACATCGGTTACGGTTACGGTCGAGGTAGACCTTTGATGATGTCTGAGATGGATCGTATGATGTCTAGTCAAATGGATTTTATGTTGAGGCAAAATGGTTATGGTTATAGTAATGGTTTTGGTAATGGTTATGGGAATGGTTATGGTTATAGGAATGTTAACAATCTTTTGAATGGGGCTGTTGCTGGTAATGGTGGCGGTCGAGGATTTCAATATGGTTTATTGAATGAATCCTTGGCGCCGCCGAATGTTTCTTGGGTCAATGGTATTGTTAATCATAATGGAAGGAGTCAACATTGGTTTGATCAATTTCGTGGGAAATTTTATTCAATGGCTAAGGATCAGAATGGAAGTATGATTTTGGGGGAATTGATTGAAAAATTTGGAAGAGAGGCTGTTTCAAATATTTTCACGGAGGTGATTGATTATGTTTCTGAGCTGATGGTTGATCCATTTGGTAATGTTGTTATTCAGAAGATGGTGGGACTATGCAACGAGGATCAACTGACCCGGATCATTCTTATGGCCACAAGCTATGATTGTCAGCTCATTAGACTTTCTGTTGATCATTATGGGTATATTTTCAACTATTTTTCTTTGATTACTTGTTTCTTAAGGAACTGTGATTTTGTTTTTTGAATTTAGACTGATAAAGGTTTTTTATTTAAATTTTACTGTTGCAGATTTCGTTCTATTGAGAAACTGTGTGAGAATGCTACCACTAGAGATCAAAGGCGTCTTATTATGTCTGCTTTGAATCCTGCTGCTCTTTTGTTGGCTAAGGATGTTAATGGTCATCGTGTGGCTCTCTCTTGTTTGAGAAATTTCCCACATGAAGATACTAAGGTAAAATGTGTTTTCTTAATTATGGTTGGTTACTCAATTTAAGTTATAATTGTGCTTACTTTTCACAAACAATCTTACTCAATTTAAGTTATAATTATGCTTACTTTTCACAAACAATCTAAATGTGATTTAATTTTGTCTCCCCATAAATTGACTAATAATTTGTTGGTTAACCCTTTAAATTAAGGTTAAGGTTGCTGTCTCGCAACCCTGGCCAGTGTTGGCACTGCGCAGATTGGGGTTTTAGATGTTTTTTCTCTTTTTGAAACTCAAATAGTAGTCCTGCCATGCATGCTATACCATGAAAACTAGTTCTTGTTATCATATTTAACCATGCACTTTTTTATGTCTTTTTAATGTATTCCTTTCTTTTTCAATAATTTTTTGGGTAAATGAACAGTGTTGTATAATAAAGAAATATAAAAGATCACCACTTGTATTTATTATATACTTACCTGTTGTCAAACTACCTTGCTTCAGTTTATGTATGTGCTTATCATGTTCTGATTTTGGACTTTTGGCGCAGGTATTCCTGAGTATTCTTGCAACTAACTCTCTGTCGATTGCAAGAGACAAGACTGGATGTTGCGTGATGCAGTATTGCGCTAGCCATGCTCAAGGAGAACCTAAGAATCGGTTGATAGATGACATTGTACTAAATGCTCCACTATTAGCAGAAGATTGTTACGGGTTTGTTTTTGTTTTTACCAGTATTTAGTTTGTAGATAAATTGACAAACACTACTATACACTCTCACCCACAAAGTGGAAGATACTGGATTCGAACCCAGGACACAACACCACGAAATGGGATGATATCCAGCCTAACAATGTTGGTATTGTCGGTTGGGCTAGGCCTTACATATAGATATTTAGTTATTTTATTTCTAGCCAAGATAGGTAATTTCATTTATCTTCAATTCACTGTGTCTTGTTTTCTCATATTGCAGCAACTATGTGCTTCAACATCTATTGTCTATGAAAATACAGAGAGTTTCATGCAACCTACACAGACAGCTTGAAGGACGATTTGTATATCTTTCCTGCAATAAGTATGGGAGTAATGTAGTGGAAAAGTTTTTCCACGACGCAGGTATAGTTCTATCTGAAAAAATCATTGCAGAGCTGCTAAACTCTCCAAATGTATCAAGGCTCCTTGTGGATCCATTTGGAAACTATGTCATCTGTACAGCACTGATGAAATTTAAGGTAAGCCCATTTGCATGCAAGGCGTGCCTTAAAGTGCATGTTTCTCAGTTGAAACAAATACATATCACATGTTTTTTATTGGAATATGCAGTGGTTTCTCACACTTTCTATTGGCAAGTGGAGAGTATAGTTATATTATAAACAACTACTGTATTAAATTCAATATTCTATTACCTGCATACCTACCTCATTCGTTTATTGGTTGTTATTCTAACTTTCTTTTTTTATTTAATCAACAGGTTAATCCCTATCTTAAGAATGCCCTGCTGGATCTGATCCAAGCAAACTCTCTAATGATGCGCAGCAATATGTTTGGCAAAAAGTTGCTTGATAGGGCTGACAAAGAATTGCGGAATATGTAAACATGGGTCTGATGCCGACAATGTGTAACCCTTTTCATCTATCTCCTTTTCTTCATCTTCTTGTTACTCTTACCTCTGGTATACTAGTAGAATTGAATACTGATGCGTCTTAGGCAGTTAACCCAAATAAACATTTTGGTCTTAGTATTTGATGTCTTAGGCAGTTATCCAAAAAAAATCCCATGTGTTGTTCCTGTTGTGCGTTACTAAAAAAAAAGTTTCCGTGCTTTAGAAGTGAGAGTCTTAGGTTATGTCTGTTGTTGTTTGATTATTTTCTTTCAGTTTGTTTTTGTTTGTTTTGATGATGGCATGGAATGGAAGGACTTTGCTTCTGGAACAGTTTAGATTGGACAGTGCTGTATATGTTATAGAAGCTGGAGCGGGTCTTACTACAAATGTTGATATTCTAATGCTGTAATTTTTATGATTCTACTGTTATAGTTGCTCCATATTGTCTTGTACAATAAGATAATAAGTTGGATGCGTTGTTTTGCTTTATATTTTTGCATTATCTCTGAGAATAACATCTTGTTATTAGGACACTTTTATATCAACTTTCTTTCATTTTGAGTCAACCATATAATACTTTATCATTTTAGTTATTATTATTTTTTTTTACAGATTCGGGTTGATTTTACGCCTCCACCTTATTTCAGTATGTCTAATATTAACTAGTTCACTAATTTAGTGCCTTTTACTTTTGAAATTTATCTTATTTTGGTATTCTCACAATAATTACACATATTTTGACTTCTTCCATAAATTGTTTCTACTGATTAAATGGCTCTAACTCTACATCTTTTTGGGTAAAAAAATAAAACACACATTCTTTTTGTTAAGAAATGTCTCATTTATATTTTTTGAAATTATATAATTGGTCAATTATTCTCCAACTTTGATAATGACTAATCACTATCGAGTAATCTAAGGCTGGTTTAGTGTGACAAGATTGAAATTTGAAATATTACTTAAGAAATTGAAGTTCATGGTGCAGTTTAACCAAGAGAGAAAAAATTGTGTTTGATTTGGTTCGGTTGATTTTTAAAATAAAAATAAAATAAAATCAATGTAGTTTGGATTTGTTCGGTTAATTTGGTTTTTTACAAACAAAAATTATTGAACCAACACATGTTGAGCATAAATGTGATTTTTTGTTTAGTCATTTATACATTACAATAAAATAAATTTATAATTTTTAAAATAAGCATATAATTTAGTACATAAATATGAATTGCGTCTTACAATTTTATCTTATAAACGAGATTACATTCTTAAATAATTTTTATACTATATTGTTTAGTTATAAGTGCTTGCATGTGAGATGTGACTATGCTAACTTGACGACACTATGAATTCTTTTTTATTATCAATATTTTATATATAAAGAAATAAAAAATATATTAATTTCATTTTAAATTAGGAGTTGATGGACTTGACTCTCTGATGATGACAATCAAATGAAACTTAGTTCAAGTCTCATGTCAAGTGAACTCAAGTAGTGTCAACCATATAGAAACATCTCGTAAAACTACATGGCTAATCACACACAAACAAGTTTCAAAACATATTTTTCTCAAAAAAATACTTTAAAAAATACCATGAAGTCGTGCCAGATAAATTGAGATATGTCAAATAGCTATGGACAAAATTTTGTCACTGCCAATCGATTGACACCTTATCTCAATCGATTGGGAAAATTAAGAAATGTGCCATAAGTGTTTAGGACAAAATGTTAATGACGGACAACAACTAAATATCTTTCCTTTGCTTTTAAGGTGTGTTTGGTTCGAGGTAGATGAAGGGGGGGGGGGGGATATTTATAATAAAATGTGTTTGGTTCAATTTTTATGAGGGCAGAGGAAGGGAGAGGAGCAAAATCCCTCAAAATCACACTTTTTGCGTCCCCCGAATCGGGGGGATTCAGAGGGGAGGGAAGGTGATTTTAATATTTAATAAAGTAATAATATTTACTAAAATATCCTTTTTTTAATTTTATTATTTAAAAATTATTATTTTCTTTCGTGTTCCTACTTTTCTTTTCTACAATTTTTCTCGATTGTTTTCAGCAACTTATTATAACTATTATCTACCTTCAAATTATTTTCAAATTTTTTTACTTGATATATATAAATCATAATCATTTCATTATTTTTATAATTTTTTTTCATATTTATATATGTTCATATTTTCTTCTAATTATGTTATTTATCCTATTATATTTTCTTTTATATCAAGTTTTAAATCATCCACTTTATTTTATTTTTTGTTTATTCAGTTTATTAAAAAATTTAAATTATTAATTTTAATAATAACTTATTTATGTGTTTGTTTGGTTAGATGATTCATCACGATTTAAAATTTGTTATTAGTATATAGTTTCATTTGTGTCGGAGAGTTATAATTTGAATCAAGTGTACTCAGTTTATTAACGTTATGATAAATTATAACGTTTTAGTCCCTCAATATTAAAAATTTTATTATCAAAATATCATGTATGGATTTTTCATATTTGAATATCATATGACTTTTATAAGATCGTAAGGATAAAAATGTAATTTATTAATAAAACCCCTCCCCTCCTCAACCAAACATAGTTTTAATTAAAACTCCTCCATTCTCCTCCCCTCTCTTATTTTGAACCAAACACTTAACTGATTAAAATAAATCCCTCACCCCCTCCCCTTCCCTCTATTAAAATCCCTCCCCTCCCCCTCATTTGAACCAAACAGACCCTTAGAGCTAGTTAACTGATTAATTTAGGCCTACCAATCGATTGGTGCATGTTGCCAATCGATTGACAAGTCATAAATGGTCCTAAAACTTATTTTGAGCCAACCTCTAGCCTATAGACGTCTATTTTTACTCTTTCATATCCATAAACGTGGTTTCATTTCTCACTTCTCACACTCTCTCTAAAATTTTTTGTTTACTGTATCTCACTAAACTTTTAGTCGTAGTATTTTTTCGAGAAAGTCATTTTGCGAGTGAGGAAACTGTAATTCAGGAAAGCTAGTTTTGTAAGTTCACCAAGGAAATATTGTTTTTTTTATCTTGGTTGAACATTTTATCCATTTAGGGATTGCTTGTTTAGATTCGAAGCTAAACCCATAAAAAACTTAGGTTTGGCGATTGTGTGATCAAGTCTCCATTTAGGTTTAAAAATTAAACTCGTACAAAATCTTTCAAAGGTTCGAGATTAGCCCGTGCTAAAATCTCATAGGTTCTTGGTTAGCTCGTGATAAAATCAAGTTTTAGTTAATACTAAGCCTGTGGTAAAAGCTTGTTTAGGTTTGAGATTAACCCGTCCTAAAATCTCATAGGTTCTTGGTTAGCTCGGTATAGAACCAAGGCTAGGTTCGTGAGCTCATCCCGGTGTTAAAAGCTTTACAAGGTTCAAGATTATCCCGTGATACAATCTTTGGTTGGAAGCTTGAATACTAACAAATTCAAGTTTCTTGTGGAAAGGAGACTAATCACTTCGATCCTTTGTTTGGAATCTTGATGACTAACTACTCGAAGTTTCTGGTAGAAAGGAGACTAACCGCTTCGATCCATTGTTTGGAAGCTTGAAGACTAACCACTCTAAGTTTCTCATGGAAAAGACACTAACTGCTTCAATCCATTGTTTGAAAGGAAGACTCATCGTTTCACTCCTCATTTTATTATTTGCTTGGAAGTTAGCCATAAACTTCATTTTTCTTGTATAAGGAGATTCGTGAGTTCAACCTACTAAAAGCTCATAAGTTTATTGGAAAATCTCAAGATAAAATATCGGGGACATAACTAAGTTGTTTTTTACTGAACCTGTATAATTCCTGGTATTCTTCTCTTTCCCTTAAACTCTTTATTTATACAATTTTATTTTCTAATGTGTATTTATAAACTTTTTCTAAAGAGGTTTTCAAACTTTGATTTTAATCTGAAAAGTTTTTCAAAGCCATGTTTTTCTGAAACATACAATTCACCCCCCTCTTGTATGTGGAGTCACATGCTCAACAAGTGGCATTAGAATCTAACTCTAGTTTAAGGACTAATCGTCTTAGGAGGAAGACTCCCAACTCACATGCAATGGGATCTTTTCTAAACTCTCCTCCACTTTTTAACAATAATAGGTTTGAGATATGGCAAGATAGGTTTAGAAGTTTTTTTTCAAAGTATAAATTATGAATTATGGGAAACTATAATCAAGGACCTATTTATCCATACTTACTGATCTTACCTGATCAGATGGATCTTCAAGGCCTGCAAGGAGTTGGATCTTCAGTAAACTGGGGGGGGAGTGTACCTGCAAGGTACTCCGATGCCAAAGTGAGAATACGAGCAACAGAGTGCAAGTACAAGGTAAAAGTTAGAAGAGAATGAATACCTGACCCTCTAGTGAAAGAGGGTATTTATAGCCCCCAGCGTTGGGCCAAGATCTCACTACTGGACTAGGTACCCAGGCCCAATTAGGAGACTGCCAGGATTCCTAGGCAGAAATACCGGATGTGCGTGCGTGCTCTCTGTCCTGGTCAACCACTCCGAAGTTTAAGGGAGACGCGGTCTTTTAGGGATTACGTGGACTTCGTATTATTCGGGGGGCTGGATATGAAAGAACCCTACGAGGAGGAGGGTCCCGTCATAGGGCCACGAGGAGAAGGGTCCTCGGTGTAGGAGACGCTCGCTGAGAGCGCACTTGGTATGCGTGGGTCTAGACGAGGCGGTAGACCCTCGTCAGATGAGATGCTCGTGAGAAGCACCTTACGCCGAGCACTTGATGCAGTACTTTATTGTCGCTGGGTCTCCAAGGAGCCGATCACTGTTTTCTCCTTATGGGCTTAGGTATGATTTGGGCCTCCAAGTCCAATTGGGTCGAAAGTAGACTGGGCCGAATCTTGGCTCAGTCCAGAACACTTACCAAGTAAATGGAAAAGTAACAGATAAACCTGAATCCCTTAGGGCTGTAGAAGAAAAGAGAAGATATGAAATAGATTTCAAAACCAAGATTTTCATATTAATATCTCCAAATGATTCGAAATTATATTATGTTCATCATTGCAAAACCACCGAGGAAATTTGGGTTACTCTTGAAACGATATATGAAGTTTCTCCAAGTATCAAAAAGAGGAAATGAACACACAAGATGAAGAAGATGAAGATACCACCTTTAATTGCTTTTCAAAATTTAGAAACATTGGAAGTTATATAGGAACATTTGTCACTAATCAATTTGTAAGAGTTAAGAATTGGAAGTTTAATCCAATACTTAAATCAAAAGATAGGAGCCTTCACGAATTTCTGGAAAAATGAAGAAAGAAGGGAATCATAAAGAAAATGAATGAACTAGTTCAATTGATTAAAGATGAAGATACAAAACTGAAAGAATCATCAACTTCATCATACTCATATCAACAAACTCCAGTGGAAACCATAGAAATAACTTACTCAATAGTTAAACGATCTTCGGAACATTCAACATCCAATGAAGGAACCTCATGCTTGAAAAACTATGAAGAAGAAAAAGTGCCCACAATATTCGATAGAAGAAAAGGAATAGAAACATCTACCTTCGGGAGAACATAAAAGAACATTCTTCTAACGAATAAGATAAAATTTTCTTAAAAACGGCCTAAGAGATAGATACTATTCAAGTAAATAAACCACCTTATGAACAACTATTTAGAATGGGTGTTTAATTAGTTAAAGAAAATGATAAACTAAGAGAACACAACTTAGGTCTTAAGGAGTCTTTAAGATATCTTGAAGAAATCAATAAATCATTCAAGATAGAAATAGCTAAGATAAGAAATTCAAGAGAAGAATGTAAGAGTTGTGTCTCCCTGAAAAGGAAGTAAATGGTTTGTATAAAACCCGTAAATTTATCCAAGAGAAAGAAAAGCTTGACTTGATCTTATCAATTAAAAGGCCTTCCATAAACAAAAATGGACTAGGATTTAAAAAGAATAGAAAACCTAGTAAAAGTATATATTACAAGAAAAATAATCGTCTAGTTTATAAATACACACAATGTAAAAGAGTTGGCCATTTAGTGCCTTTTTTGTTTCAATAAATAGAAAAGATCTAAATGCAACAACCTTAGATCTTCTGGAACTAATGCACCTGGGCCCAAGAAGATATGGATACCAAAGGTGAAACCTTAGTGTTTTGCATGTATGCTTTGCAGCTCAAAGCTTTAAAAGCATGTAGAATGGAGATGTATAAAGGAAGAGTATACTTCTAACTTTATATTTTATATGAAGTCTTTGATCCAAGAATGAACAATTATGACAAATATCAATTAGAGCAAGTGTTTTGAATATATCAAGGTGTATGATCCTTATTGATCAATTGAGTGGATATGTGTGTAATGGACTTATTCATCTCGATGTTTATATCAATTCTTGCATCCACCAATACGTAGAGAAGGAAACACCATAATATGATTGGTGTTTCCCTTTAAGGAAAATGTTTATCAAGATCTCTAAATATTTGAGGTAGTAAATTATTTTAAGGTTGAAATAATCAGAAAACTATGATTAAACCCTTATAATAATAAATCTAATTCTTTCTCTTCTCAATAAATTATTTTACTAACCAAAAAGGTAGGTTTTCAAGCGTTTTTATAGAATTAAGGTGAAAATGAGGTTGAATAGGAGCGCAAAAAAGTAGTAAAATCCAGCAGAAGGCCCAAACTGCATCAAGGAGGCTGAACAACAAAAGCCTAATCGATTGACACCTTATGGAAATCAATTGGAGAGACATGGTGTGCCTTTTTCCAGATAAATCCAAGCAAAACTTGTGCCTCAAGAAAATCAAATCTCAACATTGATGACGAACACACAAAATCCTAATAAATCTCGCCAACCAATCGATTGGAGCTGATACACAATTGATAGCACATTCAATCTGAAAATATTTGGATTTTATTTTCAATCACCATAATTCACATTAATTGCTTGCCATAAATACATGATCAAATAATTAAATGACATGCTATAAATATGTATACTCTCTCATTACTTCTTGCACCTTAAAAACATTCTAGAAGAGATATTATCACATTCACGTTAATGAATAGAAAGCAAGAAGAAAAAATGACGATCCTAGAGAAGAAGATAGTAGAACCAGGGTTTATGCAGGAAACCTTATTGAGTTACAAAACCAATTCTCATGTTTGTCAAACTTCATTAAGAGCATTCTTTACAAAGGTACCCGATAGAAACTTTCCAAATATAATAACATAATTCTACTCAAACGTGCATGATATAGGAAAGACTCTAACATCATGAGTAAAAAAGGTAATAATAGTAACCCACAGAGAACATTTTGGTAGAATGTTTGAAGTACCCTTCCTAGGAACTTCCTACAAATCTAAGAGACCCATAGGTCTCAAAAATTTCAAACGAACTATAGCCATAAACAACCTTGTCACCAACCTCATAGAGAAAAGAATATTTCCTTTTAGGACAACCCTCTTGACGCTAAAAGTTCAAATCATTCACTGCCTTATAACAGGAATCTTGCTCCCAAGAAAAATCAACAATAACTATGTTATCAAGGATGGCATAATCCCTATTTTACTTCTCACCCAAAACATTCCAACAAATTGGGTGAAATGTTGGAAGCATTCATTAGCGAGTTTTGACAAAAATAGTCTTGTCGATTGAGAAGTCTCAACCAACATGATGGATATGGTTTGGAAGAATCACAAGAGAAGATCTACAAGATTAGGATAACTCTTTCCTCTAAACATGTTTAAATTCTCGAAAAGGACATTCAACAGGTTGCGTCGACAAGGCCATTAGTTATAAACAAGGACTTAGTATCTTCTCTAAGTCAAGAATTCGGTTGGAGATAGAGGCATGTCGACGAGGGATAAATTAAACGTTCTTTAGAAGAAGTTAGTGGTTCTAAGTGGTTACGAATGGAGGATGATGAACGTCTCAACAATTTTTGAAGTCTAATAACGTGGAAGCATTTTAGAGGTATAAATTGCATGTTTCGACAAATGTATCCTTTTGAAGAATAACTGTCAGAGACGGTTATTGTTATATTAGTATAAGTAGCAGGATCATACATTGTAATCAAGGTCGCAAAGTTTCATACATTCTCTATAAAACAGAAGTACCCAACTCACAGAGCAAAATAATTTGTGAGAATCATGTATGGGTCTGCATCCTTTCTTTTCATTACTCCCTCCATTCCTTTTTAAGTGTAGTTTTAGCATAAAGCTCTCCAACCAAGATAGTGGACTGTTAGAATTTTTTTCCCATTCTACCCTCATTTTATTAAATCATTTATTTTCTCTTTCCAAAATAATTACTTATATTGATTTTAATGAACTAAAATTCAGTCATACATTTTCTCTCTCGAGTAATTAGTTTCTTTTTTTCCACAATATTCTCTCCCATGTCATTAAACCATTTACTTTTTCAATTAGTCTAAATCTTGAAAATTTTACATATAAGAACACGTACTCCTCCACTTGTTTCAAGAAAATCCTAAATGAAAAAAAATTCTAGTAGCAAGATGAATCAATTTCCAAATAATACGGTAAACATTTAAATTCCCTTCATGATATTGTTCTAAAACGACACTTAAAAAGAAACGGAGGGAGTATCTTTATGTTTTCTTAAACAAAACATTTTTTGTTGTTGTCTTACATTTCCACTTTTGCTTAATGTCATTTATTTCATTTTACATATTTGTCATTTATCAAGGCTTGTCTTTAATTAAGATTTGTATATATTTTCTCTTTATACAAATACTCTGCATGAATTGCTCCCGAGATTCTTCAAGTTAATCTCACAAGCACAATAAACTCGTGATTGCTTAATAAAAACACCGATAAACAAATTGGCACACCCAATGGGACCATTTTGTGCACATATATTTTTTTTAGAAAAGTAGTGTGTTACGCTCATTCATTTGTTTGTTCTTCATCCATCAAGTGAATATGAGTTTCGAGCGTATATGTATCTGAGGAGTGGCAACAAAAACTTCTTGAAATGTCCCGTCTTGTAAGACTCCGACTTCGGTTGGAGAAAACTCTGCAGTTATAAACCAGATAATGACCTCGACCGGTTCACCAGAAGTGGTGGCCTCGTCACCATAAGTGTCGAGTATACCAACCACTCCTAGAGTTACACAAAATATAGGAGTCCAAATGCCTTATTTCCCTTTAATTTTTATGATGCCCTAAATTGGTAGGGAACAACCATATGACATGCCAACTGCGATGATGGCAAGTTTGTACCCTAGTGCATCGACATATGCTGATAATGCGATGTCGATATCATCCTTTGTCAATCCCTATTTAGCATCAAGGTCCACTATAAATAACCTTGGTCGAATGGGGCAACAACCAAGAGGCTTAGAATACTTTCCTCCAAGTACGCCGCCTTTAACTAATAATTCTCTCTAGTCTACAAGATAGAAAATGGATGAGAGTAACCATGACATGCCTACCTGACAGATGGGCATTGTGTTTAACTCATTGATTGAGAACACAAACCAAAGTTATCAACAATTGGCCCATCAAATGGGTAGGATCACTAACCTTTTTGGTGATATAGCCAACAATGTAAATATAAAAATAAAATATTTTCCAAACTCTTTAACAAAGAATGCCTTTATGTGGTTCACTACATGACCTCCAAATTTCTTATTTAATTGGAATCAACTAGAATAATGGGCATTCCGTGAGAATTTATATATAGGCCAATCTAAGATTAGCCATAAGGAACTAGTCAGTGTAAGGTGAAAGGGTACCGAAACCATTGATGACTATCTCAATAGGTTTAGGACTTTGGAATCAAGGTGTTTCACCAAGTGTTTGAACATGATTTAGTTGAATCGGCAGGAGGGGGAGGGGGTCTCGATTATTCCATTAAGGAAGAAAACTTTCGCAATCGCATAAATCTTTTAAAATATTAATATTGTAAATGACTGAATTGATAAAGCCCTACATTTTTAAAAATCAATTTGAATATTACATCTAAAAAATTTACACAATTTAATTATTTTTAAATATATTATAAATATGATTAAAAAATAGTCTTACAATGTAATGCCAGAATGAAAAATGATTGAATTTATAGGTAAAATGGTTTGAAATGTTGGCCCATAAATAAAATAGCCTTATTTGTTGAGTGAGGTTATGAACTTATTATAATCCTCACATGCTAACATAACATTCAGATAACATAACGAAATTCCCTTACACAACAACATACAACAAATGATACACAATATATATGACATGACATAATAAAGCTTAGAGATACACAAGCAAGTTTTATGGAGTAGAAAGTATAGGAAACATAAATGTGAACAAATTAAGGACATTTTCCTTGTCCCTTTGAGTTCTTCATGTCTCTATAACAAGGACACTCATCTTTGTTACCATAAGTTCCAGATGGCACACAGTTACATTTCTCACAACAGATCCCACAATACTTCAAGCATCTATCCTGCACCGAAGCTTTCGAGCACCTTTCTCCACACCTTGTGTCACAAAAATCTAAATCCACAACATTTCAATACTTAACATAATAAAGCAAATCAATCAAGTAGCATATAAAATAAACAACATGCATAATATGGCTTACCAGAACCAGCTAATGAAACTTCCAATAAAGAGGAAGTGAGGACAAGGCACACAAGGAATATTGCAAACACAGGCTTCATTTTGATTTCTGAGAGTATGGAATAAAAGAAAATAAGTGCTATGTTATATAGAGTTGTGATTTTGTATAACTGGCTATGGGTTGGCTCTCACCAAACCAATGAAAGGAACAATCCTTTAATGAAAATTTAATCTTTAGTACTAGGTTGTGCCGTAGAAGTGTGGGCCAGTTATAAAGGGTGTCCTTATTGTACCTGAATTGATGAATGGTAGGTGAAACGTTAGGAAAATGTTCCTGCTTTAGACTTCATTGCTTCTCAAGTACTCCCTCTTGTAATTCTTTTATGAATAGAATATATAACTTATAAAATTTTTAACATAGTTGCATTTTTAAGATTGAATTTCAACATTGAAAATCTTATTAACCTAGAAAAAATCTTTGTCATATATTTCAAATGGTTTTGGATACTTTATGTGATCTGTTAGTTTAAGCATGCATCTAGTTTTGGTTACAGGTTTAAAATATACTCTTGTTTTGTATTGGTTAACTCATTACTTTACTCTCCCTCTTATTGATATAAATGTAAAATAATTGAAAATATAATTTTTTTTTTTTACCAATGAAAATATGAAGTTATAAATGACAAAAATTGTTGATGTATACTATAGACAAACTTTTCCTAAAAAAGAACGGTTAAATATAACAGATAGCCAAGTTTGCAAGCAGGACACAGCTGGAATGTGATTTTGATATTTTTCATTAAATTGACCTTTAACCACATGTTTTAATATAACAAGGATGCATCATACATGAAAAAGTTCATTTAAAATTTTGTTTTCTCATTTTTTAAAATTAATGTATTTAAATTGACGTTTAATTATTTTACAAACTGAATGGAAAAGTGACAATAAGTTGCACCGACAATTTTTTTTAATGACAAAATTAATCATCTTGCAAATTATATTTATAGATTTAGAATAAATCAAATTGATGTGCATGACTCTTTGAACTCTTTATAAAAACATGTTAATTGGGAGAATATATTTTGGAAATTTCTTTAAACCCACCTCCCAACTTTCTTGGTCACCTTTGGTGAAAAATCATATATACCCTTTATTTCGAAAATGCATTTCCGAAATGCAAGAAAATATTGTTTTCGGAGATGCATCTCCGAAAGCGCTTTTTTTCTTCAAAATTTGTCTTATTTCGGAAATGCATTTCCGAAAACAGCATTTCGGAAGTGCATTTCCGAAATACTGCGCGTTTTGCAGATTTAGCAAAACAACCCCCTCCCCCCAATTCATTTACCATAAATCAACTTCAAACTCAACCCCAAAGAGATTTTTTGCAAATCACTTCCAAGGCTACATCAAAGGCTCCATCTACTTGCTCTACTACATTCAAAAGCTTCTCAATCACTTCAATTTGTAAGTTTTATAATCCTTAGATCCATAATTCAAATGCATGTTAGGGTTGTTAGAAATTGCAAAAATGATATAGGGGTAGGTTGGTAGTGATATTTAGGTTGTTTAGAATCATTATAAGTTGTTTTAATGTTGGATTTTGGGGTCTGCCATGGAAGTTGCAGAAGTGAGCTTCGCAGGGGTGTTTCGGAAGTTCATTTCCAAAAACACCTTCATTCCCAGTTTCGGAAATGAACTTCCGAAGTGGTCCAGAATTTCATTTTTTGTTTTTTCAATTGTTTCGCATTCTTATTGATTTCAATTGTTTTCAGGAACATGACAGACAACCCAGCACGCATCAGACAGGGTAGAGAGACCCAGACTGCGTCGGCTAGACGCGAGCGGGCGGCGCAGCTGGCGTCGACGCAGGGACGGGGACGTGTGCGAGTTCCCGTGAAGATGGACGAGGGTACTTCTGCATCTGGATCGAGGAGTCGTCTGGCTAGGGTATCTTCTTCCCGCCAGCGAGAGAAGGATGAGGAGGAGGCAGTTACATACCACGAGGCGGAGGAGGTACCGGATGTTGACCCTCCACACGTGGAGGAGGATGAGCAGGAGGAGAGCTACCCGAGAGGGCCCAGTGACACTACCTTGCTGATTACCTACCACGAGCACGTCGCTCGGAGTATCTGGGGGGAGAGGTATTTTTTATAATATGCCCGACTTTATTATTTAACCGTTTATTCAACATTTTCTTAACGGTCTAATTAATATACTTTTTATTTGTTTTTGTTGTAACAAGAGAGAGGGACTTTGAAACAGGTGAACCACTCCCAGAAGGTTTTCAGTCTCTTTAAACCGGAGGCTGAGTGGTTTAACGACGCGGTGAGAGCTTCAGGGCTTAGTGGACTGTGCATGACGGGGTATACCACCATGGCATGCAGGGTGCCTTTGTGGAGAGGTGGCACAGGGAGACGTCTTCTTTCCACTTACCGGTTGGGGAGATGACGATCACCTTGCACGATGTGCAGTGTCTTCTCCACTTGCCGACCAGGGGGACGCTGTTGGACCACTCCCGGATCCAGAGGATTGAAGCTAGTGAGTGGATGGCGTTCTATTTGGGTATGGAGCCAGAAGTTGCTGACTTTGAGTGACAGACGACAAATGGGCCTCATACCCGGTTCACCACACTGAAAGCTTATTTCGAGCACCACCTTGTGCAGTATCACCGTGGTTGCGCTCTCCGATGCTGGTACATGTTTGTGGTAGGCGCTGCACTATTTGTGGACAAGAGTGCAAGGTACGTCGACGTGACCTACCTCCGCTATTTCATGGACTTGACTACCGTTCACCAGTGGAACTGGGGGTCAGCTGTTCTGGCATACCTATACCAGAAGCTGAATGAGGCCTCCAACTGGAGGACCAGGCAGTTGACCGGATCCTGCACACTACTTACGGTACGTTTCACTTTAATTGTTTCACATTTATTTATGTTTCGTATTTATTTTTAATACATTATCGTGTTTGTGTTTCAGAGCTGGATCATCTCCTACTTCCCCCGCATCCACAGCTTCCGCGTTGATCCTGAGTACGAAGACGAGATGCCCAGGGCCGCCCGATACGTTCTCCAGAGGGGGAACAATGCAGTGGAACCATACCGTGGGTACCTCGACCGCACGATGCACGATGACATCTGTTGGAGGCCATTCAGCGACTACACCGATGTTGTCCCCTTTGACAGCATCTCGTTATATTCTGGCTGGTTGGCATGCGGGACCAACACCATGGTGCGGTATCTCCCTGAGCGGTGCATGCGGCAGTTTTGATTTGTGTAGATGATACCTAGGTCACCTTTTGAGGCTGCTCCCGACACAGTGACCCAAGTGCAGCTCACTGGCATATTTGAGGATTGAGAGCGTCATGTGGTCCCGGAGGAGTATCGTCGCATTCGGGTCACCCAGGACAGGCACAGTGTGGAGGGGTATGTCACATGGTTCTATCGGGTGTCACATACTCTGACGAGACCCGACGCTCCCGACGCTCCTAGGCCAGCACACGAGGAGATCTTGGAGAACCAGCAGACCGAGGATGACCACGCCATTGATCTTCTGCCGATCTGTCTGCGGATAGAGATGCTTGGGCGGGACGCGTTGGATCGAGGTATCGTTGATCAGGGCGGTCTAGAGGCAGTCGCCGTGATGGAGAGGATCGTCACTGATGCGGGTCGTGCGGCGGCATATAGGCGGCAGAGGAGGTCCCTGGGAGAGAGGGTTAGGCATACCCAGTAGGGGTCCGAGTTTATTTTTTTTGTATTCAGATTATATATTTCGCACACTATGACTCGGTCTGTATATATTATTTGAATTTTATTTATTATATTAGTATTTTACGTTGATATGTCGTTTGTTTTGTTCGGCTTTTCTGTTTTGTATATATTATACGTTTTGTATATCTTTCGTACGGGACTATTAGAAAAAGCATAAAAAAAATAGACTTCTGCATAATTCGGAAATGCACTTCCGAATTACACTAAAATCTGAAAAAAGGTGTATTCGGAAGTGTATCTCCGAAAACACCCCCTATTTGGTGTTTTCGGAGATGCATTTCCGAAGTCTGGGAAATTTAAATAAAAAAAAACTTCAGAAATGCATTTCCGAAGCAGGGGTAAACTGGGGTTTTCACTGGGGGTGACCCCCATAGGGAGGTGGATAAAGAAATTCCCTATATTTTCTCATGTTTGACAACTTTATTTAAAGCTATTTTGAGGCCTTCTTGTCCCACAAGTACTCCTATATATCCAATCATCAATCCCGCATATAGGGAAACCTCACTCAAGTCCACTCAAAGATTTCCCTCATATACACATGTATACCATGACATATGTTGCTATAAGTATTGATCTTCCCTCCAGTGGGTTGGTTAAGAAGTTCATAGATGTCGTTTTTCTTCAAAGATACTCCATACGCCTAAATATATCAACAAAGGTATCTCTAACAAATTCATGTTGATTTTTCGAAATTTAAAAAACCACTTATAATAAAATTTCTTTTCTCTAAAGATATTCAGAGACACGTTTTACAACAAACATGAAAAATCTCATCAATAAAAATAATGAAATTATGAGATCATATTTAAAGATGGTGTGATACTTTACTGGTGACATGTGCGAGCGTATCCCATCAATAAGAATAAAGAAGAAAATCATAAGTATATATTGTTTACAAACACCCAGAAATTGAGTCCGTGTTGTCATTAAAATTTTACTTCCATACTCTAAACACTTCATAAAAGCACTCGTCAAAATATGGTGGACTTTAAGAGAGACTTTGTTCTTGATGACAAAATTGTTAAGGTAAAAAGTTGAAATTTTACCATTAAGACCATCCAAAAATTTGTCATAATCATAATCAATATCACGATTCTGTCAAACTTAAGAGTGGTATTTGAAACCACAAAGGCAAAGAAAACAACCTTTCTTACTGAGTACAAGTTCAACCCCTTAAACATTATCGGTAAAGAGGTCATTCTTTGTAGCCTGTAAGCAATTTTACTTTTACTTTGAAAATAAGTTGCTTTCAAAAATGTAAAAAAGGATGTAAACGACACCTAATCCAAGAATGCTTTAAAGAGTTTCTTTTTGCAACACTTTCTCAATTTTTCAAAAGGAATTTTAAAGTTTCAGTTAACTCAAGGGGCAGCCTTCACAAGGCAGAGTCCTTCAAAGCCGTGTCCATTTTACTAGAGCATATTCAGAAAATAAATAAAATCTTAGAAAATAAATAAAATCTTATTTTGAAAGAATTATAGTATGATATAACTCATTACTACATTATTGATATGTGATATTTGATTTTAATATTATTATCTCTTACTTCCAACCTATTGAATTTGAGATTTTTTTTTTTAATAACCAAGGTTTTAAAAGAAAAATTAAATAAACTAATATTTCAAAAAAAATTAACATATTAATCATGTGGGATGGCGCCTACGTGACAAAAAATTCAAATATGGTTTAGTTGGATAATTTTTTAAAATTATTAGTTTTTTTGGTTTTTTTAAAAAAAAACTTGGTTATTAAATAAAAATATTCTGAATTTGATATTTACATATAATTGGATTGTTTGGATCAATAATTATATGGATAGAATTAGAATTTTATATAACTAATTTATATAAAATCGACTTATAAATTCATAGAATTATAATTTTTATTAAAATTTATTATTTAACTTATCTTTACATAAAGTTTTTAAATATAAACTGTTTTGATTTTAACTCATTTTTATCAGAATCAAATACATTCATTCAAAATTAAATATTTTTACAGCAGAATAAAAAAATAAGTGATAATTGAAAAATTATAATCAATCTAATTCACTTATTTTTAACTTTATTTGATTGATAAAAAATAAAAGAGACTTCAAAAAGTGAAAAAAAGGAAATAAAAAATAACAATATTTTAGTAGTTTAAAACGAAAGAAAATGATGATTGAGAAGACATGTTTTCTTAGCAAAATACATGTCATCTTTATTTTTTGTGTGGCAAAAGACATGTTTACACTTCTTTTAGGATGGTTTAGTCTCTTCTTTGAAATAAAAGAGAAATATTATAATGATACTCATTCTGATTCTTTTTAGTTCTTATAATAATACTAAAATTATTTGTATTAATTTATGTGTCAACTTTAAACCGTCTAGTTACAAAATGAACAATGAGAATATAAGTTTTTTATTTAATAATACAAAAATTTGATATTAAAAGAAGAACTTAACTTGTTTTTTTACATAAAAAATGTCAAATTAATTTTTGAAAGAGTTTACAAAGGACATTTTGGCTCTACAATATCCTTCTCCTTCAGCCACTTCTCTTTTTTTTAAATTTCTTCTTACATCTATATACCTTCTTACAAATCCGCGATAAAATTTCTAAAATACCTTTATATTTTAGATGTGCATCTCTGTAGACACATTTTTCTTTAAAAAAGTGATATCGGATGTGCACATCTGACGATATCTTTTTTTATAGAAAAAAAGGTGTCTTCGAATATGAACATCCGAAATAACCCAACTTTTGGTCTTGGGATTTTTTGGATATACATATCAGAAAAAATTTAATATTTGTTAAAAAATTAAAATCAAAGTAAATCAATTATAATAATAATATAATTAATTGTATTAATCAAAATATATAATTAAATATATACCATTTTAATGAAGATATATAATTAAATATATACTATTTTTACAAAGATATATAATTAATTAAATATTTAACCGCATAATGTTGTGACAAATTAATTTTATAATTTAAAAAAGGTAATTACTTTTATAATTTAACCGCATAAATATTTATCACATATTAAATATATACCATTTAAAAATAATTAATTTTACAATTTTAAAAAAATTTTAACAAATAAATTATTAAAAAATTAAAATTTTATTTAATCTTTTTATTCCTTATTTATAACAATTTGTATTTAAGTTATTCCTTATTAATAATGATTCACTCTAAATATATTATAACTATATTATAAATAAATATTTTTTTAAAATAAAAAATTGGAATATTGAAATACTTCGGATATGCATATCCAAATTAATCAATATCCCAATTTCTTTTGGGAAGGGTTTTTCGGATATGTATATCCGAAAAAAGAGCTGACATTTTAAATCCAACGTTTAAATGAAAAAAAAATTAAAGAGGGGTGATTTCGGATACGCATATCCGAAATCTTTAAAATTAGAATATGAATATCTTCGAAGATGCATCTCCGAAAGATATTTTAGAGTTTTCTGAAGTGTTTTTCACCCTATATGAGTGCACAAATTTTTTTTTTTTACATAATAGCCTTGTTTGCTAAGTTATGGGCCTCAGTATTAGTACTATCAGCCCTATTGATAAAATTAAGATCCCACTACTCAATTCCATTATTGTTCTTTTATTTCCTAATAAAAGTTATCCGTTTGAGTGCAGCCTTATTCTCCAAATGTTCACAATCTTCACCATTTCGAGTGCATTACCGATTTATGGGCTTCCGCATCATAGGATCAGGGTGCCATTTTTTGTTCCAACATATCTCAATAATCATATCACTCTTTCCGTCCATGATTATAGCGTCGAGGTTCCATTCAACTTCTATAGCAAGGTTTGCGTCTCTGAATATGGTGTGGCTTTTGGTATCTTCTACTATCAAGTCAGACTGCTCTTGGAGGTAACTGTGGTTGTCGTTGTTTTTCCATCGTTTTTGTGTACTTTTCCTAGTCGTGTTTCCGATGGTTTTATTTTTTGTTTGCATGTTGCTAAACATATTTTATCCTCATCTTAACTTATAAGTAGCCGCCGTAAACTCATACACAACATTCTTTGGGATAAATTGCAAACTATTTACATCCACCACTATATATCTTGTTCTCTTTCTTATGAAAGCATTTGCCATGAATTCATTAGCTTAAGATAATGAAATCTTGGAATTTAAATAAGGTTTAAAAACTTATCTATGATGAATTTCAAGTGTAGAAAATCATTCTTGTTTCAAGTTAAATAAAGAAGGGATATCAACCTTTGATTAACTTATTAAAATTTGGATGCATTCAAACAATTGAACTTGAAAAGAGTGCGCATAAAATATATGCAACAAAGATTTGTTTTTTTCCAAGAATAATATGACATGTTGTATTTTAATAATTTGTGTAAACAATGTAATATTTTAAAAAAAACTTATTCACCTCTGTTTTCAACTTAAACTGAGGGGTAAATACTTTTTACCTCGGTTTTTGCCATAACTGAGGGAATAATGAAGTGTGTTTATTGAGAATATTCACCGTTCTTAAACAATCTTTGCCGTTTGTTTAATGAGTATCAATGTTCAAGACACTACCATCAGTGATCCGCGTGAAAACATAAAAAAATTTCCTTTATGTAAGTATTATGAATATAAAAAACTGATAATGAAATATCATGAAGCGCTTGAAACTATCTACATCCACCACTATATATCTTGTTCTCTTTCTTATTAAAGCATTTGCCATGAAAAAGTCTCTATGATGGATTGCAAGAGCAAAAAATTATTTGAGTTTAAGGTTTGTGTTCTTAAATATTTATTTGAGGAGAAAATCAATTATATATCTAACCTTTTTTTATATGAGAAACAAATGCAAATAAAAGCAATTGAAAATATCTTGGTACTTGGTATTTGATCTTCTCAAAATTCAGTGATTCGAAGATCCGACATTTATCTTCCCTAACAAATTAACTTTTACTTTAATATTCTGTGTAAACAATATAATATTTTGGGTAAACAATGTAGTTTGTAAACAAATTAATTTATTAATATTCAGTGTAAACAATGTAACGAGTTTTTTTTTAAAAAAATCTATCTTACCCCTTAATTTTGTTGATAAACCAAGAGGTATGATGCGCTAGTTTTGAAAATAATAAAAGTGCAGAAGCCGAGGTTCAAACTCATATGCATATAATTTTACCCCTCATTTTTTAAAATACCGAGGGATAAACTGGAAACTTTTCATGACGCCATTCGTTACCTTGCTTCTGTAGTCGAGGTTAAATGCATTTCACGTCCGAGGTGAAATGTGTTTTTTTGTAGTAGTGATTCCTCTGCGCCCACTTCCTCCTGTTGGGATACTCAAGCCTTATCCACTATCATCAATATTCAAATCTTTTGCATTTGAAAATTATTTGGATTTTACTGCCATCTAGACTTCATCCAAAGTAATAGTACATTCCTTACTATAAACAAGATCATCCTTAAAGTGCTCAAAGGATCTGAGTAATGAATTCAACAAAAGTAGAGCCTTGTCCTCATTATCAATCTTCATCCCAATGTTCTCAAGATCATCAATAATCTTGTGATATTCTGTCAACTGCTCCATTATGGATTTTTTTCTCCACCATTCGTAATGAGTAGAGTTGTTGTTTCAGACATAACATGTGAGTCAAAGACCTTATAACATGTGAAATTCTACAGTCTACTCCCTGGCGACTTCCCTTCAAACTTTTTCCTTGAGGCACAAGATAATGACATTCATGACCTTATCCATCATCTTGGTCTCTCTGTTGGTGTAAGCTTTGCAGGCATCAGTGCATCTCTCTTCAAAGCTTCAATACACTTCTGTTGGGTTAAAATTGCTTGCATCTTTACTTTCCACAACCCAAAATCGTTGCCTCTGGAAGATTTCTTGATCTCCCATTTAGCCATGATACTCACTTGTAAACAATACCACTTTTCCCCACGGTGGGCGCCACTTGTTGTGAAAATGATTAGATTCAATTCACATCAAGGAATTTGATGTGTGGGAACAAAGAATAGTAGCAACCAAAATAAATAGCCTTCAAAAATAATAACCAATAAATAGTAAATTTAGCAGAAGAAGATAAAATAAGGTGAGAAACACGAAAAATTTGAATACCCAGTTCAATCAAATGATCTATGTTTGGGGAGAGAGAAACTCTCCAATTCACAATACTCTAAAAGTTTGTACAAGAGAGCAACTCTCTAATTCAACTACTTAAGTGTTTCCCCAATTTCTCCAACTCTCAATATATGAATAAATCAAATCCAAGGTATCAAGAAGTATTGTCTAATCCTTCTAGAAAACTCTAAAATGTTTCCCTAAACCCTAAACCCATGTTTTCTTTGATCTAAAGTTCTAAAATTGTCACACTATAATAACATAAGAGGTACATATTTATAATTGCTAAAACCCAATAAACAAAGCCTGTCATACCCCAAAATTTGCCCTCCTGATTTTATTTCTACGGGTTTATGCTTTGCATATTATTTGCGTAATTGTGCAATTATTCATACATACGTTCATTTTACGCGTTTCTATTCTAGTGTATGATTTAATGGCTGTAGTTTTATTTACTAATTATCGTGGTTTATGAGTTTAATATTTAATCCAATCTTGATTTAAATTGAATTTTAAATTAAAACTATTAAACCATTTTAATTCGTTATACTAATATTTGATGTTTGTCTGCCCCTACTAATGTGTTTAGGTACAAAAAGAAGAAGCCCAATCTTACCTCCAAGAAAGCCCATGACCCTAAGAGAAGCTTTTAAATCCATCACTTTATTTTTTATGATTTTATTTGTATTTATGTGAGTTTATATTCATTTAAATATTAAATAAATCACTAAAAATATTAAATAAATGGATATACCACAAGTGTGAATTGAATAAAAAATAATAAAAAAGAGGTCATAAAAATCTGATTTTGGGAAGAAAGAATCGTATAAGCTTGATTGAAAACCAAAAGAGAAAGATTCAATATTCTTGCTAAAATCCAAAATATCAAAATCTTGATTTGCAAAGATTGTATTCCATGATTCTAACCTAATTCAAAGCAATATAAAAGCACAAAGGTGATCAGACTAAAGAGATTTTTTTTTCCACAAGGATTGATGCAAAAAACCGTGAAAGAAGCTTCAATAAGTCAAAAAAATAGAAATCGTTTTTGGGATTTGAGGGAAGTTCAGAGGCTATTGAAGGTTTAGAGGCAATCACTGAAGGTCCAGGAAGATCTTCCAATCATCTTCGACCTGTGGGAGATCCGAGTTCGTGTTAGTACGCTTACGGTTAAGTTCATATTTTTTAAGATTCGATCTCACGAATTCATGCATTATAAATTGAATTTGATTGCATAATTGTGTTTAGATTGATGCTTATGATGTTTCTGGAGAATTAATTTGATTTTGATGCTTGTTTGAAAGAGTCACCATGGTTAGGTTTTAAGAGCTTCAAATTAGGATTTCTGGTTTGGGACAAAATTGGACCGAGTTGATGTTACCTTCATGCTCAGGAAACCAAGACGAATTCATCCATGGCTTTCTTTTTTATTTTCGGTGCATGTATAGCATTTTATGGTTTTGCAGGGCTAGGGAAACACAACAAAACCGTGGCTGTATGTTGGTTTGTTTTGCAGAATTCCATTGGAGAAGATGGCTGTTAGAAAGTATAGGATAAGTATTTTTAGTATCGTCTCCTCAGGGATTGATGCGATATTATCGCCGTTCTACAGCTTAGTGTATTTTGAGTTAAGGCTCTGGATGTGTTTAGTATCATGAAAGATAAATAGCATTAAAAGAAATTAAAGACAATAAATTCGGGTTTAAAAACGATTTGGTAAAACTGTGTCAAGATTAGTGTTCATTAGTTTGCTTCATATGTACTCTAAAGATTATATATATGAACCTATTCATGATTAATACAATCACGTATCCTCTCGATACTGTTTATCTCTAAAGCAATATCGTGATTATTATCATATTCACCGTCAGATGATCTCTCATGCCGACAATCAACATGATAATCTTAAAAGCTTGATACTTGTGAATATCAACTCACAAATCTATCTCTAGAGTTTGTTTATTGATAGATGAATATCTTTTAGGTCTAGCTTTGAAACATATCTCTCAATAATGATCCAAAACAACAAATGAAACATAAATAACAAGATATTCACCATGTATTAATCATTAACCAAGTTCATACATAATAGATCAAAGAAAGTACATATTTACAAACTAACTACCTCTAATATTGACACAAGATGAAACTTAGCCTTCCATATCCATGGAAGCTTCAACAACAAGCAACAAACCAAGATTTAGTGACATCAAACTCAAGAAGATCAAAGAAAGATGTTTGGAAATCTTGATTTTCTCTTAAGAACTAATGGGTTTTCTCTTCTTCTCTTGCCCTAACTTTCTCTCCAAATGTGTGTTATGATAAGAACAAAGCTAACCATGCTTAATCATCAATTTTATGTGGCTAAGAACAAAAGTTGAAAAAGTAGGTCCGCTGAGCGGAGGGGGTCCGCTGAGCGGAGCAGTAAAAATATCTATTTTGTCTTCAAGGTCCGCTGAGCGGAGGTAAATTTTCTGCTCTTCTCTGCCCATGTCCGCTTCAGCTCCGCTGAGCGGACTTGCTGATGGAAAAAATTGCTGCATCCCTGCCTGGGTCCGCTTGGACTCCGCTGAGCGGACCTCCTTGCACAAAAATTCTTCTTTTTGCATTCCATCCTTATTGCAAGCTTGTTTTGATCATTCTTCTCAGTCCATCTTGTCCAAAAATTGTTAAAACCTAAAGAAAACGTAACAAGAGTTAATAAACTAACTTAATTTAGAAAATAAACACAAAGTTATTTATTTACATACTATTATATCAAAAAGTAATCAAATTTGGCACAAGAGTTTCAGAAATACCACAAAACATATATACAAACTATGCACAAATGGGATTCTAACAACTCTCCCCAACTTTGATCTTTGTTTGTCCTCGAACAAAGCTAGCTCAAAAACATACATCATCGAATCACATGAGGTTAGCAACATCAATTGAATGGTTCAAACTTGAGTTACGTACCTACAAGATAAGTCTTCCTTGCTTGTACAAGATTCTAACATGACTATGAACCACTTTCTGAACACAAACTTTCAACACAATTGCATTAAAGAGATAATGTTCATGAATGAATCACCTATGTTTCACTTCACAAAAATAATTGAAGGACAATTGCCATGATAGCATAAAGGACAAATCACACTCCCTAGTAATGATGCACATCCAAAACAATTCATATATTCATCTTTACTATGCACACGAGACAATAGAGACAAAGATCACTGAGGACTTCATTTGGTTGTAACTTGGCCTGGGTTCCAAACAAGTGATATTATATGTACACGGCCATTGAAACAAAAAGGGTGAATGATCATGGAAAGCATTATTTATGTACAACACTACTAATATGTTACCCTTTTGTTTTTCACCATACAATGCATCCTTTCCTTTTCTTTAGACCATTAACACATTTTTTTTTCTTTTCTTTTATCATTGTCTTTCCTCTTTTTTTTTCAAAGAATGCATTGCACCACCATATTCTTTCTTTTCTTTATCTTTAAGAAACATCTCTCCCCAACTTTAAACATTTCTATCTATAAAGACATCAATGCTTTCCATTTAAGGTTCAAGTACTATTGGGTTAAGTGTTTACCAAAGAAATTGTCAAGTGAATCACTTCTCTTTATCAAAATTCATTGTGTTTTTCTTTGAGTCACTTGACAAAACAAAAATTTTAGGCTCAAAATTGGTTACAAAAGATCACACACTCACGGGTAGCCTTGTTTAAGGTGGTTTTTCTCATACTACTCAAAAAATTTGCCTCGATCCCTTCTAAGCTCTAATGTCTCATACAAAGCAAGATTAAACATGAATCATTTGAGTTAACATCAATCACTAGAACACTCTTATTTTTGTACACAATGGAAGTCCACTCACTTATCTAGTTTTGTCCTATTTTTGATTCAAACACAAACAAAATTTCTAAAATGCAATGTGATCAAAACTTTGTGTAAAGTCCTTAATTCATAGTCACCTTATAATCTACAAAGCAACAAAATACTTACCTTGGTATGAACATCATCAAGAATATCATCATCACCATCCAAATTTTTGATGTTGACACACCTTATCACTTTTTCTTCTTTAGAGCATCACTTCTATTCCAAGACAAACACAAAAAATTATATACACCTTAACATATAATATATGTACACTATTCTACTACTAAAACACAATATTATAACAACAAGGGCATAACTTGCCCACACAAGCACATAAACCAAATACTTAAACAACAAAGGCATAAGTTGCCTACAAAATATGTTCGGGTGGCACCCACGGCCACCAAAGTACAACAAACCTCATCCTCATATGGATGGCACAAAAGTAGTTACTAATACTAACAAAGGTACTAGAAATTATGCTACTAGTTCCACAACATAAAAGTAAACAACAAAGTATTATAAAACTAAACATAAACTACATAAACAACAATAATAAAAAAAATCACTGAAAATCCTCAATCCTCCTCATCATCCTGCTCCATGCCATCTCCTTCCTCTTCTTCCTCTTCACCATCCCCCTCTCTGAAAAATGGCCTCTCCGCAGGCCATGCACAATGAGCCTCATAATCCTCATTAGTAGGAAAAGAGGGAACATCCGCCGGGTTGACTTGGTGGCGATAGAGCTTGCACAGAGAATCATGAATCATCGCCTGCGATCTTCTGTTGGCATCAAAATACGCCCAATTGTACCTGCAAGCTAATTCTTCATTATACCTACCACCAGCAGGAGGAGCCATGTCCTGTGGCTGAGGATGCTGCTGGACACCTAGCTTGGGAGAGCAGTGCCTATGCACATAACCTGTGTCCACAACACTAGTGGATTTCATGCTTGCAACATTAGGGAACTCCACACCTGCATTCCTACACAGCCCCATAATCAAACTTGGAAAACCAAGCTGAGCAGACGGCTTTGTCCCTCTTTTGGTCCCACTTGAAGCCACAATCCTAATCTCTTCAGAAATGATTTGAGCCACACCCACTTCTCCACCTGTCATAATCCAAAACAAAAGACAAGACATGTCAATGGTTAGGTCAGATGTGTGGCTTCTCGGCATGACATTGTTCAGGAGGAACACTGTGTACAGCTGTGCCATTTGAGTCATGTTCTTCCTGTCCATCTTCTGAATATAACCGGAAGGGTTAAGAGTGAACCCTCAGTGCTCAAAGGATAGCAGATCAGCAATCTCCTGCATATTCCAAGTCTTTGCAGCCTTTTTTCTTGCATACTCACACTTCTCACCTGCAGCACGAGGAGACGGTCTTCCCAAAAAATTGTTAATTGCATCCCTTGAAAAAGAAATGCCCCTACCTCTCACATAGGACGTGTAAGTGTACACCCTTCCCTCAACCGGAATCGCATTTGCATAGAACTCGCGCACAAGGTCCGCATTGATTTGAGTATCTGGAGAAATCAGAGCTTCCCAATGGCGCTCCGCGATATTTTCCAGAAACTGATGAAAGTTACCTCTGTGTGAGAGGTCAAACTCCTTTTCTGGCCAAATTTTCCGACCAACCAATTTCTCAAACCTCTCCTGCTGCTCTGGTCCTAGAAACCTATGGGAATCAAAGGGTGGTTGCGGAGCAGCTCCTGAACTCGAGCCTGCCAATTGCCTAGCTCGCTTTCCCCGATCACTTCTTGACGACATCTACAAAAAACAACACAACATCGAACAAACATCGTCAAAAGCAACATTTATAGCATATTACAAGTCCATTGGTAGTATTAAACCAGGCCCTAAACCATTGCATACCCAACAGAAAACAGAATTGAAATTCTGCATTCAGCAGGGTCCGCTCAGCGGAGGGGGTCCGCTCAGCGGACCTGCGCAGAAAATCAAAAATACCTGCAGAAACAGGTCTGCACCAGAACAGCCATGGGGTTTCAAACCCCTTTCAATCACAAGGATGCAAGCACATAAGCAGTAGACAACAAGAATATTAACATCCAATTTAAGAAACCCTAGCATTTACAATTCAATCTAACCTAAATCTAAAAACCTTCACAGAATTTCTTACTAAAATCAAACATACTTTACAATCTAATCTTACTTATACTACCAAAGCACACTAAAGCTTAAAAGAAACATAAATCTACAACCCTAATATAGTTTAAACAAAAGATTTCAACCTTAAACCACACATACCTTGTGAATGCAGAAAAACACAGCACAACACTTGATTGAAGAAAAAAAAATTGAGGCTTGAGAGTTTGAAAATGATGGAGATGGAGAAGAGAGCTTGTAGAGGCAAATGAATTTCACAAATGTGGTGAGTTAGGGTTCTGAACCCGCTCAGCCACAGATCTATTTCCTAAGTGGGCCTTTGGACCGGTTTGGTCCATTGGGCCTTTTTTTTTTCTGGTTTTTAGCAGGTCCGCTCAGCGGAGGGGGGTCCGCTCAGCGGAGCAGTAAAAATCTGGTTTTTCAGCAGTCTGCTCCACCCGATTTTTTCTCCACCGACTTTTCAAACATCCCAAAGCACATAAAACAGAGAATACTTACAATGTTGGGGTGCCTCCCAACTAGCGCTTTGTTTAACGTCGGTGAGCTCGACGGTCCGAGGCGGCTTTACGGATCAAAAATCGGAACGGATTTCGAATTTCGATCGACTTCACCACCAAGATACGGCTTGAGTCTTTGGCCATTGACGGTCCAACTTTCATTTGTTGACGGATTTTCAAGCACAACCGCTCCATAGTCTTTTACTTCTTTGATTCGGAACGGACCCGACCATTTGGATTTCAATTTGCCCGGAAACAACTTCAACCTTGAATTGAACAATAGAACCATTTGGCCTTCTTTGAAATCCTTCTCCACAATCTTTCTATCATGATATCCTTTCACTTTCTCCTTGTAGATTTTGTTGGATTCATAGGCTTGTAATCGCAATTCTTCCATCTCAAGCAATTGCAATCTTCTCATTTCACCACTTGCCTTCGGATCAAAGTTAAGCAACTTCAAGGCCCAAAATGCCTTATGCTCCAATTCCACAGGTAAATGACAACTCTTCCCGTAAACCATTTGAAACGGAGTGAAACCAATCGGTGCCTTGTATGCCGTACGGTAAGCCCATAAAGCATCATCCAACTTTTGTGACCAATCCTTTCTTGAAGAAGAAACTGTTTTTTCCAGGATTCTTTTGATTTCTCGGTTGGAAACTTCGGCTTGACCATTAGCTTGTGGATGATAAGCCGTGGTTACTTTGTGCTTCACACCATATTGTTGTAAAACTTTTTCAAGCTGTGTGTTGCAAAAATGTGAGCCACCATCACTAATGAGAATCCTTGGTGTTCCAAACCTTGTAAAAATGTTTTTCTTCAAGAATTTGATTACGGTCTTTCCATCCGCTTTCGGACATGCTATTGCTTCCACCCACTTTGAAACATAATCAACCGCGACCAATATATACTCACAACCAAAAGATGAAGGAAATGGTCCTACAAAATCTATTCCCCAACAATCAAACACTTCCACTTCTAACATATTTGTCAATGGCATTTCATTCCTTTTACTCACTCCACCACTTCTTTGACAATTATCACAACTTTGTGCATGCAAGTAGGCATCTTTGAATAACGTAGGCCAATAGAACCCGGATTGAAGAACTTTTGCCGCCGTTCTTTGCCCACCATAGTGTCCACCATAAGGTGAGTTATGACAATGCCACAAGATTCTCATTGCTTCTTCCCTTGTCACACATCTTCTTAACACACCATCCACACCAATTTTGAACAAGTATGGATCATCCCACACATAGAATTTGGCATCATGAAGAAACTTCTTTGTTGCACTTTTACTCCAATCTTCCGGCATCCACCCCGATGCCTTATGATTAGCCATGTCAGCAAACCACGGCCTTTCTTCCACCATGAACAACTTTTCATCCGGGAATGATTCCCAAACCTCTTCTTCTTTGTTTGTTACCTCTTCATTCACCAACCTTGATAAATGATCCGCCACCAAGTTTTCTGCTCCTTTCTTGTCTCTAATCTCTAAGTGGAATTCTTGTAGCAACAATATCCACCTAATGAGCCTTAGCTTTGAATCCGGCTTGGTAAGCAAATACTTTATCGCTGCATGGTCAGTGTAAACAACAACTTTCGAACCAATTAGATAGGACCTAAATTTTTCTAATGCATATACAATAGCTAGTAGTTCTTTTTCAGTTGTTGCATAATTAATTTGTGCTTCATTAAGAACCTTACTAGCATAATGTATAGCATGAAAAAATTTTCCTTTTCTTTGACCCAACACCGCTCCTACCGCATAATCACTAGCATCACACATTAGTTCAAAATCAAGTTTCCAATCGGGTGCTATGATTATGGGTGCGGTGGTCAATCTTTGTTTTAATTCATTAAAAGCTAAAAGGCATGCATTATCAAAAACAAAAGACTTATCTTTGTTGAGCAAGTTGCTCAAAGGCTTTGCAATCTTTGAGAAGTCTTTGATGAATCTCCTATAGAATCCCGCATGGCCTAAGAAGCTTCGGATTCCTTTGACATTCGTTGGCGGTGGTAACTTCTCAATAACCTCCACTTTTGCTCGGTCGACTTCAATTCCTTTGGAAGAAACTTTGTGACCAAGAACTATGCCTTCGGTAACCATGAAATTGCATTTTTCCCAATTGAGGACCAAGTTGGTTTCAACACATCTTTTCAACACGGCATCCAAATTCTTCAAGCAAAGATCAAATGAAGCTCCAAAAACGGAGAAGTCATCCATGAAAACTTCCATTGTCTTTTCTATGAAGTCCGAGAAGATAGCTTGCATACATCTTTGAAAAGTGGCCGGTGCATTACACAATCCAAACGGCATTCGTCTATAAGCAAAAATTCCAAAGGGACAAGTGAACGCCGTTTTCTCTTGATCTTCCGGATTGACCGAGATTTGGTTGTACCCGGAGTAGCCATCCAAGAAACAATAGAACTCTTGACCCGATAACCTTTCCAACATTTGGTCCATAAAAGGTAAAGGGAAGTGATCTTTCCTAGTAGCTTGGTTAAGCTTTCGGTAATCAATACACATCCTCCAACCCGTCACGGTCCTTGTCGGAATCAACTCATTCTTTTCATTTGTGATCACGGTCATTCCTCCTTTCTTTGGTACCACTTGGACTGGACTCACCCATGCACTATCGGAAATAGGATAAATCATTCCGGCTTCCAATAGTTTCACCACTTCCTTTCTTACAACTTCTTTCATTGTAGGATTCAACCGGCGTTGAGGTTGAGCTACCGGTTTAAAATCCTCCTCCATCATAATTTTATGCATACAATATGCCGGACTAATTCCTTTTAGATCGGAAAGAACCCATCCTATCGCCTCCTTGTTAGCTTTCAAAACATGAATTAATTTCTCTTCCTCCTTTTTAGACAATGAACCACTAATTATCACCGGCTTCTTACCACCTTCTTCAAGAAAAACATATTTCAAATGGGGCGGTAACATCTTCAATTCTAATTTGGTTTCTTCCACCTTTGGCTCATCTTTCAACTCCTCCATCTTTGCTTCAAAAGGACTTATCTCTTCAAAAACATCAAGATCTCGCAAACACTCTTCAATCTCTTTTTCTTCTTCTTCATTGAGAACATCAAGAGCTTTGGTTAATGTTTTCTCAAGAGGATTGAACACATGAGCTCTACTTTCAACTTGCATGATAACTTCCTCCATAGCATCAATTCTAAAACAATCACTTGTATCATTTGGATGTTTCATTGCTTCCGAGAGATCAAAACACACTTCCTCATCTTGGAACCTCAATTTCATCAAACCATCATCAATGTCTATCATCATCCTTGCCGTCTTCATAAAAGGTCTTCCTAGAATCAACGGGGTATCAACATCTTCCTCCATATCAATGACAACAAAATCAACCGGAAAGAAGAACTTGTCAACTTTCACAAGTAAATCTTCCGCTATCCCAAAAGGCATAGTTGTAGACTTATCAGCTAATTGAAGTGTCATTCTTGTATTTTTCATATCCACAATGCCTAACCTCTTGACCATGGATAAAGGAATCAAATTGATACTTGATCCCGTGTCAACCAAACCTCTTCCAATATGAATGTCACCAATAGTAACCGGCAAAGTAACTCTTCCTGGATCTCTTTCCTTCCTTGGTAAAGTACTTTGAATGATGGCACTACATTTAGCATCTAGGACAACCGTTTCGGGCTCAGTGTAACTTCTTTTCTTCGTGAGGATGTCCTTCATAAACTTGGCATATTTTGGCATTTGCTCTAAAGCTTCACCAAAAGGAATATTAATTTGCAATTGCCTAAATATGTCAAGAAAACGAGCATATTGCTTCTCATTATCTTTCTTCGAAGGCGCACGAGGGTACAGTAAATTACGAACGGGAGGACTCATAACTTTCTTCTTTCCTTCTTTAATCTTTCTCTTTTTCTCTCTATTTTTTTCTTCTTCTTCCTCACTTTTTTCTTCACTCTCGTTTTCAACTAAGACTCCCTCATTTTTCTTTGGTTCTACTTCACTTTCCACCTCTTTCTCCTTTTCTATCCTAACTTCCTCCTCCTCGACCTCCTTCTCCACTTCACTTTCAAGCACCCTCCCACTCCTAGTTACAACCGCTTTGCAATGCTCCTTAGGATTGGTTTGAGTGTTTGCCGTGAATGATGGTCCGGGTTGCTTCTCAGCTAATTGTTTTGCAAGTTGGCCGACTTGAGTCTCTAAATTCTTTATTGCCGCTTCATTACTCTTTTGATTCGCCATTGATGCTTGCATGAATTGATTTAGAGTCTCCTCCAACTTTGAAGGCTTGTCTTGAGAAGGTTGTTGTTGTTGATAAGGACTTTGTCTTTGTTGATAATTATCTTGTCTCCACCCTTGACCATATTGCGGTGCATTAGGCCTTTGTTGGTATCCACCTTGGTTTTGGTAAGGAGCTTGTCTTTGTTGATAGCCTCCTTGATTTTGATTCGCCATGTAATTCACTTCATTCACCGGTGGACAATATCCGGTAGGGTGGTCTCCACTACAAAGCTCACACGAAGCAACTTGTTTGTTCTTGTTAGGATCATGTAATTCCTTGAGTTGTTGAGGTAACCTTGCCATTTGTTTTGTAAGCTCCTCCACTTGTTGAGAAAGAAGCTTGTTCTGAGCAAGAATAGCATCATTGGTTCCTAATTCAATAAGTCCCGGTTTCTTTTGAACAACTCCTCGGTTATGTTGCACCTGATGATCATTCCTGGCCATTTTCTCAATTATCTCTATTGCCTCCTCTGCTGTCTTAGCCATCAAAGAACCTCCAGCAGTAGCATCCAAAAGAAGCTTCGGTTGAGGTTGTAAGCCATTACGAAAAATATGAATCTGGGTGAGTTCATCAAAGCCATGACTCGGACATTTTCTCAACATTGACTTATACCTTTCCCATGCTTCATTAAGAGTTTCATTCACACCTTGAGAGAACACTGAAATTGCTGTTTTTGCTTCAAGCAACCTTGACTGAGGAAAGAACCTATCCAGAAACTTTTCTTCTAACTCATTCCAATTTGTCATGGTTTGAGTAGGTTGATCAAGGTACCAATCCTTTGCTTTACCAATCAATGAGTGAGGAAATAATCTTTTAAACACTTGCTCTTCCTCTCTTTCAGGTGCTCCGACTGCTCCGGCAATTTCATAGAACTTTGTCAAGTGTGTATATGGGTCCTCATGATCAAGTCCTGAAAAAGGACTAGCATAAAGTAGTTGAAGAATGTCAGTCTTCATTTCAGAATTTCTTGCATTGTTGTCATTTCGTGCAAACTGGGCTGCTCTTCTTGGACTGTTAGCACATGGTGCTCTTGGAGGTGGTGGTGGTGGTGGATCCTGATCTCCATTCCCTGCCATCTCTTCTTCTATAACTTGTGGTGTTGATGAAGTAGTTGCTTCTCGGCTAATCTTCGTTCTTTGGCTAGTTTCCTTCTTCTTCTGGTTTTACTGTTCAATCTCCTTGCAGTTCTTTCAATTTCTGGATCAAAAAGAAGCTGATCTGCTGGGACACTCCCACGCATAAACCAGAGCTGAAACACTAACCAAAAAGTGAGCAAAGACTAGGTAATAATAATAATAATATTTATACTCAAAACACACAAAAACTATTGCTATGCTTATAATATCTTAACGCCAATCCCCGGCAACGGCGCCATTTTGTTAGAAAGTATAGGATAAGTATTTTTAGTATCGTCTCCTCAGGGATTGATGCGATATTATCGCCGTTCTACAGCTTAGTGTATTTTGAGTTAAGGCTCTGGATGTGTTTAGTATCATGAAAGATAAATAGCATTAAAAGAAATTAAAGACAATAAATTCGGGTTTAAAAACGATTTGGTAAAACTGTGTCAAGATTAGTGTTCATTAGTTTGCTTCATATGTACTCTAAAGATTATATATATGAACCTATTCATGATTAATACAATCACGTATCCTCTCGATACTGTTTATCTCTAAAGCAATATCGTGATTATTATCATATTCACCGTCAGATGATCTCTCATGCCGACAATCAACATGATAATCTTAAAAGCTTGATACTTGTGAATATCAACTCACAAATCTATCTCTAGAGTTTGTTTATTGATAGATGAATATCTTTTAGGTCTAGCTTTGAAACATATCTCTCAATAATGATCCAAAACAACAAATGAAACATAAATAACAAGATATTCACCATGTATTAATCATTAACCAAGTTCATACATAATAGATCAAAGAAAGTACATATTTACAAACTAACTACCTCTAATATTGACACAAGATGAAACTTAGCCCTCCATATCCATGGAAGCTTCAACAACAAGCAACAAACCAAGATTTAGTGACATCAAACTCAAGAAGATCAAAGAAAGATGTTTGGAAATCTTGATTTTCTCTTAAGAACTAATGGGTTTTCTCTTCTTCTCTTGCCCTAACTTTCTCTCCAAATGTGTGTTATGATAAGAACAAAGCTAACCATGCTTAATCATCAATTTTATGTGGCTAAGAACAAAAGTTGAAAAAGTAGGTCCGCTGAGCGGAGGGGGTCCGCTGAGCGGAGCAGTAAAAATATCTATTTTGTCTTCAAGGTCCGCTGAGCGGAGAGGGTCCGCTGAGCGGAGGTAAATTTTCTGCTCTTCTCTGCCCATGTCCGCTTCAGCTCCGCTGAGCGGACTTGCTGATGGAAAAAATTGCTGCATCCCTGCCTGGGTCCGCTTGGACTCCGCTGAGCGGACCTCCTTGCACAAAAATTCTTCTTTTTGCATTCCATCCTTATTGCAAGCTTGTTTTGATCATTCTTCTCAGTCCATCTTGTCCAAAAATTGTTAAAACCTAAAGAAAACGTAACAAGAGTTAATAAACTAACTTAATTTAGAAAATAAACACAAAGTTATTTATTTACATACTATTATATCAAAAAGTAATCAAATTTGGCACAAGAGTTTCAGAAATACCACAAAACATATATACAAACTATGCACAAATGGGATTCTAACAATGGCTCAGGCGGCGCGCGAGTTTTGAGATTTTAAAGAACCTTGTTTTTTTATATAATATCATGCGTTTGTTTCATTGACAGCAGATGCATCTGGCCCAGATGGTATTGGCGCTAACTGTTACGTATAAGAACAAGGGTTCGATCTTTGTTCCAGACAAATTTTTCTTTATTATTTTCCTCTCTATTTTCCTTTTGACCCTTGCAGATCCGGTGCTCCTAATCAGTACACGTCCACGGTGGAGCCTCAGATCTCCACCATCAGATTGCTCTAGTCTCAGATCCAACGTGCATCTGAAGCGCTAATCCACCATGGTCCTTCATCTGCATACCACATACAATCAAAAGCTAAGAATTCTCCAATTTTTTTTATTTTTATTATACAATTTAGCTTTCTATTGGCTTGTTTATGTTTTTCTCAAAAACTATTTTAATACTCTCTCTTAATAAAAAATCATTACTAATTTTCTTTCTTTATAAAAAAATACAAAAAATAAAAATGTTTATTTATTTTAGTTATTGTTAATAATTTAATTTCTAAATATTTTAAGAATTTGGTTTCTTCAGTTATTTAATTGATTTTTATTAATTGATAAGAAAAATATTTATTAGGATTAGGTATTTAATCGAAACCTTATTTTTACTGATTCAATTAATTGGGTTGAAAACCAACAGTTAACTTATCTTTATTCTATTAATTTGCCTTTTACTTATTTTATTAACTATGGTTAACTTGTGCCCTAAATCAGGGTTTGCGGGGTCTGTCGTTAGAACATTCATGCACTAAAGAATATTTCTTTTCTGTGCCTTTCCAGGGTTGACTTTTCAGATGTTGTCCGACTACGCGCCTTCAAAATCCGAAGCTAAGTATTAATTTATTTTAAAGTCTATTTTGTTTCCCTTTTATTTTTAGGGTTTACCCTTAAACCATTTTTGAACTGTGCATACACTCACCTCTCTTCTGCCTTTGCTTTTACCATATGTTTTTAGGGTTAACCCCGAGGTTTCCTCCGACCGCCAACCGTATCAGAATCAAACTCGAAGCTAAGTGTCTTTTATTATTATTTTATTTATTAATTTCATTATTTTTACTTTTATGGTTAATAAAGTTCGCCTTCGAACCGATAATGCACTCACTCTCTGTTTTCTGTCTCTTCTTTTTCCTTTTCAGGGTTTGTCAAATGCCAAAGCTACGTCGTTGGTAACCCTAAACCCTATTTTATTTTATTATTTTTATTATTACTTATGTCAAACCCTATTAAGGGATCCACTGGTTTCATTGTCCCCTCCCCCATATTACTGTTTCTTGCCTTATATTATCTGCGTGGTTAGTAAAATAGGGAGTGACAACCATTAAATTGAATTAGCCTCACTAATTTACAAGATAATATAATTGAATATAATCACGTGATTGGTGCACACACGCACGCTTTTGGGTAACCCTCTTGTTGCCTGTTGCTTGTTGCCTGTTGCCTGTTGCCTGTTGCCTTGTTGCCTTGTATTTTGTGCAGAATAGCCAGTCCCTCGAATACGAGGATACCTCAACCATGTTGCCTCGATTAAAGGTCATGGTCCCTAATGATGCTGCCTTCGATACACTAACATGACCTCGACCCTCGGAAGTTGCCTACGAAAGGCTGAGGTATCCTCTGGCTTCCTACGAAAGGCTATTCTGATCCTTCCTCTTAGACTACCTGCCTCTCTATGGCATGGGACAGTTTTAAGGCAAACGATAACTCGACGACCCTTCAACCTCCAAATGAAAGGCTTCCTGCCCTCTATGGCATGGATAGACCCTTTCACCCTGAAAGGCTAAAAGAACTCTTTTTTCAAATTATAAGGTAATTGCCTCTAATTGCCTTGCTCTGGCTAAAATGTCTTTTATCAACTTTTTCTTTTCTAAACACTTTCAAGGCTACGCTCATTTACGAGCTAAAGTCCTTATTTCTTCATCTTCGATACATTTCTAAACTTTTGGTTTCAAAACGAGCAAAGCAATTAAGAGCCCATGGGAAACCATGGATGCAAAGGGTGCCTTACACCTTCCCTTTGCATAATTACCCCCCGAACTCAAAATTTCTTTTAAAGGTTTTTTCTGTTCTTTTAGCCTTTCTGATAAATTTGGATAAAATAAAAGTCGGTGGCGACTCTTGCTTACCGTACATTTTTCGATTATAAAAAGTCAGTTCACCGTATTACAGAACTGGCGACTCTGCTGGGGATAAAATTCGATAAAAGAGGGGTTACCTTAAAAGTTTAGGAATCACTTAAATGTTTTCTATTGTTTGCTTTGTTTGTTTTATTTTTCAGGGGCGTTTTGGGAATTAACTGATGGACGAATCCTACACCCGGATTCAAGTACACTTAAGATTAGGAGTGGCATAGTCATGGCGACCTCTTTCACATATGTGGGAGATGAGTCAATATGAAGTTCACACTTGAGTTAGGACTCCATAGAATATGCACACCTTTCTCAAATGAGGGAGGTCTATGTATGTGTCTGTGGGTGCGCCGGAGCTCAAGGACCTTTAGTTACCCTTAACCCATCCTGGCCTTTAGGAACGTAGTGGGGGGACTACCCTTGACAAATGTTAAGAACTAGTCGCTACCCGATGCTACAATTCAGATAGGTTCTTTCTCAAAGTATCATTGCATGGTGCGAATGCATCATGTCCGAGGGTGCTTTAGAAGGGCTGACAATTCTGGATAACTTGTAGAACCCGTTGCTGAAATCTCCTTATCCATAGAAATACCCTTGGGAAGGACACCTGATCAGACTCCGTGCAAGCCTTAAGCCAAAAATTGTGTGACTTGTGTGACTTGTTTGTGTTCACTACTAACCTTCATTTCCTCGCAGGTTTTGTTGAAAGGATTTGTTTGTCCTTACCATCTCGCACTAAGTCCAACGAACTGCATTCGCATAACATCATGACATCATGACATCATAAGCATAACATGATTTAACTAACCCTTTCAAGGATCTTAGGGATTTAGGGCGCACAATTTCAGGTGCTCTTATCAAGGACTGAACTCTTATTAAGGGGCAAGAGGATTTATTTTCCTCTAGCCATGTACCTTCAAATTCAGAAGTTCCCGAGTCAGAGGCGATGACCCACTCGATATGGTGAGCTTGATTCTCAAAGGAGAACATCCAAAAATCAGAGTTCTTCAAACGAAGAGGCGACCAAATCATTTTTTTGACGTTGCTAACTAAATTTCCATAGATCCTTGAAAATATTGCATCTGCATTCATAACATTGCATCACAGGTTTCCACCACAGGTTTCTCACCTCCTCGCTGTTTATTTCAGCATCATGAATCTCGAGCAATCAGTCAAAGACCTTCAAGTTCAGAATGCCCAGTTTCAAGATCTGATCCTGAACTTATCCAAGGGGCAAGATGAACTGAAAGCAGTTCTTACCAAGAAGAAGAAGGAAGGCAAGAAGACTCTAGGGAAAAGACTTAGACCTATCCTGCAACTTAGGGATGCCGAAGCCTCTGAAGACAGTGACGAAGATGAGCAAGATGATGAAGCTAGTATCAAAACTGATGCAAAAAGTAATCATGATTCTGCCAAGCCCGCTGAAGAAGAAGAGGACTATTACCATGAGGATGAAAATCCAGACAAAAAATACAAGCTGCTTGAAGAACGTATGAAAGCCATGGAGATTCAGAAGGTACCTGGGTTGGATTTTGAGGAACTAGGACTTGTCTCTGGAGTTGTCATCCCTCCGAAGTTCAAGATTCCGATTTTTGCTAAATATGACGGAGTCTCCTGTCCTAAGCTGCATTTAAGATCATATGTGAGGAAGATTCAACCTCACACCGCCGATAAGAAGCTGTGGATCCACTTCTTCCAGGATAGCTTATCTGGAACTCAACTCGAATGGTACTATCAACTGGAGGGTACTAACATCCGTACCTGGGAAGATTTGGTTGTTGCCTTCTACCAGCAATACCAATACAATGCTGACCTTGCACCAACTCGCATGCAACTACAAAGCATGTCTATGGGACCCGAGGAAAGTTTCAAGGAGTATGCTCAAAAATGGAGAGATCTAGCTGGAAGAATCAAACCCTCCTTGACTGACAGAGAATTGGTTGATATGTTCATGAATACACTGACTGGTCCTTTCTACAGCCATTTACTTGGAAGCTCCTCGTCTGGTTTCACCGATCTCATACTAACTGGAGAACGTGTTGAAAGTGGTATCGGAAGCGGAAAAATTCAGGTGGCTACTTCTTCTGGTACTGTGAAAAAGCCATACAATCAGAAGAATGAATCAAACACTGTTGGGGCAGTCCTGGTCTCTAGTCAGGCTCCAACACAACAACAACAAAAAGATCAACGCAAGCAACAAGGTGGCCAACGTACTTGGAAATCAAAACCCAAGAGGTCATTTACCCCACTACACATGCCATTGGCTCAAGCTTTGCAACACTTGCTCGATCGGAGTCTGATAACTCTACTGCCTCTATACTCAGCTCATGCTAATCCCGTCCCTGGGTACAAGCATCATGCAAGATGTGCTTACCATTCAAATAGTCCTGGTCACGATACAGAAGAGTGTGGGCCATTGAAACATAAAATTCAAGACTTGATTGAAGAAGGGATCGTTGAATTTGGGCAACCAGAGAAGCCACACAAAGTCTAAAGGATGGCTATTTAGATCATTAATTTACTCGCATTCGCAATTTCTTTCCTGTTTGTTTAAACATTCGTCTTATGTCAGACTCTATTTATTTTATCATAATCATTAATGCATTGCATATGTTTGTCTTGATTTACTTCTCTTCCTATTTCTATATTAAAATTTGTTTTTACTTAGTTTTCTTTATGATCTTTAACTCTCGCTAAAGCGGTAAGCCTTTTGAGGGAGGATGACGAAAACGATACCGTAACCTCATACAGTATGCTTTCAAACAGACTATGCTGACGATGTACAGGCATTGTTTCAATTCCTAAACAGTGGAGATATAAGGATGTTAATCCATCGTCAACCCCTTTGAGCCTAAGAAGTAGAAGTTTCTTTCTCATACAGATTAAAACCCTTAATCATAACCTGGGGCAGGGTAGTTACTCAGTTACCTCAATTATACCAGGTGCTTGACATAAGTGACGGATTCCCGTGATTCTCAAGTCAGGCAGTCAATATCCATAAAAAAAAAAGAAAACTGTTAAGTCAAAACCTATGAAGGAGACTTATCAAAAAATCGAAACATCCCGCTGACTGTAATCTCAAAATAAACAGTTCAGGCAAAAGTTAGGGATAATAAAGTCAAAAAAGAGGTTACTACAAATCCTCGACAAAAGAAAAAATTACAAAAAAAGGATGGCTGCCTTTTCAAATAAACTCTCGGTGTTTCAACCATCATCAAATGTCAACATTATGACTTCAAGACCTGCTAGAACTTAAATGCAAAGGTAACTGAGCATAAGATCGGAGAACATCACGAAGATTGGGATGGGTACAAATAAACTTTGAGCCTTTATCCTTTGTTTCTTAAACCGTGAACCAAACCACGTTACAACCCTTGAAAGTCCTAACTGAAGCATGGTTAGTTCGAAAGCGTACTGTCACAAAAAGGGTATCCTGACTCCTTAAAGTTTACAAAAAATCCTGAGTTGATATCACGTTTTTACAAATATCACTTTCTTACATATTTTGTTTTACTAAAATTGTTTTTAAACTCCAAGACAGACATATGCATTGCATTTTAATGAGTGTCATTATAAAACAATTTTGTCTACGTAATTTCAAATGTTTGGCATCAGGAAGAATCTGCATGGGGCATAATTAATGACTAAAAGTCCTCCCGACAAATAAGTTTGCAGAGACGTCTCGTATGCATGACTCGATCAACTAAAAGCTTGTCTACACAAGGGGCATGGCATATTCATAGAACCTCTCAGAGGCACTGAGCAACCAGAGAAGTTAGTCACATCAGTTACAAATCTCAACAAAAGCTATTTAGCTACTAGCATCAGATGATATCAGTATCTGTCTCTCCTTTGAAGTTCTAATTCCAAACTCAAGTATCGAGCATATCAGGCTACTGATTCCAGGGGCAGGTATATGCCCGCAAGCGAAAGACCATATATGGTTAAAAGTGTTTTCCAACAGCAAGTACTCAAAAACATGGGGCAATGAAAAGTTGAAATCTCTGGGAATCTTCCCCGCAGAGCAGTTTCCTGATATATCCCCACATAGCAAGTCATCTTCAAGCAATCTCTTCCTAACGGAGACTTGGTTCCCCAATGGATTTTATATCTCCGGCATAATCTTCTTCTCTGGCATGTTTTATTCAAACTCGCTATTTCTATCAAAGTTTCCACTCAAAAATCTGGTCAGGTACTATACTCATCTCTCTTGTCCCCAGGATAAATCAGAATCAGATCCCTCAAATCAATCTTGTCCCCAAACAAAGATAAAAAATCCCCAGCTGGATATCATCGAACGAAAGACAGGAATTCTCTTAGAATTATCCAACGGCATACAGGGATTTATTTTCTCAATCAGCCGCTGCTATACAAAAATCATCAATATGCTTCGACTATATAGTCCATCCCTGCATCATTCATAAACACATGCATAACATACATTACTCTCGTTTATTTCGAGAATCTCAATACATGCATCATGACATTGCATAAGACTAATCTTTCCTTTTTCAGGTCACTTCATAATCAAAAGAACATTATCATCCAGACACTGTGCAAATACAATCATATCAACGATTCAATCTCAACACTCATTCAAGACAAATACAAATCTGATACTTCATTCCAGGTCTTTCTTCAGAGATAATTCAGAAACAATCAAAGAACTTCTCATCCTTTCTAGGAGCCTTTCTAGGTAGTCTTCTCTAAGACATCTATCAACCTTTCTAGATAATCTTTTCTAAGATATTTCATATCCTTTCTAGGAGCCTTTCTAGGTAGTTTTTTCCAAGACGTTTATTATCCTTTCTCGGAACCTTTCTAGGTAATCTTTTCTAAGATGATTCATATCCTTTCTAGGTAATCTTTTCTAAGATGATTCATATCCTTTCTAGGAACCTTTCTAGGTAATCTTTTCTAAGATGATTCATATCCTTTCTAGGAACCTTTCTAGGTAATCTTTTCTAAGATGATTCATATCCTTTCTAGGAGCCTTTCTAGGTAGTCTTCTCTAAGACGTTTATATTTTTAGGAACCTTTCTAGGTAATCCTTTCTAAGACGTATCATATCATACCTTTCTAGGTAATCTTCTTCAGATTTATCCAACATGTTCTAAGACATCTACTGCCCTTTTAAGGAGTTTCTCAGTTAATCTCCTACAAGACATTTCTTCCCGAGCTTTGTTTAAAGCCTAATCCTTTTTACATCAGTCAATGATATATCCTATTCAGGAACCTCTTCAGACGAACAGTTTTTCAAACATCTGATGGCATCTTTAAAGCCCATCTCCGACAAACGCCTCTCAATACTTCAAGCTCCGATATAGTCTAACGTACGACTTATTCTAACTTTCGTATTTATCCATATCAGACGGCATCTTTAAGCCCGTCTCACACATCTTTTCCAACACTTGGACGACATCTTTAAACCCGTCTCCGGCAAAAGTCTCTGCTTCAGCTAGGGCAAATTTCTTGGGTATTCTAGTGTTCAATCCTCTTCTACCTTCAGACTCCGACTGGCGCACATGCCAGTCTACATCTTCAGATATAAGAAAATTGAACAGGGGCAGCTGTCATACCCCAAAATTTGCCCTCCTGATTTTATTTCTACGGGTTTATGCTTTGCATATTATTTGCGTAATTGTGCAATTATTCATACATACGTTCATTTTACGCGTTTCTATTCTAGTGTATGATTTAATGGCTGTAGTTTTATTTACTAATTATCGTGGTTTATGAGTTTAATATTTAATTCAATCTTGATTTAAATTGAATTTTAAATTAAAACTATTAAACCATTTTAATTCGTTATACTAATATTTGATGTTTGTCTGCCCCTACTAATGTGTTTAGGTACAAAAAGAAGAAGCCCAATCTTACCTCCAAGAAAGCCCATGACCCTAAGAGAAGCTTTTAAATCCATCACTTTATTTTTTATGATTTTATTTGTATTTATGTGAGTTTATATTCATTTAAATATTAAATAAATCACTAAAAATATTAAATAAATGGATATACCACAAGTGTGAATTGAATAAAAAATAATAAAAAAGAGGTCATAAAAATCTGATTTTGGGAAGAAAGAATCGTATAAGCTTGATTGAAAACCAAAAGAGAAAGATTCAATATTCTTGCTAAAATCCAAAATATCAAAATCTTGATTTGCAAAGATTGTATTCCGTGATTCTAACCTAATTCAAAGCAATATAAAAGCACAAAGGTGATCAGACTAAAGAGATTTTTTTTTCCACAAGGATTGCTGCAAAAAACCGTGAAAGAAGCTTCAATAAGTCAAAAAAATAGAAATCGTTTTTGGGATTTGAGGGAAGTTCAGAGGCTATTGAAGGTTTAGAGGCAATCACTGAAGGTCCATGAAGATCTTCCAATCATCTTCGACCTGTGGGAGATCCGAGTTCGTGTTAGTACGCTTACGGTTAAGTTCATATTTTTTAAGATTCGATCTCACGAATTCATGCATTATAAATTGAATTTGATTGCATAATTGTGTTTAGATTGATGCTTATGATGTTTCTGGAGAATTAATTTGATTTTGATGCTTGTTTGAAAGAGTCACCATGGTTAGGTTTTAAGAGCTTCAAATTAGGATTTCTGGTTTGGGACAAAATTGGACCGAATTGATGTTACCTTCATGCTCAGGAAACCAAGACGAATTCATCCATGGCTTTCTTTTTTATTTTCGGTGCATGTATAGCATTTTATGGTTTTGCAGGGCTAGGGAAACACAACAAAACCGTGGCTGTATGTTGGTTTGTTTTGCAGAATTCCATTGGAGAAGATGGCTCAGGCGGCGCGCGAGTTTTGAGATTTTAAAGAACCTTGTTTTTTTTTATATAATATCATGCGTTTGTTTCATTGACAGCAGATGCATCTGGCCCAGATGGTATTGGCGCTAACTGTTACGTATAAGAACAAGGGTTCGATCTTTGTTCCAGACAAATTTTTCTTTATTATTTTCCTCTCTATTTTCCTTTTGACCCTTGCAGATCCGGTGCTCCTAATCAGTACACGTCCACGGTGGAGCCTCAGATCTCCACCATCAGATTGCTCTAGTCTCAGATCCAACGTGCATCTGAAGCGCTAATCCACCATGGTCCTTCATCTGCATACCACATACAATCAAAAGCTAAGAATTCTCCAATTTTTTTATATTTTTATTATACAATTTAGCTTTCTATTGGCTTGTTTATGTTTTTCTCAAAAACTATTTTAATACTCTCTCTTAATAAAAAATCATTACTAATTTTCTTTCTTTATAAAAAAATACAAAAAATAAAAATGTTTATTTATTTTAGTTATTGTTAATAATTTAATTTCTAAATATTTTAAGAATTTGGTTTCTTCAGTTATTTAATTGATTTTTATTAATTGATAAGAAAAATATTTATTAGGATTAGGTATTTAATCGAAACCTTATTTTCACTGATTCAATTAATTGGGTTGAAAACCAACAGTTAACTTATCTTTATTCTATTAATTTGCCTTTTACTTATTTTATTAACTATGGTTAACTTGTGCCCTAAATCAGGGTTTGCGGGGTCTGTCGTTAGAACATTCATGCACTAAAGAATATTTCTTTTCTGTGCCTTTCCAGGGTTGACTTTTCAGATGCTGTCCGACTACGCGCCTTCAAAATCCGAAGCTAAGTATTAATTTATTTTAAAGTCTATTTTGTTTCCCTTTTATTTTTAGGGTTTACCCTTAAACCATTTTTGAACTGTGCATACACTCACCTCTCTTCTGCCTTTGCTTTTACCATATGTTTTTAGGGTTAACCCCGAGGTTTCCTCCGACCGCCAACCGTATCAGAATCAAACTCGAAGCTAAGTGTCTTTTATTATTATTTTATTTATTAATTTCATTATTTTTACTTTTATGGTTAATAAAGTTCGCCTTCGAACCGATAATGCACTCACTCTCTGTTTTCTGTCTCTTCTTTTTCCTTTTCAGGGTTTGTCAAATGCCAAAGCTACGTCGTTGGTAACCCTAAACCCTATTTTATTTTATTATTTTTATTATTACTTATGTCAAACCCTATTAAGGGATCCACTGGTTTCATTGTCCCCTCCCCCATATTACTGTTTCTTGCCTTATATTATCTGCGTGGTTAGTAAAATAGGGAGTGACAACCATTAAATTGAATTAGCCTCACTAATTTACAAGATAATATAATTGAATATAATCACGTGATTGGTGCACACACGCACGCTTTTGGGTAACCCTCTCTGTTGCCTGTTGCTTGTTGCCTGTTGCCTGTTGCCTGTTGCCTTGTTGCCTTGTATTTTGTGCAGAATAGCCAGTCCCTCGAATACGAGGATACCTCAGCCATGTTGCCTCGATTAAAGGTCATGGTCCCTAATGATGCTGCCTTCGATACACTAACATGACCTCGACCCTCGGAAGTTGCCTACGAAAGGCTGAGGTATCCTCTGGCTGCCTACGAAAGGCTATTCTGATCCTTCCTCTTAGACTACCTGCCTCTCTATGGCATGGGACAGTTTTAAGGCGAACGATAACTCGACGACCCTTCAACCTCCAAATGAAAGGCTTCCTGCCCTCTAAGGCATGGATAGACCCTTTCACCCTGAAAGGCTAAAAGAACTCTTTTTTCAAATTATAAGGTAATTGCCCCTAATTGCCTTGCTCTGGCTAAAATGTCTTTTATCAACTTTTTCTTTTCTAAACACTTTCAAGGCTACGCTCATTTACGAGCTAAAGTCCTTATTTCTTCATCTTCGATACATTTCTAAACTTTTGGTTTCAAAACGAGCAAAGCAATTAAGAGCCCATGGGAAACCATGGATGCAAAGGGTGCCTTACACCTTCCCTTTGCATAATTACCCCCCGAACTCAAAATTTCTTTTAAAGGTTTTTTCTGTTCTTTTAGCCTTTCTGATAAATTTGGATAAAATAAAAGTCGGTGGCGACTCTTGCTTACCGTACATTTTTCGATTATAAAAAGTCAGTTCACCGTATTACAAAGCCCAAAACACAATCAATTAACAAATGGATCCATGAGCCGAACCGAAAAGTCCCAAAACACGCGAACCGAAAAAACAGGGTGGAAGATCGAAAAAATCAAACATTGTACAAAACCACCACTGAACTCTAGACACCACTTGTTGGGGCCCTCTACCGCCGCCGGCTCGCACCGCTGTGGTTCCTTCACCTCACTCCGGCTCCACCATATCTGATTTTCGTCCTGATTTCAAAATTTTAGATTTTTTTGATAAATTTTCCAAAATTTATTATTTTCTTTTTAAAACATAGTTCAACAAAATTAAATGTATTATATCACTTATTCTGAAATTTAAAAATTAAATTTTAATATTAAATTAATCATAAATTTTTCTTATACTCGTAAATTTAATATTACTTTTTGAGTCACATATTCCATTTACAAATAACACCACAAACTAAATTCACAAATAATATAACACATCACATGCAATTTGGTAAAGATGCGAGCTAAAAATTACATGTAATATATCATTTATTCTTAAATTTCAAAATTAAATATAAATATTATATTATATCACACAAAAATAAATTTTTCTTATACACATGAATTAAATTTAACTTTTAGAGTCATGCATTCTATTCAGAAATAACACCACCAACTACATCCACAATACTATCCATATATCTTATGAAAGAATACATATTTGCTTTATTTTTCATTAATGATCGTTGTTGTCATACAAGTAATACATGTTCGCTTGATTCTTCATGTGTTACATATGACTCTTAATATCATGCAATTTTGTAAGAATAAATATTATATATTGTAGGAATACAATTACATTCCTATGTATTGAGAATCTATCAAATAACTAATATTTATATATTACACAATATACATTTTTTTTTATAATCTTTGTCTTGCTTATAAAATCATTTTAGAATTTTCAAATGGTTACCTACGAATTTACAAAGGTTTTGGCTGAAATCCTATTTTCCTGTTTTCTTTTAATTAATTAAAGTATCAAAACTTAATCTATTTAGGGATATTAATGTCACCTCATGTGATTAAATAACCACTAAAGAATGAAGGATAAAACCAATCTCAAAACAATATATGGAATACATCACTTCTTTAGAATCAATGTTTAATGAATTATATGGGGATGGAATTAAAAAATTAAATGTTGATTTGAATCAATTTTTCTTTTTTCTTAAATATGTTTTATGAAAATTGAATTTCATTTTAAGAAGAGAACAATTAACTTATTTTTTTGAAAATCTAAAATTTAAAAATAAGAAAATTAAAAAATTAAAAAAAATTATTTGGTAAACTAATTTTAAAAAATAGTTTTAAAGATGAAAAACTAAAAAATCAATTTGGTAATCTAAATTAAATTTTTTTTTATTAATTTATATAAAATGAAACATAATTTATTATTATTAATAATTAAATTTCAAATGACTTATATTTAAATACAAAAATACATTAATATTTAATAAATTCGAGATAAAAACTTTATATAATTAATTATAAAATTTAATTAATTTTAAGAGTAGAGTAATAATTTTTCACACAAAATATATATGATTAAATTAAATATAATTTTAATGGTGAGAGTTTGATCTTATAAATTAAATATGATTTTTGAGATGACATTCAAATTTTTAGAATGGTCGTAAAATAATTATTTATACTTTTTACCTATTTAATAAATTAATTATTAAAATATCAATTTTTGTTAAAGTACAGCAAAAAAAAATACATTATACGTTTTAATAAACATTTTCTCGTTGCAATAGAATACAACATAAGGAGAAGAAATCAAAGACTATTTCAATTTTTTGTTTTAAAAATTGAAAAATTAAAAATAATTTTTAAAAATATGTTTTAAAAATAAGCTTTCAAGACAAATTGTTTTCTTTTTCACGAACCCCGACAATCTTGACAAAGTTGAAGATGCAGGTTCTAACGATTTTTTGAATCCAGAAACAATAAAAGATTCAATTCCGATGGAGCTCAACCTGATAAAAGGAATAATACAAAGATTCAAAATAAGAAGAGGAGTGTGATACATCGATGAATCCTTAATTCTATTTCATAAACTAGATATTGTATGAATCTCAACAATATTGATAAAATAGAAGATGAAAACGCTGACAAATATTTAAATCCAAAAACAATTAAAGACTAGAATTCTTAAACTATAACTAATATAAAAAATAATGTGGTGGATGATAATGCGGAGGATCACGAGATCTGTTATTATAAAGTACTGAATGTAGTAATATTACTCCAGTCTCAAATGACTAACAAATTAAAATCGTAACTAGTGTAGCATCCCAATTTTGTCTATAATAATAGGGTCATTTCATTTCTTGCAAAGAAGAGAAATCGATCCGCATTTTATCTAACACTAGCATTAGGCCTATTTGCACCTAAAAATATCTTTTCCTAAAATATACATAATTTAAAAAATCAGAAAAATAAATAAAAGAAACTTAAAAAATAATATTATTTAAAATATGATACTATTCATTCATCACCTTAGCATCATTTTTCTTTTCATATTCTACTTTTTTTTTTCAAGAAAAAAATCATTCTTTCCCACTTTTATTGCCATGTTTATGACCAGAGATGTCCATATTAACCATCTCCATACAGCCAAAACCCTAAAATAGCTATGCAAACACTTGGTTCATTGGTCAAAGACTTCAAACTTTTGATTATAAATTGAGAAATTTGGCTCTTGAAAAGAAAAAACTAGATGTGGGTTTTAGAGGTGTTGAGAAACTTGCAAAAAATAAGGCTTATAGAGCTTAAACTCAGCCCCAAAAAATCAGAAAAAACACCCACATAACAACACTCAAACACCACCTAAATACCGCCCCAAACACCACCGCAACACTATTTATCATCTTTCTCACAACAACAAACCACCATTTCACACCACTACTTTCTTCTAGAACCACAACTCCTCTTCATACACTTGCAAGCTTGGAGGTTGTAAGTTTATTTTATTATCATTTAAGGCTTAACATGTAGAACAAACATGTTGTGATGGTGTAACCGTGTAAGTTTATGTAAATGTTCATATTTTGTAATATCCATGCATTGTAATTTTAATGCTTGTTGTTTAGTTTATGATCCATATTCATTTAATGTATCCTTATATGTTGTTGTTTTAATGAATAAAAGTACGAGAGAAAGTGAGAGTTGATTGTTGTTTAAGCAAAAAAGCAACAATAAAGAAAATTTCTAGGTGTAGTGACGGCTTGGATTGTCACCAAAGTGATGATCGCCACTCTATTAAACTGCCATAAAATGTATAAAAAAAATTGAGTGTGGTGACGGTTTGGACCGTCACCAAAGTTTGACCGTCACGCTATTAAGAATATTTTAAGCTTTAATAAATAAATATGGTTGATAAAGGAATACTCGGGTGTACACCCTTCTATTCCTCGTATAATCGAACCTGAGACGTACGTCTCGTTTCATATCGAGCATTCGTCTTCCACATACTAATAACGATCCTTAAACTCTTTTTAAAAAATAAAATCGAATTAAAAAAAGGATTAGTTGGGGTGCACACCCTTTTTATCCTCGAGTGAACAAATGCAAGGCGCACGTCTTCTTCTAATTCGAATACTCGTCTTCCACCTAAAAATAATTAAAAACCAATAAAAACTCATTTTTCGCTGGTTCATGACCAAAATAATTCTCAAACAAACAATAATCGCCAGGCACAAATATTTTATTTTCAACAAGCGAGTCTTACTTGTCAAGCGCGTTTAAACTCATTTCCATAACTAAAATCAACCAACCAACTAATTTTTGCTACCTAGAACTACGTAGCTTTGAATTCTCCATCGCACTGAAAGATATGTAGGAGCAAGATTCTACATCTTGTCAAGCATCCTAATAGAAACTCTTTTTTTAGTCTTTTCTTATTTATTCTTGTAAATACTTTTAATAATGAGAAGAAACCAAACATTTCAAGCTAACATTTCTTTCAAAACTAATTAGGCAGTTCCCAACCCCCATGGGTTGCTACTGGTTAAGGCTTAGGTCTTGAGAGTGTGCTCCTATCAAGGTCTCAGATTCGAATCTCGCTGGGTGCAAACAATTCACATATTAGGTCAGTCCATACAGAGCTTTGCTCTGGCTTTAAACGGGGCGCTGCAAGTGGACGGTGGGATTGGTCTCCTAGGATTAGTCGGTCGCAAGGCCGGATACCAAGATTTCAAAAAAAAAAATTAGGCAGTTCCCATTGGTTACAACGGATGTTCGTAGGGTGCTAATACCTTCCTCGTGCATATTCGACCCCCGAAAATTTAGTTGGAATGATCATATTTTTGTTCTTCAAGGGTTTTATCTATGTTTCTCTTTTAAAAATAAAACTTCGGTAGAGACTTCATTGCCATTCAAGCGTTCATCAACTCAAGTTTTTTTCGTGTTGCGAAACCCGAGGACTTCACTTGAGACATTGAGAGTCAGGTTTAGTTTAGTTAGGATTCTGATGAGTGTTAACATTGTTTATTTTCTTTCTTCTAACATTTTTTTATATGTATTAGTTATTTTTTATTTTCTAAATGATTTTTATATAATGTTGGTATGGATTTTCTATTTTCTTTTACTACACACATTTTGAGCGATGCTCTATACCCGAATCTAAGAAAAACCAGTTTAACTTTGATGGTCGTGTAGTGTTGGCCTTTAAGATATATGTCTTGCTTGGTTGGCGCGAATGCATCATCTAGAATAGATCCTCTTTAGAGTATTATTGTCTAATGAGTAATTTATTATTGATGGCAATATCTTCAAAAAAGAAAGAAAAATAGTGTTTGTGACTCTAGGAACCATTTCTAGAACCTTAGAGTCATCGGTTGCATATCCAAGGTCAAAGGAATTATACAGGTTATGAATATTAGTAAGGAAATTTCTTTATCCACCCCCATGTCTTCTTGGTTACCTCTGGTGAAAAACCCAAAATACCCCTTACTTCGGAAATGCATTTCCGAAATGCAAAAAAATGCTGTTTTCGGAGATGCATCTCCGAAAGCGCTTTTTTTTTTCAAAATTTGTCTTATTTCGGAAATGCATTTCCGAAAATAGCATTTCGGAAGTGCATTTCCGAAATACTGCGCGTTTTGCAGATTAAGCAAAACAGCCCCCTCCCCCACTCATTTTTACCCTAAATCATCATCAAACTTCCTCTCTTCAGATTTTTTGCAAAACCAAGTTTGTAGTCTACATCAAAGCTACTCAAAAGCTACTCAATCTCAGCCTAAAGCTACTCAATCTCTTCAACTGGTAAGTTTTTCAATCTTTAGATCTATGATTCAAATCTATTTTAGGGTGTTTAGAAATTGCAAAAATGATATAGGGGTAGGTCGGTAGTGGTATTTTGGTTGTTTAGAATCATTATAACATGTTTTAATGTTGGATTTTGGGGTCTGCCATGGAAGTTGCAGAAGTTGTCTTCGCAGGGGTGTTTCAAAAGTTCATTTCCGAAAACACCTCAATTCCCAGTTTCGGAAATGAACTTCCGAAGTGGTCCAGAATTGATTTTTTTTGTTTTTTCAATTGTTTCGCATTCTTATTGATTTCAATTGTTTTCAGGAACATGGCAGGCAACCCAGCACGCATTAGACAGGGGAGAGAGACCCAGACAGCGTCGGCTAGACGCGAGCGGGCGGTGCAGCTGGCGTCTATGCAAGGACGGGGTCGTGTGCGAGTACCCGTGCAGATGGACGAGGGTACTTCCTCATCTGGATCCAGGAGTCGTCTGGCTCGGGTCTCTTCTTCCCTCCAGCAGGAGGTACGAGAGGAGGAGGAGGAGGAGGAGGCAGTTAGATACCAGGAGGCGGAGGAGGTACCGGATGTTGACCCTCCACACGGGGAGGAGGAGGAGGAGGATGAGGAGGTCTACCGGGAGGGCCCAGTGACACGACCTTGCTGATTTCCTACCACGAGCACGTCGCTCAACGTATCTGGGGGAGAGGTTTTTTTTATAATTTTCCCGACTTTATTATTTAACCGTTTTTTATTTAGCTGTTTATTCAACATTTTCTTAACGGTCTAATTAACAGTGTTTTTTTGTTTTTTTTGTAACAGGAGAAACATACTTTGAATCAGGTGAACCACGCCCGGAAAATTTTCAGTCTCTTTAAACCAGAAGCGCAGTGGTTTAACGACGCGGTGACAGCTTCAGGGCTAGGTGGGCTGTGCATGATGGGGTATATCACCATCAGCCACGGCATGCAGGGGGCCTTTGTGGAGATGTGGCACAGGGAGACGTCTTCTTCCCACTTACCGGTTGGGAAGATGACGATCACCTTACACGATGTGCAGTGTATTCTCCACTTGCTGATTAGGGGGATGTTGCTGGACCATTCCCTGATCCAGAGGGTCGAAGCCATCGAGTGGATGATGCTTTATCTGGGTATGGAGCCAGATATGGCTGACTTTGAGTGCCAAACAACAAATGGGCCTCATATTCGGTTCTCCATATTGAGCGCTTATTTCGAGAACCACCTGGTGGCGGTGACAGCTTCAGGGCTAGGTGGGCTGTGCATGATGGGGTATATCACCATTAGCCACGGCATGCAGGGGGCCTTTGTGGAGATGTGGCACAGGGAGACGTATTCTTTCCACTTACCGGTTGGGGAGATGACGATCACCTTGCACGATGTGCAGTGTATTCTCCACTTGCTGATTAGGGGGATGTTGCTGGACCATTCCCTGATCCAGAGGGTCGAAGCCATCGAGTGGATGATGCTTTATCTGGGTATGGAGCCAGATATGGCTGACTTTGAGTGCCAAACAACAAATGGGCCTCATATTCGGTTCTCCATACTGAGCGCTTATTTCGAGAACCACCTGGTGGCGGCGGCCGAATCCGAGGAGGCGGATAACGTCCTATTTGTGGAGTATCACCGTGCCTGCGCTCTCCGGTGCTGGTTCATGTTTGTGGTTGGCGCTGCACTTTTTGTGGACAAGAGTGCAAGATATGTCGACATGACCTACCTCCGCTACTTCATGGACTTGACTACCGTTCACCAGTGGAACTGGGGGTCAGCTATTCTGGTATACCTATACCAGAAGCTGAATGAGGCCTCCAACTGGAGGACCAGGCAGTTGACCGGATCCTGCACACTACTGACGGTACGTTTCATTTTAATTGTTTCACATTTATTTATGTTTCGTATTTATTTTTAATACATTATCGTGTTTGTGTTTCAGAGTTGGATCATCTCCTACTTCCCCCGCATCCACGGCTTCCGCGTTGATCCTGCGTACGAGGACGCCATGCCCAGGGCCGCCCGATACGTTCTCCAATAGGGGAACAATGCAGTGGGACCATACCGTGGGTACCTCGACCGCCCGATGCACGATGACATCACTTGGAGGCCATTCAGCGACTACACTGATGTTGTCGCCTTTGACAGCATCTCGTTATATTCTGGCTGGTTGGCATGCGGGACCAACACCATGGTGAGGTATCTCCCTGAGCGGTGCATGCGGCAGTTTGGATTTGTGCAGATGATACCCAGGTCACCTTTTGAGGCTGCTCCCGACACAGTTACCCGAGTGCAGCTCATTGGCATATTTGCGGATTGGGAGCGTCATTTGGTTCCGGAGGAGTATCGTCGCATGCAGGTCACCCAGGACTGGCACAGTATAGAGGGGTATGTCACATGGTTCTATCGGGTGTCACATCCTCTGATGACATCCGACGCTCCCGGCGGTCCTAGGCCAGCATACGAGGAGATCCTGGAGAACCAGCAGGTCGAGGATGACCATGCCATTGATCTCCTGCCGATCTCCCAGCGGATAGAGCTGCTTGGGCGGGACGCGTTGGATCGAGGTATCATTGGTCAGAACGGTCTAAAGGCAGTCGGCGTGGTGGAGAGGATCGTCGGCGATGCGGGCCATGCGGCGGCATACAGGAGGCAGAGGAGGTCTCAGGGAGAGAGGGTTAGGCATACCCAGTAGGGGTTCAGGTTTATTTTTTTGTATTCGGATTGTATATTTCGCACACTATGACTCGGTCTGTATATATTTTGGATTTTATTTATTATATTAGTATTTTACGTTGATATGTCGTTTATTTTGTTCGGCGTTTTCGTTTTGTATATATTACTCGTTTTGTATATATTTCGTACGGGACTATTAGAATAAGCATTAAAAAAAGAGACTTCTGCATAATTCGGAAATGCACTTCCGAAATCCCCCAAAATGTGATAAAATGTGTTTTCGAAAGTGCATCTCCGAAAACACCCCTAATTTGGTGTTTTCGGAGATGCACTTCCGAAGTCTGGGAAAAGTTAGAAAAAAAATACTTCGGAGATGCATTTCCGAAGCAAGGATAAAGTGGAGTTTTCACTGGGGGTGACCCCATAGAGAGGTGGATAAAGAAATTTTCTATTAGTAATCAAGTATGTATCTCACTCACTTTTAGTGCTGCTCTATTTCTCTTTCTTTGAGATTGTTATTTTATTATATGAAAAACAATATTCTTATATCATGAATTTACACCACACCGTAAATAATATTTAAAAATATGTGAATAATATTTTTATTTTATTTTGACTTTTTAATATATATTTTTTAAAATTATTTTGGTTAATGAAATGTTAAAATATGGTTAATGTAGTTTAAAATCTGATTATTATATATTTTGACATTAAAAAGTACAGACTTTGGTTAATAGTATTTAAAAAATCGATTAACACAATTCATAATTTGGTTAATGAGTTCTCAAACATTAAATGTTGGTTAATACATTTATAATTGAGTGTTAGAACATGGTTAATTATATGTATTTTATTGGTTAATGAAGTAGTGAAAGTGATTAATGAATTATAAGTAAAATAATTGATTAATAACTTACATTTTTGTGGTTAATATTATCGTGAAGTTGGTTAATGACACAATCTTATATTTGTGTTATAAAATAAATTTTAAAAATAAATATTTTTTTAAGATAAAATATATATTTTTAAAATAATATCATTTTATTAAAAAACATTGTTTATCGTATAAATACGGTGAACAATATATACGGTGTAGGTATTATTGTAAAAAAGTGTGGTGTAAGAATAACAAAGCTTTTGGTATATATGAGTATCTATAAAAAGTTTTCATTTCTTTTAATTTGTGTTTGTGTTGTAGTAATATTGGCTGGGTTTGAGCTTCCTTTTTATGCATAGAAAGATTCAAATATGAATAATTCATTTGTTTTATTTATTGAAGTGAAAAGTGTTAATTTAGAGTTGAGAGGGATAGAGAGAAAATAAAGATTCAAAAGAGAGAAGAGAGGACAAAAATATATTCTCATTTTTATGCAACGAGTCTCACTAAATCGACGATTTCCGATTCGTTAACCGTTGGAATGAACTCAAAATATGGAGGGAAGGTTAACAACACCTGTATCTAACTTTTGACCGTTTTTAATTTCAAAACAAGGTGTGAGTAGAGAGATATCTGCTTTGCACTGAAGCTGTAGATTTGGATAATTTTCAACTTTTTATTCTTATTTGTAAGCTAGTTTGCTTTGTGATTTACAGTAGTTAGCAATAGTTTAGGAATCACTTTAAGATTCTCTTGTACCCTTATTTAATTATAGTTAAGCTATTTCTTTGATCTCAACGAAGTTAAAATATTGATGTGTTTTTGTACTTTTATTTGTTCGATTTACTATTATATATATGTTATTGATCCTAATAGATTTTTACAAATTTGAGAAATTTTATATCCACAACGGATTGGTCTGTTATTATGTCTTAATTTTCCATTAATAATTTATCAAACACGTATATTAAATAAAAAATAATATTAAATAAGAAATAAGATACTGACGCATCAATATCAATAATAATTTAATAAATTAAATAAATTAAATATAATTAGAAGTGTTAGTCTCGAATGTCATATGGGTGTCTAACCATAAGTAACAATATTATAATGAAAATGGAAATGTGGTCCTCTCCATTTCCCTTAGTGCTGCTATGCTGGTTTTTTTATTTTTTTATTTCATGATTACTCATTCTATTCTTTGCACCACACACACACACCATTTACCATTTTCACTATGTAAAGAAATAGATGGTTTGATTTGAACCTGCCACTACCAAATTAAGTACCAATACAAACTATATATTTGTTAATAAATTCTAACTAGCTAGTGTCCAAAATTGTAGAAAGGTGGCACATAAGATTCCCTCCCTCAACTAGTCTTACATTAATCGAGCTACAACAACACCTTTCTTGAATCTCCTTCTTGCTCTTTCCATCTTTCTCCTTCTACCTTCTTTCACATGAAAAGGTTTTTCCATAATGGTACACAAACCTGAAAAATATCACACCAAAAGTCTACGTGATTTACCTTGCATGAAAAATCAAAGAAAAAAGCGCAAAAAATATTCAAATTTCAAATAACCTAGCTACACTACACTACCTGCCATGAAATTCTTCTTATGATCATAGGTTTGATCTAATTCTTCATAGTTGCTCTCATTGCCACTCTCATAATCACCTTCAATCTTCTCTATTACCTTTGACTTTGACTTTGACTTTGAACAAGCATTCCTAAACATCCATGTAGCATCCATTTGTTTACAAAACATCCTAGCAACATGATAAGGAACCTTAACACTGTTCTTCTCATTTGACTTAACAAAACCATTCATAAACATTACACAATCCAAAAGACTCTCTTTTGCCATTCCTTTCATATCATAAGCTTGTGATCTTCTCCAAAGACTCTTCCCATGTGTATTTGCTGGATTACATAAACAAAGAGCTTGTGTTGAATCACTTATAGCTGAATCAGGATCTTTAAGCAAAAGACTACACTGAGCTTTGTTACTATAAATCACCATTCTTTCATTTCTATACCTCAATGGACACACTTCAAGTGCTTCAAAATATTTCAATAAAGCTTCTTCAACTTTTCCCAAACTAAACATTTTATTCCCTTCTTTCTTCATCAACTTCGCCGTAACCAGTTTTTCTTTCAATTCTACCTCCGACATTAGTCTCTCCTTATTCCTCCTATCAATCTTCGAATCGAGGGAAACAAGTTTCGTAGCGAATTTATAGCAATCATTATTAGTATGTTCAAGAAGTTGCACTAGCACCTTGGTGATGATGGTGTCACCAACGTTTGATTTATCACCAAGTCTTCTAAGTTCAATCAAATCAACAAGACATGAAACAACATCAACATTATCAATAACTTTGTACCTTGTATTTTGGTCCTTGAGAAGCAATAAAAGACAATCTATACCAAGATACTGCCAATCATCACAAGATCTTGAGAGGTTACATAAACTTTTCACAACTTTTGGTGACTCAGAAATTTTTTTTCTTCCTAACTTATTATAACAAAGGATTCTAATGAGTCCAAATCCACCTGGTGAAGTGTTATTCATCAATCCACCCCACATATCACATAAATCATTTAAGAAAACTTTTTTACATATTAAATTCAGAGAGTTAGAATCTTTGGAAGCAAAGCAATTCAGAAGATAAATACACCAACATTGAAGTTGACTAGCCCATTCTTCGGCTTTTCGATTCTCCATTTCTAAATCACCTAAGCCTCTTGTAAGCAAGTTTCTATGATACTGAACTCTTCTCTTAACAGATACGAATTCAACATAGATTTTTTCTAAGCAAGATGAAGCTAAATTCATAGTTGATTTCACCAACTCAGATTCATACTCAGAGACTAATTCAAAAGTGCTTCTGTAACTAGCTAAATGACCAAGTGCTCTAACAGCAACTCTTTGTTCAACCCAACTTATCCTACCTTTCAGAAGCTCTAACAATGGTGGTATAACACCAGATCGAATAGCCATCTGTGCAAACTCTTCTTTGTGCATGGTGTAAGAACCAATAATATGAGCAGCATAATAAGGTATGTAAATGTTTTGACTTTGAAGAAGCCAGTGTTTGTTGTTTGTACCTTTGGTGATGAGTTTCGCCATGCAGTTGAATATACCTAGAGAAGGAAACTCTGGATCGTTGGGTTGTGTCATGGCTATGTTCCATAGTCCACTGAGGACTAGAACATGTTCTTGATTGTCTATTTGAGGCATTTCTTTGAAGTATGTTGATATTTTTGATTTTCTGAGAGATGGATCTTGTTCTTTCATTATGCAGAAAAAACAACATGGGTTGAGGTTGTTACAAAGTTGAATATGTGGAGAGTGTTCGGTTGAATCATCATCATCATCATGACTGGTGTTGTAAGGAGTTTTGGGAATGTTGATGTGGTTTGGTGTTTTTTTCTTCATTTGTGAATACATGATAGTGTGAATATGGTTGCGGATTTCTTATACCAGCTTTCGTTTGGTGTTTTTTATACGAGGGATTAATTTTCTTGCACAAACTTTTTTATATATACATTTAGTTATATTCTACAGACTAAACATTTGTAGAGTAATTCAATTTATTTAGAAGATTATTCATGTGATTTAATAAAATATCCATAATTTTTTTAAGAATATATTTTAAAAAAAACTATTTATAAAAATATTTAATAAATAACTAAAAAAGTAACATCCTAATCGGATATATTTAAATGTGTTAGTAAAAAAAATATTATTATATTAAAAAAATATGAATAAAACTCAAAAGCTAAGAAGTAATTAATTACAAACTTTTCCCATTTTTTAAATATTTAAATATTAAAATGTTTTCCGATTTTTTAAATATTAAAATAAATTTGTAGCAAAAAAATTTGTATGCAATATATATATATATATATATATATATATATATATATATATATATATATATATATATATATATATATATATATATATATATATATATATATATATATATATATATATATATTGCATACATTTTTTCTTGATATATGAATGTAGTTTTCCATGATATATAGGGATAGGATTAAATGACATCAAGATGTCAAACAAGGTTAATAGTATTCGATCAAACAATGATATAAATAACATATTTTTTTAGGGAAAAAAGTAGGCTATATATATTTTTATTATTAATTTGTTTTTTTTTAATATGACCGTTTGATAAATTCTTTTAACAGTTGAGATTTGGTGTCAAATTAATATTTGACACCTTGGTGTCATTTGGTCATATCCCATATATACTTTAAGTTGAGACCCTCATGCAAGACTTTAAGTTGATCCACTCAAGCATAGGTGAGACTTTAAGTCCCTCGGGCAAGACTTTAAATTGAGTCGCTCAAGCGAGATTTTAAGTTGAGTACCTCAGGTGAGACTTTAAGTTGAGTCCCTCGGGTGAGACATTTAGTAGAGTTTTTTAGGTGAGACTTTAAATTGAGTCCCTAAGGCGAGATTTTAAGTTGAGTTGTCGTCTTACGCTCCGTAGGGATCCTCTCATGGAGGTTTGGTGTTTGTATTACCATTAAGGTTGACAAGGATTTTCCATTGAAATTCTTTCTTTTATATTTCCTTTTCACAGCGGTAATGATGTTTCAAGAGATGTCAAACATTCGTATTACCCATTAAGGGAGACAAAGATCTTCATGTCGAAGTCCAGAATTTAGATTGTTCCTTTTAAGGTATAGAACAAGATGTTGCTGTAAATACGATAACAATAAATATTTTCATAGAGATTTATACATTGGTTTTCCAACCGACTTTCATCTTCAAAAAAATAATTAACTATAGTATCTCAGGTCTTTAAACAAACAAAAAATATCTCAGGTTAATTGAGTTCCATAACTTTGGGATGAGCCGTCCACTCAACTCTTTGAGCTTATAGGAACCGTGAGGTAGTTTCTTACATATGTGGTATGGCCCTTCATAGTTGGGTTGTAGTTTCACCTAATGGACGGGCAACGCAACTTTCTAAGTACTAGGTCGCCCTCCCATATTTCGCTCATGACTAGCATCGAGTTTTACCTTCTGACCACTATTTGTTTGGCGGAAAATTCCCTAATGAGGTCGACATCCCTCATCTCTTCTATTAGGTCGGCTACACATCTTATCCCCGCCTTATTCTCTTCTGCATTGAACTGAGAGGGCCTCCAAATGGGAGTTGATTTCAATGAGCAACATGGCATATGCGCTTTATACCATTGTGAATAGAGAGTCTTTTGTGGTTAAATTAGGGGTGGCATGATATGACCATCACACTTTGTGAAGTTGTTCATCCCATAATCCTTTGACTTCATCTAACTTCTTCTTTATTCCCCTTAATATCATTTTGTTCACTAACTCGGCCTGCCCGTTTTCCTGTAGATGGACAACGAAAGTAAACTTCATTTGTACTCCTAGTTCGCAACAGAAATTGACCACGATAGAGCTGGAGAATTGAGCATCGTTGTCTAAAATGATAACTCTTGGCAACTGAACCTGCATATGATCTGGTTCCAGTGATGGAAGCGGGACAGTGACTTTGGGTTTGGCGGGCAATTCGGTTCGTCATAGATCATGCCAGATTTTCTCGATATGTGTGTATTGGACTTTGTTATGTTTTGATTTGTGGATCCGTTCCTTTATGGATTGAGTTTTTGGTTTGGTATGGATTCGTTGAGTTTCAACATTTATACATATGTATCTTCATCATTCTTGTCATTATACTTTTAGAATTTTAGAGCTGAAGGGAGAAGGATTTAAGAATCATGATGGTAATCTTAGAGAGACAATGGTAAATTCCTAAGAGAGTGTTCTTAGAATTTGGAAAAAAAACTTTGGAAATATCTAAGGGGATTGAGAAACACTTGGAACTTGTGTGATTCATATATAATGAGTTTGAAAGATTGAGAAAAACTTGGATAGAAAATAAAATATTTTCTTGAGAACTTGAGTAATTATTTTCTTGTACCTCATTTGTAATTTTTAGTAATAACTCTTAAAAGTATAATGAATTGGATAGTTGCTTTCTCCTAAAGTAAATCTTATTTTATTTCATATAGAGTTATTTTTGTTAAAGACTATTTAGTTTGATTGTTATTATTTTTTTGTCCTACCCATTACTTTATTTTTTGTGATCGAAAAACCTTTAATGAAAAATTTAATAATACTATGCGTGAAAAGGTTAATTCAACCATAATGTTAAAATATATAATGTTTCATGTGAGATTTTAAATATATATTTATAATTTATAGATTTAATTGAAATACAATAATAATATAAAAAAATTTTACACCGTAATAAATCATAGCCGTTAAAGTTTTATAAATATTTAATTTTTTCTTTAATCACTTTTAAAGTATTATTTGCGCCCTATTTTACAATGATGCATGACAATTAATTACTTTCATTAAAGACGGTATAATGATCTAAGGCTTCTTAGCAAGTGCTTCCCACATCAAAAGCAAGCACAAGTGTTAGTTTACAATTTACAACAGGGCGGTTTTATAGTCCGGCGAGCCTGGGTACGCACCGGACTCAACCTCTACTTTATTTGTATTTTCCTCAATTTAATAGTTGACTTTTAGATAAAATTAAGGACAAAATTAGTAAAATTAGGATGTCAAAACTTTATCAGATGAATAATCAATGGTTTAGCTCAATTAATTATCTCTCTTATATAGCATATTTTATGACTATTTATATATTATGTCACGTGTACCTTACCGTTAAAATTTTTGTCAAAAATTCCTGGATCCGGAACTAATGTACAACACTTATATTCTTTTACCTTTATATTTTTAATCCAACTTTTCTTACTATACAACCTTTATGATGATGTACAACACTTATGAAAAGCTTCTTTACCTTTATATTTTTAATCCAATTTTTCTTACTATACAACCTTTATCATACAAGAGTATTTTGTCTTTACGTGACAAAGTGGATCACGTAACCACTTTGGTATTACGTGTAGACTCATATCATAATAAAAACTACTAATTATATACAAATTTGTCATCAAGCTTCTAGTAAATTAAGTTCCTTTGTCAACAACTCTAATACTCTAGTCCAATATGTCTATAACTATAAAGCCATTCTTTAAGCAAAAAAGTAAACAAATTAAGCATTGTTAAACATGAAATATATATCATGGAGTTTCACCTACCTTTAGCATTGTTAAATAATTTAACAGCTAATCAAATTGTACTATATAAGGAAATAAAATGAACAAGTAAATTTTTTACTTAGAAAAGATAAGGGACCACAACATTCATCAACAACATAGTCCTTAGAAAGAAGAGTTAAATAGATTAAAAACAGAAGTAAGTACAAATAGTGGTGGTCTCAAGAATATGCGGCTGCTGTTGGTGGAAAGTATCAAAAGGATGTTTGTTAGATTTTATTTCAGACATGCTTCAAAGATGATTGGAGATGGAATTTTATTAATAGTTTGTTGGTACCATTGGCATGGAAAAGTTAATAGTTTGAGCTTCTATGGTTATGATGGCAAACACTAGATGTCTGGACACATCAAAACTATGCAGGAATTTAGCATGAATTACTGTTCCAAAGTTGTTCAAAATCCAAATCCACTAAGTCACTTGTCATCCAATGAATGTGTTTCACTTGCTAGGTTATCATGGTTATGATAATATTGTTATACTTTAAACTAGATGAACCCAAGTGAATGATTGGATTGGAAGTGCTTTGTTTTTTTTAGGGGGGATCAAGGTTAGGGTAAAATTAAGTATTCCAAGATGGAGTCTACTACCACTTTTGGTCGAGTAATGTATTTTTTGATTGATGGTAAAAGTGAATACTACTAGATGAATACTACTAGGTTGGACACAACCCCAACAAATAATTACCTAGACACTCAATAATATTATATATCATTTAAATATTTAAAATAATATATTATTTAATTATTTTTACTTTATAACTTTTTTTTTTATTGGTGTGTGCCCAAACTTGGTGCCTCAATATTTATGCCTAGACTTTCTCGAATCAAAGTTTATCATTGCAATTATGGTAAAATCTACAGTTGTAATTTCAAAAAAAAAAAAATTGGATAAAAAAATCTTCCCGTAAAAATTTAATATGCGTCGTAAAAAAGGCTATGCAGTTTTGAAGGTGTGGATTGTTATTTTAATAAATTTATGTAATTGTTGAATATGGCTCATATTGTTGAAATACTTATGAGTTGTTGAAATAATTATAGGTTGTTGAAAATATAACTTATATTGTTGAGATAATTATGAATTGTTGAAATAATTGTAGGTTGTTGAGAGTATAACTCATATTGTTGAGATAATTATGGATTGTGAGATAATTATTGGTAGAGATAATTGTTTGTTGAGCGAAACTATGGATTAGGGTTTTAGATAATCTAAGATCTCGTATTATATATAGGGCTTGAAAAACCTGTTGAGGAATCAATTCATTTTAGATTTGATGATAAGCTTGACTATGAAAAGTCAAAGTTAGTTGACAAATTTGCAGATCTAGAGATCACCTACTCAGATTCTGAAGATAAACAATTTGCTGCAGAAGATTTTGAAGTTGTTCAACCAGAAATGGTTGAAGCTCAGACTCCATTGAGAAAGCACAAGCAAAGATCTTCACATTCTAAAGAATTGACTCTGGAAGACAAAACTGAACTAGTCAGAATCATATCCTCATTCAAACCTTATGAAGAGACACTTCGGGGTTTGGTGTCCCTCATAGAGCCTACATTTGTTGATGAAGAACTTTTGGATACTGAGTGGATTTTGGCTATGCAAGAAGAACTTGATCAGTTCTCCAAAAATAATGTTTAGGATCTTGTGCCTAGACCCAAAGGAACTCGTGTTATTGGAACTAAATGGGTTTTCAGAAACAATCTGAATGATAAAGGAGAAGTGGTAAGAAACAAGGTCGGACTGGTAGCACAAGGTTATAGTTAGCAAGATGACATTAACTATACAGAAACTTTTGCACCAGTTGTCAAGTTAGAACCTATTCGTCTTTTAATTTTTTTTGCAGTTAATCATAACATCATCTTGTATCAGATGGATAATAATAGTGCATTTCTAAAAGGTTACATAACTGAAGAAGTGTATAAACAAATTCAGGATTTTTATGGTTTTTCAAAATCGGGAGGTTGATGAACATACAATTCTTCCATTATGTAACCATTCAAGAACAAATTGTCAATGACATCTCAAGTATTATAACTAAACTTGGTCACTCAACGTAAACCTCAATAACAAATGTTATTGACATCTCAAGGATTCAGACCAAACTGCTCCCTTAAGGAAATTAACCAACTAGTTAAATACAAAGTTTGTGTGTATACATAATTGCTTCTACGGAAAGCAAATTACACAAATCCAATCTTAAGAGACAACACTTAAAAATGATTTAAAACAGGGAGGTCTAAGTGTTTCTATCTTGTTACTCCTGGATATCTTCTTAACACTTGCTTTTTTCTTCTTTCTGAATCTTCTTTTTGCTTCCATTTGTAATGTGTTAGTTTGTTTCTCTTGCTCTAAGTAGATATTCAATGTTACTCTCTTTTGATCTTCTAATAGCTCTCTCAATCTCTAATGAAGATTCACACATGTTTCTCTTCTTCATGTATGTGTCTTCTTTTTCTTTGAGACCTATTTCTTTTTCTTTTAGCATCTTATTCTCTTTTACCGAGTCTCGCTCTTTGGTGTGTATGTATGTCTACATTGTTGCACACATTCTCTCTACGTTCTCAATATTCCAATTTCTCTTAGATTGAGTATCCACACAGTAGATAGATGTTGGAGACGTTAGTTAGAGCAACGGTAGAGCGGCGGTAGCAACACTATGATGAGACGTGTGAACAGTAACGGTATAGTGTAGAATCTTTTATCCAAATATGAAGGATAATGGATAGGATGTTGTAGTGTAGTCACGTCATGGTGTACTTTGATATTATTTCCACACTTCTTTCCGTTACAGCTAACATCATGAGTCAGAAGCTTCTGATAGAGTTTGGTGAAGCTTGATCAGAGGTCGAATGTATTTCCTTCTCCATACTTAACTTCTTTGAGTCAGAGGCTTCTAATATGATATGATGAAGCTTGATCAGAGTAAATTCATCCGAGCTTAAGATATCAAAGTCGTAAAGAGTCAGAATCTTTTAAATATGTCTTCTGGATAGATTCTTGTAGATGCATTTACTCGATAACCCAGTTTCTGAATTTGATTTGTTGCTTCTTTAAGGTCTTCTCTCAGGCGTTATTCCTTTGAATTATAGGCTTCTGATCAATATTGATGAAGCTTGTTCAGAATTCAAAGTCATCATATTACTGCTTGCTTCTAATAACGCCAATCTCCAGACATCGCCAATCTTCAGATTCTGCTGGTCCCTAGATTTAACATGTGCATAGCTTCAGCTTCTAGTGCATTTTAACTTGACTTCTTCAGAGTCAGAGTTGCTTTCTTTTAGATATGCACATTGAACAACCATTAGAGAACAAAATTGATCGTCATTCAAATGTATTTGTCATCATCAAAATATAAAGAATCAGTTAACGAATCAAACTTGTTTCAACAATTTTTTTTGGTATTAAAGAGGGACTAAGCCCAAAAGAAACAAAAAACTACAAAGTTACAATTCTAGTAGAAGGATCATCTTTAGAAACTTTCTCCACTAGATGCACCAACCAAGATGGTAAATCACTATAAAAGATAGTATCTCCTTTCAACTTCTTGCCTTCTAAAGCAAGCAAATTAGCACAATTATGTCTCCCGATAGTTATGGTATATGTCACAATTATGTCTCCCGATAGTTATGGTATATGTCTACAGTTTCAAATCTGGTCATCAAGATTTTGATTTGGGACACCAAACTCCCAACAGCCATGTTCATACTACTGCCTCTTCTGATACAATCCATTGCCTTGCTAGAATCGGTCTCTACTTCTATTCTCCTGAAACCGAGCTCTTCAACCATTTTGAGACCAATAAAAATGCACCAAATTTCTGTCATTAAAGGACTACAAGATCCAATGCATTTGGAGAAGCCTCCAATCCAAGAACCATGTTCATCTCTAACAATACCTCCACAACCAAAAATGCCGTTAATATCATGAGCTCCATCAACATTCAGTTTAACAAAATAATTTTTAAGAGCGCACCATTGCATGAGCTTTGCTTCTTGATTATTCTCGATAATGTTCTTATTCAGAATCATAGCTTTCTTATATTGTTGAACCTTATCCTCAATAATCTCTCTTGCGATTGCAGGGCGTGAGTAGTTAAGATCATACCCCTCCTTGTTTCTCCATAACCATAAAGTATGGCAGTTAATGGCCTAGACATTACACCAATCAGGTTCAGCATATAAGGTACTGTGGATGTTAAGCAATAACCAATCATGCCAATCTGTTTGGAAGAAAATACACTTTATATTACCAAGGACATGATTTTCCCATAGCCCTTTAACAACCTTACAATCTCTCAAGACATGGAGGGAATTCTCACTAACGGCTCCACAAAGAGAGCAACCATCTCCTTCGAATCCTGATGCACTAATACGATTACTGGTGAGCATTCTATCATGCTTAAGAATCCAAACTAAGCTTCTAACTCTTTCTGGAACCCTTAATCTCCATATTTTACTCCACTCTTTACTCAACAAAATTTACTTAAGTAATTTATAGTTAAGAAATATTTTATGAATTAGTTTCTAAAAAATAATTAATTAAATATAATTAAAGAAATTTTTTAATAAATTTATTACTACTTACTAAATTTATTAGTAGATCTTTAAAAATAAATTAGTCCAAACTAACGTGTGGTTTCTAATAAAGAAGTTGTACTAATTATTACGAAGGAACTCAGAAGAATGCAAAATTCCATACGCCATAGTTGCTTAAATAAAATAGAAACAATTATCAGTAAATCAATGTTTCTTCAATATAAACCTCAGTATAAATTAGCTTTCTCCTTAGGTTATGGTTGAATGGAACAAATGAAATTTAATGGAATGAAATGGAGTGAAATTGAATAAAATGAATAAGGATTTTATTCTATTGTTTGAATATTTTTGTTAATTTGACATAATGGAACATAACTAATTAGTTCACACTTTGCCTACACCATGTTTCATTATGAATCATCTATTATTTATAAATTCAAATAATAAAATTAAATTACTTATCATTTTACTTTATTCAATTTTATCACATATCATCACTCCAAACATATCTTTAAAGAAATATACCCTTAAAGAAATATGTTACTTTTTAGGGGTGATGTGACAAATTAGATGTTATTAGGGAGTCTATGGAGCACCGTAAATGTCAATGAGTTAAATGTTCACGATTCAAAAAATATTGACACTACATATTTATCCAAAATCTTAAGGTAGTATGAGTATTAATCTATTCTCTTATATATTCAACATTTTTTTTCATTTTCAATCGATCTGAAACTTAATCATTTACAGTTGAATCTCAATAGTTTTTTCACAAGTGTGAGTCATTCACATCACTAGCCTTAATCCATACTATAATCTCACTTCCGCTTCTTCATTGAATTAACCTTAGCTCGTTGGTGAATCTGAACAACATCCAAGAGACCTTAATATCACATACCCACCCAAAACATCAAGACAACGAGAATATGATTTATTTTTTCATTCACAATCAATCAATGTGAGACTTAAACTATCCTAAGACATGTATTAGATTCATTTATACTTTTAAATAGCCAGTCATTAAAAAATATTGATAGATAAATTAGATAAACTAATGAATAGATGTATAAGCTAGTAAATCTACAGATAAAATTGTCACCGTGAAAACAAAGGTTTGTTACAAGTTACAACCCCACAAACAAATGATGGTACTTAGAGATCAGATGTTTCGCTTGTTTGCACTTAAGTAAGTATAGTAACTAGATTCAGTGTCATACATAACATCATACAAGATACTAAATTACCAAATATTCTTTATCCCTCGGCAGGAAAAAAATTATCATCAAAACAATGTTGAATAGGCTCAACATCAGAAGTTTAAAAATAAGATATATTCATAGATGGTACAAGTCACAACAACTTCTTCAAAAATCAATAATATCATCAAAAACTTCATTCATATATTAATTCAGGTGATATTTGATCTTCGAGTTGATTACTTTCACATAAAGACTAATAATGATACCTTACAGTAATTATCAGCTAATCCCAAACTGAAAACAAGTCTTAAAACTAAACGCAAAATCATCCACCAAAGGGAATGTTTGAACTCACTTTTGGGGATATGATGCTGATTGTCCCTATTAACAATTTTTGTGAGGCCAATGCAGAAATCTCCACATTGCTACACATTCACTGCTGCAACATCACTCCTCACAGGTTTCAGTCACAGAAGCAAATCTTAGCTCAGCTGGAGGAATGAAACAGTCCATAGAAAGGCCAGGGACATTGAAAGCCACTTCTTCAATTATCCATGCTTCTTCCATTCTAGTTTTTGTGTGGCTCATTGCTGTTTCTCCAAACTTGAAAAGTGTTACGTGAGAACGACCCGAGTGAGCAATCATTATCCCTTCAACAGGCCTATAATCGTCAAGAAATGAATTGATTGTTGTCTCCCAATATACAGCATCGCCTCCGTTGTTCTGAATACGAGTCAAATGAGAGTCTTCCAAGTGAATAAGAAGTCCTGTTTTCTGACTGAAATGTCCTAGCAAAACATGTCTTATGATCTCTGCCGAACCTTGGCTTCGCGATTTTAACATGGATGGATCTGAACATATTTTGAGAATGAAACAGTCCTCTCCATTTATCTTCTTCTCTCCAACACATCTCGAATTGATAAACATACTTGCAGTTGTTCTTGGATCAAGACCCTGCATGCAGAAACAAGTCTACTTTATACAACAATCCTAACCGAGCTAACAGAATCTTGATCAACCTGCCATTCATTATTATAACCAATTTGCAACTAATTCTAATGGATAAAGAAGTGAAACCTGGAGAGCGCGTCTTAGAGGCCTAGGCGGCCCTTTGGCTGCATGAGGACCAAGCCACGGAGTATGCCGCCACACAAGTTTCCCATTGCAACCTGCATGGACCTTGCTTCCACCAAGAGAAAGCTCAACATACCACATGTCAGGCTTCATCTGCCACAAGACAAACCCACCCGATTGTGCAGCTTTAGAGGGGTTCCGCGTACGCACGAGCTTGTTAGCCGTTTCAAACTCGGAAGCAATCATCCTCACTTTTCCCATTGCATAAGCATTGTAAACAGATTCTTGAAGCTTCAATCCTCCTGAAGCAGCTATGTACTGCTGCAATATATACTGAGCAGAAGATGTTTCCTGTAGCAACACCCAATAAGAGGATAATGAAACTCTTTAATAACTAACTAACACTAATAAGATAGGGAAAGTGAGAAACTAACAATGGGAATGTCTTTGATAGCAAGGTGAGGAAAGGGGTCGGTGATGCTGACACGGAGAGGAGCCAGAGGTGCAGCCAGGACACCAAGCAGCAGCCTGAGATCGGAAGAGGAGGAAACAGAGAAGCTACATTCTGTTTCCTCCGGACCCTCTTTCAACGGGGACATTGCTTCAACCAGTGGAGGAACATGGTCTTTCTTCCTCCGCCGGAGTAAACTTGAAATCGGAGAACTAGTGCTCGCCGGTAACAGGCCTTTCATTAAGTCGTCTTTCAGTGTGGAGAACAACCCTTGTTTTGTGTCCATTGTTACTTACTGTTACCTCGAGTTTGTTGTTTTTGTTCTGAGTTGAGTTGAGACAGTAGCCACAAACAACTGAGAGAGAAGACAAATACTGCCAAAACAAACAGCCTCGAGAAAAAGACATTATTAATATTTATTTAGTATTTTATGTTTTTTATAGATAAATTTTCTATTACTTATAAATGTAAAATGAAATATAAATATTTAGAAGAAATACTATGACCTTAAATTGTCTAGTCATATGAGAAATAAGAATAGAATTATGAGGACGGGGCCGCTGAACTTCGATTCTTGGTCCTCACATCACAGTGACACTGCATAATAGAGGACGGAGCAAGTTGTCTTTTCTCCTTGTAACTTGTGAGTAACCATGGGCAAATAGTAGTCTATTAAGGTCAAATGAACCTTTCCTAGATAATTCTCTCTTTTCTCTCTCTACTATAGCCACCGGAGAAAAACTAGCTAGCATAAACATTAGTACAATTTAATTCGTACATAGTTCGATATTATTTATCGCAATTGATTAGAAATAATAATAAACGAAAGAGTGATAATAGTAACTTTATTAAATTATTCTGAATAATATTTATGTATTCAAACTAACATTAATATTAAGTGAGAAAATAATAAATTAAAAATATTTATTTGAAGATATAATTGAAAGATTATTAAATATAAAATTGCATTGGTAATTTAAAGTGACAAATATTTTTTTTAAATGTGGCACATATTTAAGGACGGAGACAGTAAATAATATTAAAAAAAGTTGATATTAAAAGTATTGGAATGACTAGAATTGTCAAAATTGACTATCCGATCTTTAAACAGACTGGCTCCGGACTTTTTAGAACTGAGCCAAAAAAGTTTGTCTAATATGGACTCAAAAATTACTACATGAGTCTGACCCTAAATGAGTTTCAGACTACCTGGCCCTAAACGTGTTTTTTTATTTTAAAATATTCTAATAAAGCTTCATAATAGTTATTATAATTAAAATTAAAAATTATATTATTTTAAACATCATACATTTTTAAAACTATATTATCTCTTATAAAAATAATTTGTTGATAACAATCTCTTTTAAATATATAGCGTATGTTTAAATACAATATATATTATGTTCTTGTGTAAAAAAAACTGAGTATGATGGAGCTTGTCCTCGGAGGAGGTGATGGAAGCTTGATTGGGACGGTGTTTATGCGTATTTTGGGGATTTAGAAGTAGTGAGCTGATCACTGAATTTCAAGAGGAGTGTCTTGCTTATCCCTCTGACGGGAGCCCCTTTTATAGCTGCTTTGGCCTTCAATGCCTCATTTTAGAAGCACCATTTGGCCTTCCAACGTTACAAACGTTGCTCTATCAATGAATACAAGGTCCATTGATGACATATTTATTCACCAGTTACGGTCGGCTTGTGTGTAACCGTTAGACGTTACATCTGAGTTGTACTATGTCTCTACGTATTCTTCTGGTACGCGGCTTGCTTGAGTACCCGGTTGATTCCTATTTGTGGCTTCTCGACATCCGGTCATGTCTACCCATATAGACTCTTGTGAGTGCTCTTTCCGGCTTGTAAACTCGGCCAGGCTTAAAGGCTTTTGCGGGGTACGACAAAGGGGTACCTTCTAGGAGCTTCACTTTGGCAGGTCGCGGTCTTTGTAAGAATCCTGATCCCGGGACATATTAAATTGTATAAAATAATACTTAAATATTTAATATAAGAGAAACTAATATAATACAATGATATTTAAAAGAGAATGATTGAATAAAATAGAGATAAACTTTAGTGACGTGAGAAAAATTAATGAGCTATTTTGGAGCAAGACAATATAAATATTAATATAGATTTTTTAAATTTTATAATTATGCGGGTCTAATGGGCTTTCCACGGCCCATATAGATTAGCCCAAACGAGTAGCGGGATTTTTAAGAATGGGCTAAAAAAACTGAAAAATAAGAACTATAATTTTAAGACTCAAATTCTATGATTTTTCGAGCCTAATAGACCGGATCATATGGACTAACTCATTTTGACAACTTTAAGACTGACACGGTAAGATAAGATAATTTTATATATTATTTAATAAAATTTTATCATTCAACTATGTCATATTAATATTTTAAAAATAAAAATATAATTTATAAAGACACACATTTTTTATTAGTTAGCTGTTTAAAAATATTTTATACTGTGGTCGCATATTCTATTTTCTCAAGTTATGGATGTATCCTATCAAAATTAAGATTTAGTATTATTTGGGTTATTTTTTTATTAAAAAAAAATATTTAAAATAATTTAATTGAATGTACATGTACACAAAATTTAGGATGCCAGACCTCAGACTATTAGGCTTGTAGTGATTGGGCCTAACTCAATTTACTTGCGCCCCCCTCTTTTCTTATTTTTGGGATCTAACTTTTTCTTTTCTGTTTATTTATTGTTAGTTTATTTGAGCTTCAAGCCCATTACTTGTTTTTAGGTTTCTATTTTATTTATTTTACCCATTTGAGAATGTATGCATCCCCATTTTTCATTTTCCTTTTTTTTATTATTATTGAATTATTTAATTTAGTTTAATTAGCCTAATTAACTAACTATCAAATAATTGTATGTGATTTGCTTCAAACTCGTTTATATTATTTTCACAAGAAAATCAAACTTTAGAAAACTAACAAAAACACTTCATTAACATGAAGTTAGTTTTCAAAATTCAAATTATTTTTAAAAAATCAAAAATCAATTGATCATCAAGTATTTTCTTTTCCCGCTTAATAAAAAACGTTTCAGAAATCTTTTTTCAATAAAATTGGACGAAAAATAAATAGTTTAATGTATATCCCTCTTTTTCTCAAGTATTTGAATACCTACTGTATAGCTTGAATTTTAGATACTCATCTTCCTCTCAAAACTAAACAACACAATCTAATCTAATTTGTTTCAAAATGGATGAAAGGGAATAATTAGGCATATGCCCATTTTTCCTATAGTACTTGGATACCTGTTGTATAGCTTTCCTTTCAAGTACTCATCTTCTTCAAGGGATTTTAATTCGACTCATATCAAATACTTTTTCGCAATAACGAACGGATGAAAAATGACTAGTTGGATGTATATCCCTCTTTTTCTCGAATATTTGGATACCTGATGTTTAGCTTGCATTTGAAATACTTGTCATCCACCCAAAAGAATATGAACCAATCAAATATATCTTTTTCCGTCTTAGCGCGAACGAAAACCTTTTCACAATGAGCTATGTTTTATCCATTTAGACGTGAAACAAGCAAGCTCTTCAACCTTCAAGCACAAGCAGCAAGCGATGTTTAACCTCTCAATGCGTCCTAAGCATCACTCTATAAAAGCAGCCATCACACAAGTTTTTCTGCTAAGAACTACATATCTTTGAATTTTTTATCGCACTTGAGGATATGTAGGAGCAAGACTCTTAATCTTGTCAAACACCCTAATAAAAAATATATTTTTAGTCCCTTATTTCTCTTTGAAAACACATGATAATATTCAAAAGAAAACGAATATGTAAGTTAACATTCATATTTATAAAACTAATTAAATGGTTCTCGTTGAGTGCAACAGATGTGAGGGGTGCTAATACATTCCCCTCGCACAACTGACTCCCAAACCCGAATTTGGTTGAGACGACCATGTTTTTGCTCTTTTAGGGTTTTATCGATGTTTTCCCTTATAAAAAAACTTCAATGGAGGCTTTGTTGTATTTCGAGCGTTCATTACGCTCGGTTATTTTTTATGCCGTGACACCCATATTTAGTATGAAAGTGGCTAGGGGTCCATCACTTCCATATCCTCTATGGGATAGCCTCTTGTTTGTGTTGTTGGATGTTGTGGACATTATCCACCAGATTTTGATTTGGATGGTGCATTTCGTCCATTGCGGCGCACATTTCGGCTATGACGTTGGGATCACTACTACCTCTGATATCCTCTTGTATGAATCATTATGCCCTCCTGAAAACCATGATTGAGGATGGTTACAACTAGGAGTGTATGCTTTAGTGAGTCTCAGAGTGGTGACTATAATGGAAAGTGTGACCAAAGTTAGTTTTATCAGGACCCAAGGTGGGCGCCACTTCGCTTGCTAAAAAGTACATAAGCGTGGCACCCCTAGGCTGGTAGGGAGGGCCATAGGCTTTAGAGATTTTCTCTAGTTTAAGGAGAGCTCACGGTGGTGATAAACCTTGTTTGATGGTGTTTTTGGCTATGGAGAGAATAAGCTCGTGTGAGGTAATAAGCTTTATATTATTAGGGTATTTTGTGTATGTTCTGAGTTGACCTCCCTCATGCTAGGGATGGGGTGTTTATATAGCCTTATGAACCTATATTTAAGGGAATTTTAGTAAGTGGTAACCGCTCCAATTTGACTGGGAAATCTGTTGACCACCTATTTCTAAGGGAATCATGACCAATACCTCACACAGATGCGACCATATGTCATGCACACGTAACCCCCTCACGTTTTTTATTAGGGTGAGTTGCCAACTGAGTGGGTGATATCTGGGTGCCATATCTCAGGACAATTGCCTTATGGGACTTGGTCCCGGACTGACTTGTCAGGGGCCTTTACAAATATATCACTATACAATGTAAAAAAATCCACAACAAGCAAAAGAGAAATAAAATACACAAAAAATAAATTTATTTATCCAGTTTGATCAAACTGATCTACTTTAGGGAGAGAGCAATCTTTTATCCAATATACAGCCAAAAATTGTTACAATATATTGCAAAAGAGTTACGAGAAAATAGTCATATAGGTTCTCAAGAAAAAATCATATTTCCTACCCCAAGTGTTTCTCAATCTCTCAAGCTCTTTATATATATAAATCACACAAACCTCAAGTGTTTAATAGTGTTTCCCAGCCTCCTGAGATACCTCCAAAGATTTCCTGAATTCTAAGAACTTCAAGAAACTTCTACTATTGCCTCTTTAAGTTCCACTACTATGACTATTATTTCTTTCCTCTGTCTTTCAAACTACATTCTAAATGTTGTTTTTACAGAGAACGATAGAGATATTTATAACTACTAAAACATAACATATACATAGATGACCCATAACTCAACCCATACATGGATAGATTAACATTTCTAAACGATCAAGTCTGATACTTATGAACCTTCAGAACCAGGTCGCTGTCGGACCATTGACTAGTATTAGGAAGATCTCAAATCTCACATTTGTTAGAGATAGAGTTTAAAAATATTTTATATAGAGTGACATCATTCATATTCTAAGTTGGTTTTGTAGGGATTAGATATGTCAAACTCTAATATGGTATTAGAGCCTAACAATTTGACAATGGACGTGAGAGAGTGTATTAGGAAGATCCAAAATCTCACATTGATTAGAGTTAAAGCTAAAAAATACTTTATATATAGTATTACCTCTCACATTACAAATCAATTTTATAAAAATAAAGTATGTCAAACTCTAATAATCGGACCCACCACAAACAAGTTATATCCCTCCATTATCCAAACGATGGACCGTTCAAACATTAAATGAAACTTATATCAATTTAATTTACCAATTAAGAATCTAATAGGACCTAATTCAAATAGTAAGTTAGTACGTGGAACTTAAATTTGTTGGAAATAAACTTGCATGATCAACTCCCACTAGTTCGATCTCCCGCAACTGCGATTGAAAGGGAGAACCACGGTTCGATCCTCCGTAATTGCGATTGAGAGGGGGCAGGAACCATTTGATGTCTGAACTGATCCCCAAATCGAACTATACCGATGGTGATAAATTTAAAAAAAAAATGCCAGTCCATGTGACAATCGCTTTTCTATTGGAAAATGTACATTCATTCAACCAATATTTTTTTTCTACTTCTTTCATTAGTATTATTATTCGTACTATTCTGTTTTTGTAGACGTTATTTAAGAGGCTCTCAATCATCACTAATAAAATTAGAGTTTTGTCAACAATAGAAATAAAACGAAGCATTGAGAAAAAAAAGGAATAATCACACGAGTCCTTCACCAAGTTCCGATTGTTCCAGGAAGCAGCCTCCTACACATATTATGGTCGGTCACATGATGACATCTTAATTAGAATTTTAACCTTTTGATTTGAATAAACAGCGGTTGTAAACCGAATAGTTTGTGAGAACGCATTTGAATTGAACACTCCTTTATGAATTATACAAAGTCTATGTAAGACTTTTAAAAAAAAAAATGTTGATTTACTGTTTTGGTTCATAATTCCTTTTATAAATTAGTTTATATAGCTTAAAATTTAAAACTTATAACATATCAATTTTTAATCAATTTTATTCATTTTTTATTGATTAAAAAAATTAAAACAGGTTAATTTATATTATTTATGTCATTGTTTGTGTAAACTAGTTTTACACCATCATTCAATAGAATTATAACAATATGTCATGTCATATCAGTTTTTCAAAATTAAAAGTGTGATTTGATTAGATACTAATTTGTTGACAGTGTAAAAATATTTTACATAGTGCATACTCTGTTTTCTCATAAACTAATATGATTAAACAATATTAATTTAATCAATTAATTTATTTGTTATAAGCTATGAAGTAGGAGTGTTCAAAATCAAACCGATCTCATGATAAAAAAATTAAACTAGTCCAAAAAAAAAATCAATAACCGAGTCAAACCAAATCAAAAACAGCAAAAAAATCATATTTGATGGGCCCATTTGTTTCGACTTTAAAAAAATAGATTTTTTCTTTGTATTTTTTTAAATAGATTTTTTAAAACCGATTTTCAAAAAATTACAAGTTTTTTTATATTTATTTTTTCTAAAATGAAACACTCATTTTGACATATTTTAACATAAACATACATTATTGGAGACCAACATTTAGTCAAAACCTCAATTTTTTTCAAAAAGTTGCATTTCAAAAATGATTTTATGAAAATCTATTTGAAATAACTTCAAAATTTAGTGATTTTTTTAAAATTTTAATATCCATTTTTTTTATAAATAGATGAAATACCTAAAATCAAGAATAATTATTCAAACCAAATTTTCATTTGTAGCTTTTATAAAAAATTTCTTTGTAAAATTTTTTTACACAAAATTTTGTAACACTATAAAAGTTATTTTAAAAAAAATCCAAAACAAACGGGCCTGTATTTGTGCTATTTTTTAACAAAATCACGCGGTTCAATTTATTTTGCAGTTTTTATTTTACAAATCGAGTAAACTAAATCAGACTGTATTATATTACATAGTTTTATCGTCGTTATATGTTTTTTAATTTTTTTTATAGAAAAATCAACAAATTTTATGTATATATTTTACTATATATAGTATTTATCTTGATTAACATATAAAAACAAAATTTTGTTTGTTTATCAATATTATTATTTTTATTTAAAATAAAATTGATATATATTTTTAAATTTGTTAATGTTAATAAGGATAAAGTTAAAAAAAATACATTACTTTTATATCTCTTATAAATATTGATAATAAAAAATTATATAATTTTACTAGACTAATGTGTACCCTTTTGTTTTGGCTTTTTTAAAAAATGATTTTTATAATGTTACATAATTTTGTGTAAAAAAATTTTACAAAGAAACTTTTTATAAAAACTTCAAATAAAAATTTGGTTTGAATAGTTATTCTTAAAATGTGATTTTAGCTACTTTATCTATTTATGGAAAAAAATTGGATATTAAAATTTCAACAAAATCACTTAATTTTGAGGCTATTTCAAATAGATTTTTATAAAAATCATTTTTGAAATACAACTTTTTGAAAAAATTGCAATTTTGAGTAAATTTTGATCTTCAATAATGTAGGTTTATGTTATAGAATTTCAAAATTAGTGTTTCATTTAAAAAAAAATATAAAAACTTGTAATATTTTAAAAAACAGTTTTGAAAAATTTATTTTCAAAATAACAAAGAAAAAAGCCATTTTTTAAAAGCTGAAACAAACATGCCCTCTCATAAGCATCCATTTCCTTATAAATACATAATATAATAATTCAATTTATTTGAAAATACAATTTCATAATAAATATAAGATAATTATAAGATACTATTCATTTTTATTCATCAAAATATAAATTTATTTTATAAATTATAAACTTGTTTTATAATAATGTATGAAAGATTAAATACAAAATTATATTGTCTTTAATATGTATGTATTGTTCAATAATTTTTTTAAAAAAATTGAACCAACCGAACTAACTCAAACTACTTTGATTTGATTTAGATTTTTTTTAAGACTCAATTGAACCAAATTTAACCACACTTTTTTTATAGTTTGGATTTTAGAGTGTCAAAATCGTCCAAACTGCACCGCAAACATCCCTATATACTTGTTAGTTGTATGCTATAAAGCTCTTATCCTAAATTAATTTATTATATACTTTATTGTTTTACCTAACAAAATTATAATTAAAAATTAATTTATCTAAGCTAAGGTTTTTAGACCAAGAAAATCAACATTATAAATACTTTTTCATATATATATATATATATATATATATATATATATATATATATATATATATATATATATATATATATATATATATATATATATATATTTACTTATTCTTATTTAATTTTTACATAACCTCCCATTGAATTTTAAGTTAGCATAGTCAATGTTTTGAAAAATTAAGAAGAATATGAAAGAACAAATCATGGTTATTTTAATTTTTTATAAAACTATTTTAAAAATTATCTAAAAAAACACAAATCCTTTACTTTTACTTTTGAAGTTTAAATATATTTGTCATACCCCAAATCGTATATTAGTAAAAAAAAAAACATTAACAGAGTTTATATAGAATTATATTCTTTTTTAAATATGTTTTTAAAATTAATATTTAATTTTTTTATTTTTAAAATTAAATTTTGTCTTTATAATTTATAATTTTAAAGTATTGTTATCATTTATAATTGATACTTTTAAAATATTATAATTTATCAAAAAATCAAAATTTTTATAATTTAAAAGAATTAAAAAATTATATTGGAGGAGAAATATAGAGAACTTATACAAATTGTCAAATATAATGTGTTATTATCACATCATAAAAATAAAAATGTGGAAGAGTAGAAGAAATATGAAAGATAGTAAAATATAAAGAACTTTGCTATGTCTTTATAGGGTTGTAAATGATATAATCCTTTTGAATTAGTCAATTACACCATCCAACACCAAAAATTCAAAAAACTTATAAGATCGAAAGTAGTAAGTTTATCATTTTAAAATTTTAATATACTGAATTCTCAGTATGTTCAAATCAATTCTTAAAATACATAAAAATAATATAAATATTTGAACGCGAGTATTTCTAAAGTATGCATACTCTTGTCTAATTAGTCTTTAATTTTGTCTTTAACATTTTAATATCATAGATCCCGCTAGTGAATGGTGGAATTGATTCCTCTTGAATTAGTCGATTGTAAATTCGAATATAAAAATTTCAAAAAAAAAAAAATCTTAATATCATGGATTGTCAAAAAATTAATCTTGAAATAAATTTAGCGGAGAAAACATATGCTACACATTTTTTATTTTGGGGTAAAATGAATATGAAGCAAGTTAAAGCAAGCAAAATAGAACTAACACATGTTTTTTTTCTAAGTCATTTGAAATGAATGAGAAATAATCAAGTCTGTAGAATCAGAGAGGATCGTATATATGTTCATTTCTTCAATTAAGGCCTTGTACCCCAAACTTTTGGTGGAGGTAACCTCTGTTTCCATTTTCATGTTTCAACATCTATCATGTGAGTCTATGCCCATGTGCTTTCTTTTATAAACAAAACAAAAAATATTTATTTTGTGATCAGGATTTTTAGGTACGATCAGCGTGCAAAATGTGCACTCATTATGTTTGAAAGAGGTGTATTTTCGTACATTCACATAGGATGACATAACGGAGTCGGCCAATGGGGAAAGATTATTTTGTCTGTATTTTTTTTAGAAAATTTTTTTATCCACCTTTCTATGGGGTTACTCCAACAAAAACCCCAACTTATCTCTGCTTCGGAGATGCATCTCCGAAGTATTTTTTTTTTAAATTTTTCCAGATTTCGAAAGTGCATCTCCGAAAACAATTTTTTTTACATTTTGGGGGGTTTCGGAAGTGCATTTCCGAATTATGCAGAAGTTTCTTTTTTTTTATGCTTTTTCTAATAGTCCCGCACGAAATATATACAAAACGAAAACGCCGAACAAAACAAACGACATATCAACGTAAAATACTAATATAATAAATAAAATTCAAATAATATATACAAACCGAGTCATAATGTGCGAAATATACAATATGAATACAAAAAAAAACCCGAACCCCTACTGGGTATGCCTAACCCTCTCTCCCTGAGACCTCCTCTGCCTTCTGTATGCCGCCGCACGGACCGCATCACCGACGATCCTCTCCACCACGGCGACTGCCTCTAGACCGCCCTGATTAATGATACCTCGATCCAACGCGTCCCGCCCAAGCAGCTCTATCCACTGGCAGATCGGCAGGAGATCAATGGCATGGTCATCCTCGGCCTGCTGGTTCTCCAGAATCTCCTCGTATGCTGGCCTAGGAGCGCCGGGAGCGTCGGATGTCATCAGAGGATGTGACACCCGATAGAACCATGTGACATACCCCTCCACACTGTGCCAGTCCTGGGTGACCTGCATGCGACGATACTCCTCCGGGACCACATGACGCTCCCAATTCGCAAATATCCCAGTGAGCTGCACTCGGGTAACTGTGTCGGGAGTAGCCTCAAAAGGTGGTCTGGGTATCATCTACACAAATTCAAACTGCCGCATGCACCGCTCAGGGAGACACCTCACCATGGTGTTGGTCCCGCATGCCAACCAGCCAGAATATAACGAGATGTTGTCAAAGGCGACAACAGCAGTGTAGTCGTTGAATGCCCTCCAACTGATGTCATCGTGCATCGTGCGGTCGAGGTACCCACGGTATGGTCCCACTACATTGTTCCCCCTCTGGAGAACGTATTAGGTGGCCCTGGGCATGGCGTTCTCGTACGCAGGATCAACGCGGAAGCCGTGGATGCGGGGGAAGTAGGAGATGATCCAGCTCTGAAACACAAACACGGTAATGTATTAAAAATAAATACGAAACATAAATAAATATGAAACAATTAAAATGAAACGTACCGTCAGTAGTGTGCAGGATCCGGTCAACTGTCTGGTCCTCCAGTTGGAGGCCTCATTCAGCTTCTGGTATAGGTATACCAGAATAGCTGACCCCCAGTTCCACTGGTGAACGGTAGTCAAGTCCATAAAGTAGCGGAGGTAGGTCACGTCGACATATCTTGCACTCTTGTCCACAAAGAGTGCAGCGCCTACCACAAACATGAACTAGCACCGGAGAGCGCGGGCACAGTGATACTCCACAAATAGGGCGTTATGCGCCTCCTCGAATTCGGCCGCCGCCACCAGGTGGTTCTCGAAATAAGCGCTCAGTGTGGAGAACCGGATATGAGGCCCATTTGTCGTCTGGCACTCAAAGTCAACCATATCTGGCTCCATACCTAGATAGAGCATCATCCACTCGATGGCTTCGACCCTCTGGATCTGGGAATGATCCAGCAGCACCCCCCTAATCGGCAAGTGGAAAAGACACTGCATATCGTGCAAGGTGATCGTCATCTCCCCAACCAGTAAGTGGAAAGAAGACGTCTCCTTGTGCCACCTCTCCACAAAGGCCCCATGCATGCCGTGGCTGATGGTGGTATACCCCGTCATGCACAGCTCACCTAGCCCTGAAGCTGTCACTGCATCGTTAAACCACTGCGCCTCTGGTTTAAAGAGACTGAAAATCTTTCCGGCGTGGTTCACCTGTTTCAAAGTCTGTCTCTCTTGTTACAACAAAAACAAAAAAAACACTGTTAATTAGACAGTTAAGAAAATGTTGAATAAACAGCTAAATAAAAAATGGTTAAATAATAAAGTCGGGCAAATTATAAAAAATACCTCTTCCCCCAGATACGTCGAGCGACGTGCTCGTGGTAGGAAATCAACAAGGTCGTGTCACTGGACCCTCCCGGGTAGCCCTCCTCCTCCCCCTCCCCCCGTGTGGAGGGTCATCCGGTACCTCCTCCACCTCCTGGTATCTAACTTCCTCCTCCTCCTCCTCTCGTACCTCCTGCTGGCGGGAAGAAGAGACCCGAGCCAGACAACTCCTGGATCCACATGAGGAAGTACCCTCGTCCATCTGCACGGGTACTCGCACACGACCCCGTCCCTGCGTCGACGCCAGCTGCGCCGCCCGCTCGCGTCTAGCTGACGCTGTCTGGGTCTCTCTCCCCTGTCTGATGCGTGCTGGGTTGCCTGCCATGTTCCTGAAAACAATTGAAATCAATAAGAATGCGAAACAATTGAAAAAACAAAAAAAATCAATTCTGGACCACTTCGGAAGTTCATTTTCGAAACTGGGAATGAAGGTGTTTTCGGAAATAAACTTCCGAAACACCCCTGCGAAGCCAACTTCTGCAACTTCCATGGCAGACCCCAAAATCCAACATTAAAACATGTTATAATGATTCTAAACAACCTAAATACCACTACCAACCTACCCCTATATCATTTTTGCAATTTCTAACCACCCTAAAATAGATTTGAATCATAGATCTAAAGATTGAAAAACTTACCAATTGAAGAGATTGAGTAGCTTTTGAATGTGATTGAGTAGCTTTGATGTAGACTTCTAACTTGGTTTTGCAAAAAATCTGAAGAGAGGAAGTTTGATGATGATTTAGGGTAAAAATGAATGGGGGAGGGGCTGTTTTGCTTAATCTGCAAAATGCGCAGTATTTCGGAAATGCACTTCCAGAATGCTGTTTTCGGAAATGCATTTCCGAAATAAGACAAATTTTGAAAAAAAAGGCGTTTTCGGAAATGCATTTCCGAAGTAAGGGATATTTTGGGTTTTTCACTAGAGGTGATCAAGAAGACATGGGGGTGGATAAAGAAATTTCCTTTTTTTATGGCACGAGCCAAGGTTTTAGGTCTGCTATCTTTAATATGTTCGTCCTATCCCGCTTCATTTTTTTGCGAGCATAAATTTTTTCATATAATTTTACTATTTTTCTGTCTAAAAAGTTTAATGTCCGCGAGCCTTCCTCGTCCCGTCCTTACTTTTTTGCGGGGCGAGACAAGGTTTCAAACCCGCACTCTTAAATATGTTTTAAATCCACTGATTTACCTAAAACTTTAAGGTGATAGGTGAATGAGTTCTCTCACTTATAAATGTTCGATTCACCACATTCATATCCAATGTAAGACTATTTCCCCACTTGCTCATACTTGCATTATTATTCCAACAAAATATAGGTTTTGTGATTTAGATGTTTTTGACTTGTGATGAAAGTGGCCGAGTATGTTTTAAGAGCGATATGAATGAGTTGGATTTCTTTTACATTCATCATGTCTTGTTTTACCAAGGTTGGTCTTTGTGTTCCCTTTTCTAAATTCGGTTGTGATGTAATGTATCGGCTGAATGTTTATCTTTCTCAACTTCATCATATGAGGTGGACTTATCTATCGTATAAGAAAAGTTTATGCTCTGGAAAAAATAATCACGTGAATGACCCTATTGAACTCCAACCATTTTTTATATCTAAACTCCAACGCTTTTTATCTATAGAAGCTTTTAACTTCATATATTATTAAAACATTATTTTATTATTGACAACCTCACATCAATTGCATTTAATAATCTCAACCATTTGAACATCTTTTTTATTATTATATTGAACTTATTTCAGATCAGTTTTTTTTGTTTTCCTTCTGAACAGAGCTACATGATATACAACATTACATGATATATGTGAGATTTTGGATCGAACTCTAGTATGGCCGAAGGGTAGCTTCTTGGTTCGACAGGGTTAAGCATGAAGTCGAAGGTTGTTCACATGCTTGTGTCGAAGATGCTAGGGTTGTTAGCATGTTAAATTAGGTTTTAGTGTTTAAACCCTAATTTGTTAAGTTAGCTTGTTTATTAAGTTGACTTGTGTAATGGGCCTTGTGGAAAAAGCCCATTAGTTAGTATGTTAGGTTTTATTATAAATAGCATACTAGTCTCTCATCATTGCTAAGCTGCAAATCCTAATTTGGGGTGAGAGAGGTTATTTGTTATTCTTGTAAACTTGTAATCTTGTTTTAAGAGAAAGTAAAAGAATATCAGTTATAACCAATCTTGTGTTCCTCTTCTTCCTTGTCCTTTATTCTTCCCTTATTTTATACTTTGTTCTTGGCATTGAATTCACAACAAATTGGTGCGGTGAGCGTGGAGAAGATGCCTTCAACAAAGTATGAGATTGAAAAGTTCACCGGAGTGAATGATTTCGGTCTGTGGCGCTTGAAGATGAAAGCCCTACTGGTTCAGCAGGGTTGTTTGGAAGCGTTGAAGGGAGAGGCAGCCATGAATGCTGCATTAACGGCAACGGAGAAGACAACTATGATCGAGAAAGCACACAGCACAATTCTGTTGAGCCTTGGTGATAAGGTTCTCCGGCAGGTATCAAAGGAGACGACGGCATCAGGGTTATGGGTGAAACTTGAAAGTTTGTATATGACCAAATCGCTGGTAAATCGACTCTACCTGAAGCAAGCTTTGTATTCATTCAAGATGATTGAAGACAAAGTATTGGCTGAGCAGTTGGATATGTTCAACAAGCTGATTCTTGATCTTGAAAATATTGATGTGAAGATCGATGATGAAGATCAAGCGCTGTTACTATTGTGTTCTTTGCCTCGATCACATGCTCACTTCAAAGAAACTCTCTTATATGGAAGGGAGTCCCTGACGTTTGAAGAAGTTCAATCAGCCTTGTACTCTAAGGACTTGAATGAACGAAAGGAGCATAAACCTTCGACTGTTGGCGAAGGTTTGGCCGTTAAAGGAAAACTCTTACGAAAGGATGGTAAGTTCGACAAGAAGAAAGGCAAAAGCCAGTCGAAGACTTATAGTGGCGAAGCATCTGGCATTCGATGCTACCATTGTAAGAAGGAGGGTCACACAAGAAAGGTGTGCCCTGAACGCCTGAAATATCATGGAGGTAAGGATAATGGCAACGCTTCCATTGTTCAAGATGATTTCGAATCATCTGATGTTCTTGTGGTTTCAAGCAGTGACTCTAAGAAGGAGTGGATTATGGATTCAGGTTGCACTTGGCACATGACTCCAAACAAAGACTTGTTCGAGGAATTATGTGATCAAGATGGTGGATCAGTATTGCTGGGAAACAACAAGGCTTGCAAGATTGCAGGTGTTGGATCTGTGAGATTCAAGCTCCATGATGAGTCAATAAGGTTGTTGACTGAAGTCAGGTATGTTCCTGATTTGAAGAAAAATCTGCTTTCTCTTGGTGAATTCGACAAGAAAGGATATGTTTTCCAAGGAGAGAAAAGTATCCTAAGAGTCATGAAGGGTTCGAAGGAAGTCTTGAGAGGCGTGAAGAAACAAGGCTTGTATACCCTTGAGGCTGAAGTTGTAAGTGGTTCGACAAATGTTGCATCCACGAAATCTTTGTCGAAAACAGAAATCTGGCACATGAGATTGGGCCATGTCAGTGAAAGGGGTCTGGTCGAATTAGGGAAACAAAATCTGCTTGGTGGAGACAAAATCGAAAAGCTGAAGTTTTGTGAACCCTGTGTACTTGGAAAATCTTGCAGAGTGAAGTTCAACAAAGGCAAACAAAGAACACATGGATCCCTTGATTACATCCATGCTGATCTTTGGGGGCCTGCAAGGTGTCCATCACATTCAGGAGCAAGGTATTTTCTATCCATAGTAGATGATTATTCCAGAAAATTATGGGTATTCATCCAGAAGACTAAGGATGAAACTTTTGAGAATTTCAAAAGTTGGAAGACTCTGGTTGAAAATCAGACTGGCAGAAAGGTCAAGAGGTTGAGAACCGACAATGGCCTTGAATTTTGCAATGAGGCATTCGACAGTTTTTGTGCTGCCTCTGGTATTGCAAGGCATAGAACTACTGCAGGTACTCCACAGCAAAATGGTTTGGCTGAAAGGTTTAATCGAACTATTTTGGAGAGAGTCAGATGCATGTTGACTAGTGCGGGGTTAAAGAAGGTGTTCTGGGCTGAGGCTGTTGCGACGGCAACATATCTGATAAACAGATGTCCTTCGACAGCGTTAGATATGAAGACACCTGAAGAAGTTTGGTCGGGACATCCACCAGATCTCGACAAACTGAGAGTATTTGGCTGCATAGCCTATGCTCACATTAGGCAAGACAAGGTCGAACCTAGAGCTCTGAAATGCATGTTCATGGGATACCCAGAAGGAGTCAAAGCTTATAGGCTATGGTGCCTAGAGCCAGGTCACAGGAGGTGTATCACCAGTCGAGATGTTGTTTTCAATGAAGCTGAAATGGCTTTTAAGAAAACTGATGATGTTGTTCAAAGTACAGAAACATCTGACGAAGAGCTGGAACAGGTAGAGATTCCTGTTGAGGTGGAGCATGTTGATGCTGAATTGCATGTCCCTGATGAAGTCGAAGAAGAAGCAGAAGATGCTGAGGAAGTTGAGGAAACTGACGATGACTACCTATTGTCGAGAGATAGGTCGAGAAGAGTCATCAAACCACCTCAGAGACTTGGGTATGCAGATCTTATAGCTTATGCATTAATCTCTGCCAGTGAGGTTCTTGACGAAGAACCCAGAGACTATAAGGAAGTTATGAGGAGTCGAAATAAGACTGAATGGCTGAAGGCCATGGATGATGAGATAAAATCTCTTCATGATAATCATACTTGGGAACTGATCAATAAACCTGTTGGGGCAAGGTTAGTCAGCTGTAAATGGATTTTCAAAGTTAAGGAAGGAATTGAAGGAGTGACGTCGAAAAGATATAAGGCAAGGTTAGTCGCAAGGGGTTTCACTCGGAAAGAAGGTGTCGATTTCAATGATGTGTTTTCTCCTGTTGTGAAACATAGGTCCATTCGAATGCTGCTTGCCATGGTGGCACAGTTCGATCTTGAACTGGAACAGATGGATGTGAAAACTGCGTTCTTGTATGGTGATCTAGATGAAACGATCCTGATGAGGCAACCTGAAGGGTATGTCGAAAAGGGGAAGGATGATTATGTGTGTAAGTTAAAGAGATCCTTGTATGGGCTGAAACAATCTCCTCGACAGTGGAATAGGAGATTCGACAAGTTCATGGCACGCATAAGTTTCATTAGAAGTCAGTTCGACCACTGTGTTTACTTCAGATTTCGACCTGGTAATTCATTTGTTATTTTGTTGCTTTATGTGGATGATATTCTCATAGCAAGCAACAGTGTCGAAGATGTGATGAGGGTGAAGGCTGAACTCAATAAGGAGTTCGATATGAAGGATCTGGGAGCTGCTTCCAGGATTCTTGGAATTGACATTCGAAGAGATAGAAAGAAGTCGAAGTTATGCCTATCTCAAGAGGCATATCTACGGAAGATTCTTGAAAAGTTTGGTATGTCGAATTCGAAGCCAGTTGTGACTCCAACAAACCCTCAATTCAAGCTGAGTATTGATCAGTGTCCCAGTACTGATGTGGAAAGAGCCTATATGAATAGCATCCCATATGCTAATATAGTTGGTTCTTTGATGTATGTTATGGTTTGTACTAGACCCGACATAGCATACGCAGTAAGTCTTGTAAGCAGGTACATGGCGAATCCTGGAAAGGCTCACTGGCAAGCATTGAAGTGGATTTTAAGGTACATAAATGGGTCTCTGAATAGAGTCCTAATTTATGGTGGAGCCTTGGGTGAAGATGGTAAAGCAGTAATCGAAGGATATGTCGACTCTGATTATGCAGGTTGTATGGATTCCAGGAAATCTATTTCTGGATATGTTTTCACTATGTTTGGCACAGCAATTAGTTGGAAAGCAACACTTCAGAAGGTTGTTGCTCTATCAACCACTGAAGCGGAGTACATTGCATTAACTGAAGCTGTGAAAGAAGCATTGTGGCTTGAAGGTTTTGCGAAGGAGCTGAAACTTCAAGGTCAAGGTATCACTGTTAAATGTGATAGTCAAAGTGCAATACACCTGTCGAAGAATTCAGCCTATCATGAGGGAACTAAGCACATTGATGTGAGGCTGCATTTCGTCAGAGGAGTAATCGAGCGTGGAGAAGTCCAAGTGCTGAAGGTTTCGACTGAAGACAATGCTGCTGATATGATCACCAAGACATTGCCGAGTTGCAAGTTTTTCCACTGTATGCAGTTGATAAAGCTGCATGAAGAAAGCTAGTTTGTTCCCTTGATGTTGTAGAGTTAGATCCAAGGTGGAGATTTGTGAGATTTTGGATCGAACTCTAGTATGGCCGAAGGGTAGCTTCTTGGTTCGACAGGGTTAAGCATGAAGTCGAAGGTTGTTCACATGCTTGTGTCGAAGATGCTAGGGTTGTTAGCATGTTAAATTAGGTTTTAGTGTTTAAACCCTAATTTGTTAAGTTAGCTTGTTTATTAAGTTGACTTATGTAATGGGCCTTGTGGAAAAAGCCCATTAGTTAGTATGTTAGGTTTTATTATAAATAGCATACTAGTCTTTCATCATTGCTAAGCTGCAAATCCTAATTTGGGGTGAGAGAGGTTATTTGTTATTCTTGTAAACTTGTAATCTTGTTTTAAGAGAAAGTAAAAGAATATCAGTTATAACCAATCTTGTGTTCCTCTTCTTCCTTGTCCTTTATTCTTCCCTTATTTTATACTTTGTTCTTGGCATTGAATTCACAACAATATACATTGCTATTAGGGTTGGAAATGAGTCTATTCGAGTCGAACTCGCCTAAGTTTAGTTCAACTCGTTAATAATTGGTCGAGTTCGAGTTCATCACGAGCTTTTTTCAGTTCAAACTCATCTCGTTAGAAGTTCACGAACAACTCGGTTCAACTCGTTAGGTTTATCTCGTTAGGTTCAACTCGCTTGTTTCAATGACTTAAAAGTAATTTTTAAAGTCTATTTTTTATATATATTTGACATTTTAAATTAATATTTTTTAAATAAAAATAAAATAAAAGTTATTAGATTGAAATTTATACGATGTTGATTTTATTTGTATAATAACTATTTGTAGAAATATTTTCTTCACTTCAGAATATAAATTATCAATTAAAACTGTTAGACTAAAAGAAAATATGGGACTAAGATTTGGAGCAAATCTTTAGACCTACTCTTAAAGACAATATAATTTATCTCATATATAATCGAGTTGACTCATGAACCTAACGAGTCGAACTATGTATAGTTTAAGTTCAGCTAATTTAGTTAACGAATTTAGTTTTTAGCTCATATTCAGCTCATTTGATTCATTAACCTAGTCCAACAATTTAATTTTCGAATCGAATTTTGAACTATTTTTAAGTTGGTTTGGTTCATTACCAACTCTAATTGCTACAAATTTGACAGACAATTTAATGTAATCTAACATTTTATATATTTTAAATTTAAATTTTAACTTTAAAATTTCAAACTTCCACCACACACTTCTTATAACACTATTTTTTTTTATTATAAAACTACAAACTTCTCCTACACACTTCACATAACACTATTTTTCTTTATAAAAGCACAATCCTTCTCTTGATATCTTCAAAATATTCTTTTCTCTTGATTTCTTCCGATCACTTTGTCATGCTTAACTTTTCTTTCCTTTTCTTCTCTCATTTTCATATTTTATTTTACTTTCTCTAATAATTATATTTATTTGCAACAAAAAAAGTTAAAACACTTCTAAGTAGCTGCCCACTTATACTTCTAGATCGAAAACTACTGTGATTTAATTTAGGTTTTGGTAATGTGTTTTATTAAGCAAAATATGTATTGATTTCTCAAGTTTAATAGATGTCTATTATTTTGGCATAGGAAAATATTACTTCAAATGATATGTGAGGTGTATCAAGTTTACAACCTCTTCATTTTGTTTCAAATGCTCAAGGTTATACTGAGACTTTATATTTTTATAACTCTACTGATGGTAGTTTTAATTTTGTCCATAATATAGGAATCATTGAATGATACATTTCTCCAATTATTAAGGGCTAGTTTGTTTCAGTTTTTAAAAAATGGATTTTTTCTTTGTATTTTTGAAAATAGATTTTTTTAAACCGTTTTTTAAAATATTAGAAATTTTTTTATATTCGTTTTTTCTAAAACGAAACACTAAGTTTGACATCCTAGAACATAAACATAGATTAATGAAAACCAAATCTTAATCAAAATCACAATTTTTTCAAAAAATTGTATTTCAAAAATAATTTTTATGAAAATCTATTTGAAATAGCTTCAAAATTAAGTGATTTTTTGAAATTTTGATATCTAATTTTTTTTCTCATAGATAGATGAAATACCTAAAATCACATTTTAAGAATAACTATTCAAACAAAAATTTTATTTAAAACTTTTATAAAAAATTTCTTTAAAATTTTTTTTTTCTCACAAAATAATTTTGTAACAGTACTGTAAAAATCAAAACAAGCGGACCCTAAGTGTTGACTTCCCCTAAGTTTCAAATCACATGTCATAATGGCTTTCTCAACCACATAGACAGAGTTGATCTGCACAACGTTGATTCTAAAAATTCTGCATTATATACTTTGAAATTACATATATTTTTTGTTGTTCTCTTATAAGTATATGATGTAAAAATATTAGCTTTGTTGTGTTGTTACATAGAAAAAACAGAAAGTTGTTTTATTGAACATATAAAAAGCAAAAAAAATGTTTTGTTGTTCTATCACATAGAAAAAACTATTAAACATTGCACTGATACAAGTACTAAGTATAAAAGTATAAAACTAATTAGCTTTGTTCTGTTATAATTATAAATGTAAAAATATTGCATTGATATACGTATTAAGTGTAAAAGCAATTAACTCTGTTCTGTTATAATTATAAGTGTAAACTGTGAATATATTATCTATCATTTTGGTGACATGTTACATAGAGATAATAGAACAATTTTGCACTGGTATAAGTATAAGATGTAAAAATATTTATCCTTCATTTCATTGAAATCATTTGTTATAAACAAAACTATATTTTTACATTGATATAAGTTGTTACAAGCAAAACTATAATTTTACATAGATATTTATCCTCCTATTTTTTCTTTACGGGAGAATATGTTTCCTTCTTAGAACTCAATCAGAACTTCTTAGAACTCAATTAGAACTTGTGTAGTATGTACAAAAAAAATAATAGAATCAATTTGATCTCTTTTATCTTATTAAATTTTGTTGGGACCCCTCCTATCTTCTCTGAGTCTCGGAACCCCAACATAGGCTGATCAGGAATCTTCGCCGAGGTACCTCCATCTTTTTTTTAGTCGGCCAACATCTTAGTAAGTTTCCTTTTCATGGCACCCTTGGAGTGGAGGTTTTTCCGAGGTGCTTTTTCAATGATGGTGGTGATATGCGGATGGTTCCCTTTGCTGACCTCCTTGCTCTTGCCACTGATACCGGTGTCTCCAGTCTTCAAGGGGGATTTACCTTTAGGGGAATCTTTCCTCTTTCTTTTGCCCCTCTTCGATGTACCCGGTCAGTCGGTCCCTCTTGATCAACCTTTCACTAATATCCTTTAGTTGGATACACTCTTCGGTGTTGTGGCCGTGACCTTTATGAAAGCGACGATACTTTGATTGGTCATTCCAAGACGCCTCTCTAATAAGGTAAGGGGGTTGGATTCCTTTTTTTTTTCTTCAGAATTCTGTGTTGGCATAATCTTGGTAGATCTTTTCCCAAGAAACAGTCAGAGGAGTGTACTTATTGTATCATCCCTACATTCCTCGGTCGGAATCATCCTTATGTCGGTGGGACTCCTTCCTAGTCTTGCAGCTAGAATTGATCTCGACAAATGCGAGATTGTTGAATCACGTATTCATTTTTTCCTCCTGTATCATGTGAGACTGAGCCATGGTCAACATCTCTTGAGCAGTCCGCACCTATTCCTTCCTATCTTCAACCTGAATGGACGATCCTGCAAAAGGTCATATTTGAACATCCAACACTTAAGACCTTTTTTGGTTTCCTCAACTTCAACAATAATTTGCATAAATTGGTCGATATAAGACCATATGCTTTCCTTCTTCCCTTGAATAATCCCGCTCAATGCGGCTACAGTCATTTGCTATCTCTTTCGAATAGTAAAGTGCACAGAGAACCATTTGTACATGATTCAATGCTCCTGTGTGGAAGACCATTGAACCATAGCCTGGTCGACCCGACAGAGTTAAGGAAAACAACTTGAGTTTGGAGTTTTCGCCAACAATGAAGTAGTTCAGTCGATCATTGAAGAGTTGCTCGTGCTCATCTATATATCTTTTTCCATTGTACTCACCTATCCTGAGAGGTTTCTCCATGGTTTTTGGTATTTTTCTTTCCAAAATCTTTGTGCACAATACATGCTTCTATTGAACCTTCAATGACTGGTTTTCTGTCTGATCCGGGGGAGGAATGTGGCTCCCACGATCTCCCTAAGGGCTTTAGGGATGACTTAGATGTTTCTTGCTCCGATGTTTATTTCTGGATTTAGGAGTTTCGTCTTTCTTCGTCGTGGTCGGCTCAAGAACGATGACTTAAGTTCTCCTTGAGATGGTTTCCTCGTGGAGGAGCATCGCAGAGGTTTTCTTTGAGGTGAAGCAACCTTTCCTCTAATGCATGTGAATTCAGCTGCCTAACAATATTGTACATGTTGTTCATAAACTCGTTAGCCATGTAAAACTTCAAGTTGTGAGAGAGGAGGTAGAATCGAAGGCATTCAGACATATCAAGCCACTTATGGAGCTTGAGCTAGATTTGGATGTGATGGAACCTCTGTTCCTATATTCGCGATGCCTTGCGGAGGAGGCAATGGTAGTTGGTTGATTGATGCTTGAGCAGCAGCGGCGACAACAATTTCTCGCGTAGCATGGAGCAAGTAGTTTTGGATCAAACTATTACTTGGAATTGTATGAATCAGAGATTTGTAAATCCAGATAATCAAAATTAAAACAAAGTTTGATTGAATCTAACGTAATGGATTTTCGTGTTTGATTTTGAACGCTCTTGATTTGGTGATCTGAGAAGGTTACGACCGAAGAATTAGAGAGTGAATATGAAGTTGTGGAAAACGTATGAATCAGAAGTCGGTACCCACATATGACACCATTGTTCTATTATGGAGCCTGAAATGGAGTGAGACTGACCTGCAAGATTAGCACTAAATCAGTACGTGAGAAAGAAAAGTAAATGTTGAATTTGAACCAGATTCTTGAATTTAGTGTCTTCTATCTATATAGTATATGGTAGAGTGAAAATAACAAATTTCCTATTTGTCAAAAGTAAATCGCGGAGAGACATAAGTTACATTTGAGGTTTAAATACTTAGTATTTGGTGAGAAGATTATGGAAAAATTAATTCCTTCAAAATAGTCTCTTATAACCGACCAAGAATAATTTCATTAGGTTACTCGTTTTAAAAGTGTGACAGTACGGATAAAATAAAAACTCGTGTTTAATGCATTCCCTTCATTCATAGATATTTTTTTATTGGTAATAACAACTTTTTCAAATTCATACTAGATAACGACGACCCACATAAAAACTAGTCAAGATTCGTCTTCTTTTACACAAATCCGCAAGTATAAGACGCAAACACTCATAGCCTAAACACAAACATTGAGATTCATTTATCACTAACCTTTCTCTCTCTCTTCTTACTTTAACATTCTATTCTATCATCTGAATCTGAACTATGAGCTGGTGGTGGTCCGGAGCTATTGGCGCTGCCAAGGTAAACAATTTCCACAATTTCCTTTCTCACTTTTTCTAAATTTCAATTGCTAACAATTATTTTATTATTTTTTACAGAAGAAACAGGATGAAGATGAAGCACCAAGAGGCTTCCAAAACGTGGCCTTAGTGATCGGCGTCACCGGCATCGTTGGCAACAGTCTGGCTGAAATTCTACCTCTATCCGACACCCCCGGCGGAAGATGGAAAGTCTACGGCGTTGCCCGCCGTCCACGACCCTCCTGGAACGAAGATCACCCAGTCGAATACATCCAGTGCGACATCACCGATCCACAAGACTCCGAAACCAAACTCTCCGTTCTCACCGACGTCACACACATCTTCTACGTCTGTTGGGCAAGCCGTCCCACCGAAGCAGAAAACTGCGAAGTTAACGGCTCTATGTTACGCAACGTCCTCACCGCCGTCATCCCAAACGCTCCGAACCTCCGCCATGTCTCACTTCAAACCGGCGGAAAACACTACAAAGGCTCATTTGAATCCTTCGGCAAGATCAAGGACCATGAACCACCGTACACGGAGGATATGCCGCGTTTGGATACTAACAATTTTTATTACACTCTGGAAGATGTTTTGTTTGAAGAAACAGCGAAAAAGGAGGGTGTGAGTTGGTCTGTTCATAGACCTCTTATCATCTTTGGTTTCTCACCTTACAGTATGATGAACATTCTCGGAACTTTATCTGTTTACGCTGCGATTTGTAAACACGAGGGTGTTCCTTTGAGATTTCCAGGAACGAAGTTAGCTTGGGAGAATTACTACATGGCTTCTGATGCAGATTTGATAGCTGAGCAACATATTTGGGCTGCGGTGGATCCTAATGCAAAGAACGAAGCTTTTAACTGCAGCAACGGGGATGTGTTCAGGTGGAAGCAGTTATGGACAGTTTTGGCGGAACAGTTTGAGATTGAGGAGTATGGTTTCGACGAGGAAGGTCCTCGTTTGAGGTTGTCGGAGTTGATGAAGGATAAAGGTCCTGTTTGGGATGAGATTGTTGAGAAGCATCAGCTTCAGCCTAATAAGCTTGAACAAGTTGCTGAGTGGTGGTTTGCGGATCTTAGTTTTGGAGGAACTGGGTTTACTGATAGTATGAACAAGTCGAAAGAGCATGGGTTTTTTGGGTTCAGGAACACTAAGAATTCTGTTATCAATTGGATTGAGAAGACTAGAGCTTACAAGATTGTGCCATGAGTTGTGATTTAGTATTGTTATGTTGATTTGTTTTCTTAAATTATTGTTTTCTAGAATAAGTAAAATTGAGAGGGACAATTGAGGTTTAAGAAAAGAGATTGTCTGTATTCACTATCCTTAGCAGTCTATCATTTATTTTATGTGTGTGCTGTTTCTTTGCTGTGATAATAATGTTGTTGTACTTGAGATCAATGTTGTCTTCTTACAATAAATATTGTCGCAGCTGTTCAGTTCCATTACAGCAGTACAAGGTATCTAACAAAAATGAAACCACAAGTTTTTTCCACTTTATCCTACAATTGATTGGTCTAGAATCTAGATGGTAAGAAATTTATGCAACTCAAAAGCTAGTTCCATTTTTCATTGTTTTATTTGGTAAGCAAAATATATTGATATAGAGTAGAAGGGGGTACTCAACCCTTGCCAATACAATCAACAAAATAAACTGCAAATACTAAAGTCAAGACTAATTTGGAAACCTATACCAATTATAGTAGGAAATACAATTTGATTGGTTAGAATTCAAATTCTGTCAAAGCCAAGATAACAACTTATACATGTTGATTATGTCTTCTAATTTATATTGTATTCCATTGTACAAGATGTCGTTGCGCATCTTCCCTATTCAGCCATAATGAAGTTCTATTCTTCTTCTTTAGCTTCCCTTTAAGTTGTTGATCAAACCAGCAAAATTGACGTTCAAGTGAATCGAAAGTACCTCCCCTTTTATATATTGTGGGCTTAATTGTAATTTTGGTCTCTCTATTTTATCTTTTTTTTTCGATTTTAGTCTTCCTATTTTTAAAACTACAATTTTGGTTTCCCTTTTGAATTTTCTGTTGAAAAAGGCACAAAAATAGGGACTAATTTTGCAAAAAAAAATCGGGGGACTAAAATTACACATAAAACTTTAAAAAATGACTAAAATAGAGAGATCAAAATTATTAAAAAGACAAAATAAGGAGACTAAAGTTGCAATTAAGCCTTTGTTGTGATTACAGATGGGGTTGTGATTTGCAACATTAAATTTTCGAGAAAAGTTTAGATTGATGTATAATGTAACAGTATAATTTAAATATCATTTTTACTCGAAAAATTGCCAAAATGTATTTGTAAATGTCTGATCTCTTAGTTAATCTTAGAGACAACATTTTATCCTTATACGACTCTTGTTTAGTAGTCTAAGTACACGTCCGGTCTGTTTTGGACCGAGTCCTTATGATCCAGACCCTAAGAGTTGGTCGGACTATAACATGAAGCCAAAAGAGCTCACCCCAAAGTATAGCTCGCTCAATAGAATAAGACCGGGTTAATTCAACTAATGAACCAAATTGACTCTATCAGTCCAAAGCTAACATGGATGAAATATTCAAATATGGAGTCTTAAAGTACGTGGATAATACATTTATGGTTCACTAATAACATTATGGATCATGATCTGACAATAAAATTTGATTTCAATCACTAATAAGACGTCACATTTGATCAAGGACAATCGTCTTAATGGTCCTTAATGAGTCTTAAGTGTGAGGATACCAAAGCAACTATATAAGAATTTGACCATCTAAGAAAGAGATATACATTATTCACTTAAGATTCGACTAAGACTCTATTGCCCATTGCTGATAAAGTTACACCAATGTACTTTTCTAATTCATTTGACACTCATTGCGGGGCCTGTTAAAATTAGCATAGGTCACACAAACTATTCCCAACAGTAGATTGTTCTCGTCCCATAATGGTAAGGGTGGTCAACGATAGTAACAACAATGATTGAGCTGCCATATTAGAGATGTTAGCTAATATAGAGGAGTTGCGTCGCCATAATGATACATTTCAAGACAACATACGAGACCTTTAACAACAACCATATCCAGTGGTAGCCGAGCAAAGAGACTACGTCGATCCCCAACGACTCGCAATGAAGATTTAGGACGCTTCACTCCTTAATAACTTAAAACCAGCATTTGTGATGTCGTTCAATGGAAAGTGTGATGCCCAACGGCATATAATATCCATTAACACTAAAATGTTTATCATCAGGGCAATCGAATCACCAAAGTGCAAACTGATGGTTGCAACTTTAAAGGAGGCATACATGCGATGGTGTATGAGCCTGTCGAGGCTCTCAATATCGAGCTATCAGGACTTGACGAGGAAAATAACCCACCAATACTTGACCATGAAACACCCCATGGTCTCCAAAATAAGTCTATTCAACGTCTACCAATTTCATTCTGAGTCCTTGCAGAAGTATTTGGCCTAGTTTAAAGTGGAGACCATCAAGATCGTCAGTCCGAACTATAAGATATTTATTGGAGCTTTCCAGAACTACCTCAAGGTCGAGCACTTCAACGAGTCCCTTAAAGAGGAGTTGGCCACCTCCAAATGTTATATCAAAGGATAAGATAACAAGGACCAAATGTTCTGCACATTTTCTTTATCATCTATGGTCCAGTATATTTCAGGTTTTTTACTACAACACCTTTTACTTCGTGTGTAAGAACAAATGGACATTCCTTCACAACTTTTCAAATACCACAATCCATTGCTTCTATGAAAAATTTCATTTTCTCATTCTACAAACTATACCCTTCTCGATTATAGTACGAGGGTTCGTTTAGTGAATATCTTGAAAACATTTTTCCTCCTATGACGATTAGTCTTTAATAGGAATTAGGCTTTGATGTCATTTTTTGGACAAATGACTTCAAGCATAATAGGGGCGGTGAACTGTGGTATTTAAAATTTGTGACTAATTATAATGTTTAGTTACTTAAGAAATGAATCATGTTAGTATTCTTTAAGATTGGAGTAAATTGAACAGGGAAAGAAATAAATAGTTAAGTAAATTGTAGAAATTAAAAGATAAAGTTTTAAAGAGATGACACCAATGATTTATCCAGGTTCGACCGAACATTGGCCTACTCAAGTTCCCAAGAAATTTTCTTGAGATTTTGACTATAAAATTAAGCTTTTACAGGTTATGCCCATGAATCTTGATACAATCTGATCTTGATATTTTACTGTTGTGAATTCAATGCCAAGAACAAAGTATAAAACAAGGGATGAATAAAGGACAAGGAAGAAGAGGAACACAATAATTGGTTATAACTGCTATTCTTTTACTTTCTCTTAAAACAAGATTACAAGTTTACAAGAATAACAAATAACCTCTCTCACCCTAAATTAGGATTTGCAGCTTAGCAATGATGAGAGACTAGTATGCTATTTATAATAAAACCTAACATACTAACTAATGGGTGTAACTCGGTTTTCTGAGGCGAACTGACTTCTTGCTCTTTTTTTTATTTTTATATTTTTATGCAAGAGTCGCCACCGACTTTTATTTTATCCAACATTTAGGAAAGGCATAAAAGAACAGGAAAGACCTTTTGACAGATTTTGGGTTCAGGGGGTTGGTTATACAAAGGGAAGGTTTTAAGCACCCTTTGTACCCATGGTTATCCATGGGCTCTTAATTGCTTAGCTCACTTTTTAAATGCTTTATTGATTTGAAAATAGAAGAAGTGAAGATGGACAATAAGTCACATAGGTCTCTGAAGAGTTTCACCGGGAATAATGCCCTTCAAATACCAGATGAAAGTTTTGAAAATAGATGAGAAGTTTTGAAAATACGTTGTTTGAAAATGAAAGTATTTGAGCAAGCAATAAAGAGTTATCTACTATCAATTTATAAGATCTTTTCTATGCATTTAATACTTTTCTTAAATGATGGTATGATTAAAAAAAAAGTAATAAGAGGGAAAACCATAGAGGTGCAAGTGTGGAAAGTGCTTTTTTTTTTTTAAGTTTTATCTTGATTATTAATGTTTTAGCTTAAAGGTAAAAATATGGTCCAAGTGGACAAAAGGAAGATGACGGAAACATAAACAATGCGTCCAAATGGACAAAGAAAAAATAGCGGAAGCATAAATAATATGTCCAAATAGACAAAGAGAAAATAGCGGAAACATAAATAATATGCCCAAATGGACAAAGAAAAAATAGCGGAAACATAAATAATATGTCCAAATGGACAAAGAGAAAATAACAGAAACATAAATAATGCGTCCAAGTGGACAAGGAGAAAATAGCAGAAACATAAATAATGCGTCCAAGTGGACAAAGAGAAAATAACAGAAACATAAATAATGCGTCCAAGTGGACAAAGAGAAAATAACAGAAACATAAATAATGCGTCCAAGTGGACAAAGAGAAAATAACAGAAACATAAATAATACGTCCAAATGGACAAAGAAAAAATAGCAGAAATATAAATAATATGTCCAAATGGACAAAGAAAAAATAGCAGAAATATAAATAATATGTCCAAATGGACAAAGAAAAAAATAGCAGAAATATAAATAATATGTCCAAATGGACAAAGAAAAAATAGCAGAAATATAAATAATATGTCCAAATGGACAAAGAAAAAAATAGCAGAAATATAAATAATATGTCCAAATGGACAAAGAAAAAATAGCAGAAATATAAATAATATGTCCAAATGGAAAAAGAGAAAATAACATAAACATAAATATGATGAATGATAAAATAAAGTATAAAGCAAGAAATATAAAGAACAATATAATAAAATGCGGAATTTAAAGTTAATTGTTAGTATGTTAGCACGCGAATCATCTTGAAGCTAGTCAAGTATATCCACGATGTTAGTGAAGATCGATGGTGAGTGAATGATGATCTCGGATTTAAAGTTAATGAAAATTTATCAGAAGCTTGATAGAATCATAGCGACTACACGATAAATTTCCAAAAGTCTTAAATCAACTGCATACAATCTCTGCCATATTTGATCTTTTATTCCAATTCGGGACAAAGAAAAATATAAGAAATAATATCAAATAATATACAAAAATAAATATAAAACAAATTAAACTTAATTCATTCTTTTTGTGATTTTCTGGAATTGATTTTAAGTTAATTAACAAGCTAATTAAACAAATAATTATACAAATAATTAAACTTAACAAGAAAAATATTATTTTATATGTCAAAAATTAGATTATAAAAAATATAAACCTAAATCTAAAAGGAAAATATTTTTGGAGTTTTTTGATTGGTTGAAAATAATTAAAAAAAACAATATTTACATAATTAATAATTAATTAAGCAAAATAAATTAATTATGAAAAGAAATAAAATATTTTTATGTTAAAAATTAAATAAACATTTTATCAACTTAAAACTAAAATTAAAACATTTTTTGAGAAATTGAAAATATGCATAAATATGGAGTTTTTAATTCATGAACTCCTAACACTACTACATATTAAAAATTACATTGTACTTACTCTATGATGTCCCAAGAGTGGAATAGAGTGATTGAAATTGATTGAAAGTGGCTATTTGAATGAGCCTTGATTTTTATAAGTTTCTTGAAACTTTTGCAAATATATAAACTTAAGCTATGACTTTGTGGTGATTGTTGTTGTTCTTTGTGTTCCTCCCCCTTTTTTTCCTCCTCTTGAATGAAGAAATGAAGCTCTATTTATAGGCAAATGATTTGATCTTGAACCCTTGCAAGTTGGAATTTTCATGATTGATTTTGTGAAAAAAATATGACAATGGAATATTTTCAATGAGTGCATTTCTTAACCATGGTTAAAACACTCAAGTATTATTCTCTTCAATCTTGCAATAATATATTTAAGCATCTTGAATTGGTCTTGATTGGCAACCATAAGCATCTTTGATAATATCTTTGAATTATCTCACTTTAATTAAACTTTAAATGAATAAAATTTAATTAAAATGAAATAAAAGTGTCATGAATCATGGATAGGTCGTGGATGCCCTTTAGACATATGGGAATCAAGATTGAATCACAAAAGAATTGGCCTTTTTGAAAAAGAATCAAGTTTTGGTCATTACTTGTTTTATGCATTTTCCCAAAAAAGGTCAACTTCATCAAGGCATATATCCCTCAATTTTGATCCTATGAAAGTGTTCTTGTACTTTTTGGAAAGCCCAAGATGTCCTCTACAAGCCACTTTGGAAGTGCTTTTGCATTTGGAGAAGTTATTTTGATGATATGGGCTTTGACAAAAAACTGCTTTTTGTTGACTTTGAAAATGACCTGTAATGTTTTGGCTTATATCTCTTAGGCGGAAGCATTTCTTGACCTTGGTCCCAACATCAAAGTTGTAGAGAATTGAATTTCCTTGAGAATGAGCTTTGGTTGGAATTTTTATGATAAATTATGAGAGAGTTATGGTCGGTCAAAGTTCAGTTGACTTTTAGGTAAAAAACTATAATTTTGCAATTTTGAGTTTTGTTGATTTCTGAACTTTTCTTGATGAATTATGATCAACCATTGATCACATGATGAATATTTTGACAAAATATGGATGTTGACAAAAAAATTGCATTTTTGACTGTCTGTTGACTTTTTGGTCAAACTGGTCGTCTGTTGACTGTTTGAGTTGTTGACTGTGCGTCCGAGCGAATCGAAGTTTGAAAATTTGCCTGGTGGTACTTTGAGATATATGGAGATCCATGAAATTCATTTAAGGTCTCAAAAACTCGTTCTCCTGAAAAAAAACAAAAAAACCCTAGTTAGGAACTGTTTGTGTAGGAGACAGTTAGGCGTACCTGATTTTTGTGCAGTGTTGAGTCTCTGTTGATCACGTGATTATCAGAAGACTTCTAGAACAAAATCTTGGAAATTTGAAGTGTGAAAAATTGATTTGACTGATGGTACAAACACGGAGAATTGCGCTGATAGCTGGTTTGACTGGTAACTAGCTGTCCGGGTATTAACGTAACAGTTAAAGTGAAAACTTAACAGTTAAAGTTAATTTTTTTCTTTTTTGTTTTTTTGTTGTGTTAATGGTGAAAAATTTATTTACCTGAGCTGTTAGAAAAACACAAACATAATAAATAAATAAAATATACTGTACGCGAACGAAATTACCGATAATAACCTTGAAAAAATATTTAATGCACAGAAAAATAAATATTTAACACACATAATATTATCTTGATAATTAAACTACCGTACGACAGATAGTACAACATTTAATACTAACAGTACAAATATTACATAATATAATGAACAGTACGACAAATAAAATAAACGGTACATTATTTGAAAGCGAAAGATACGACAAACTTTAAAAATGACGATTAAAAACCCATGCTATAAATAGCAACATATAGATGATCGGGAGTGTAAGCAACGCAGGTCCGCATTTTTCAGGACTATGCAGACAGAAAAAGGACATGATCACCACCAAAACAGTGATGACCATAAGAAAACATGTATCCATCCACTTTGCCATTTTTGCCGGGGAAGAAGAGAAAATAATTATGAGATAGTGTGATAGAAATTTGGGAGATGAGTGAAATTTGATGTGAGATTTTATGGAAAAAATGAGGAGTATTTATAGAGTGAAAAGAGAGAGATAGAGACGTTGGGAATGGAGTGTTACCGTTTTGAATAGTAGTAGGATTTGAAAAAAAGTATGGTAGGTTTTGAAAAGAAAAGGGGTGTAGAATAAAGCTAGGATTTGATTTGAAAGAAAGAGATTTGAAAAGAAAGGAAGATATTTGAAAAGAGAGAAAGAGATTTTGAAAAAAATAATATAGTATAAAAAATAAAAATTAGTGGGAAATAAAACCAATAATAATTTAATTGTTACCAGTATAATCTGAAACCCGGACTCCACGCCTGCAAATTTTAATTTTGTACCAACTGCGTCAGCATTATTTATCTGAAAATAAATCTCAAATAAACAGTGTATGAAGTGATAAACAGTATTTGGCGTTTATGTAAGAATAAATTTAACAGCGAGCCAAAATACTGTATAAAAAATTCTAAAAATTGAGTATTAATAAAATCAGGATATTTATGAAATAAAAATCCAAGATTGTATAAAACTCCAAATTTTTAGACAGAAGTCTGTTGACTTCTTTTTTGAAAAAAAAGAACGCGGGCGAATTTTGGGGTATAATAATAATGATCATAACACTTAGAAAATGATGGGATCTCAGAGGTCAAAAATTGGGGTGCAACAGATGCCCCTATTTAAGTTTCTTCTATCCGGAGGTGTGAAGATTGGAAATCTTCGTTTCGACGTGATTGAAGAGACTTAAATATATATAAAAACACAATTTTGAACCTGAGATGCTATGTAATGCTTATGATTATGAATGCATATGATTTCCACGAGATGGAAACAGGACACCACAGGGGAGAAGTAAACAGACTCCGTTGGGGAAAAGGTATGCGTCATCGAGGAATATAATCGTACTTCACAAAAGAAAGAAACAGTCGACAGAAGCTTTCAAGAGTAAAACGTGAAAGGAACTTTGGACAGGAAATCAATAGAGACGTTCAGGAAAAAAAATCTCTGGAACCCACATTAGAAATAATTCAAGAGTAAAACATGAATGAATTTGGAAAAGAGTATAAATTGACAAAGGCATTCAAGAGTAAAACATGATTGAACATCATCATAGGCAATCAAGACTAAAACATGATTGAATAGTATCAAAAGCAATCAAGAGTAAACCATGATTGGATAACATCATGGGCAATCAAGACTAAAACATGATTGAATAGTATCAAAGACAATCAAGAGTAAAACATGATTGGACAATATCAAAGGTCATCAAGAGTAAAACATGATTGAACAACATCAAGGGTAAAACATGATTGAGACACCAACCGAGAGTAAAGCACGATCAAACAACATCAAGAGTAAAACATGATTGAGACACCAACCGAGAGTAAAGCACGATCAAACAACATCAAGAGTAAAACATGATTGAATATAAATAAAGATCAATCAAGAGTAAAGCGTGATTGAATAATATTAAAGGTCAATTCCAAGTAAGTTGGACTTTGATCTCAAGGTAAGATGTTGATAACAACAAGACTTGGAAAAATATAAATGAGCACGAGTTTGTTTCTATGCATGATGTTAAATTTTTCTATGCATGATGAATGGTCAATGCAATGTAGTTATTTATGACAACTGGGATTGACTCTTTTGTGAGGCAAGATTGGAGCTTTGATTCCTCAACACGGAAATTCTACCAACTCTGCTTCGGAAGATTCTTGAACAAACTTCTTGTCACACTGATAACTGTATTAAACAAATGATCCTTTGAGAAGGACTGATAAACTATGCTTGGGGATTGCTGAAGAAGATTGCCCCTGATTGAATAATTGTTGCAAGTTAACTGATCATTGCTTCAGTTGAACTATGTTGGGGATGAACTGATCACATATTCAACTCTTGAAATGAATGTTGGGAAGAATTGCCATAGTATACATCTTGAAGAGGATATTCTGATCAACAAATCTTGATTAAACATCTGAACAACAGGATCTTGAAGGAACGTGCCCCTGATAGGATCACTGATCAAGTTTCTCGACTGTTTGAACTTCCTAGAAGATAAGTGCTTACTTGCAAATAAAACGTTCATTCAAGAATAGTAATTTTAATGCAATGCTCAAAACATATTTTTTGAAATCAAAGTCACTTTTATATGATGTTATATATGTGTAAAACAAATGGAATCACTGGTCAAAACATAAAGGTTAAGACAATCAATATGAAAGATAAATCAAAGATATGGTATCAACATAAATGATTGGTAAATCTCTTGGGAGTCAGCTTACGCAACCTTGTTGTAATATGCTTTCAAAATAAACCTTGCTTCAATTAGGGCTTTTGAAGGTTGTAACGTGGTCAAGTTCACGGTTTTAAAAAAAACAAAAGGTATAAGGCTCAAATTTTTTGTAACCCACCCCATCTCCGTGATGATCTTCAGTCCTAAACTCAGTTAATTCAAAATATGCATTCAGGTTCTAAGAGACTTCTGGAATTTTACCTGTTGTAATGATGATAGTTCACAAGCCAAGAAAACTTAGAGATGGAAGTCACTTCATCCTTTTGATAGTCACAACATTTTGTGGTTCAAGAATTTATTGACTTATCTCTCTTTTTCTTTTTGATATCCCTAACTTTTGCCTGAGCTGTTTATTTTGAACTCACAGTCAGCGGGATGCCTTAATTTTTGCCTAAATCATTTTTTGATTTTGACTTAGCAGGCTTTTCTTTGATTTTCTTTTTTGATACCTTTTTTTTCTTTCTAAAAGATAGTGACTACCTTGCTTAATGATTATAATGAACCATTATCGACTTTTGCTTGGCGTCTCCAACATTTCTTTGATGTATGCGGAGGAAAGCTTGTGATTAAAACACTTGTTGAAAGGTGTATTGAATGATTCTCTTAAAATATAATGCACAACCAAATTAACTGGGAACTACCCTGCCCCGGGTTAAAATGTGGGTTATTTCGTATAGAAAGAAACACCAACTTCTAGGCTCAAAGGGGTTGACAAGGGATTAACTTCCTTATTTCTCCAGTGTTTGGGAATTGAAACAATGCCTGTACATCGTCAGCAAAGATTTATTTGAAAGCATACATTTCAACAACCTGGGTATTTCGTTGTCATCATCCTCCCTCCAATCTTTGCATAAAACACAAGTTTGATAGAGAAAGCAAAATAGATTTTTTTTTTGTAAAAGAAGCATAAACATAGACATAGTATATGAAAATGAATTCAAACATACGATGCTCATTTCATTAAAACTAACATTCAGGAATGAACAAAGTTTAAAAGCAAACAATACAATTGAGGAGATGCAAACAGTAGGGAAACATCTTTCTAAATAATGGCCCGCTGCCCCTTGATGGAAAGGACAATGAAGATAAGACCTAAAACCTTCTGGAAGAGGATTCCGAGGAGGAAGAATCAACTTGATGGTATACAGACAACTCTGAAGATGGAGACAGACAATGATAAGTTTCATGGATGACCTGGATGTATGTATGCAAATGATGCAATTGTTGTTTATATTATTTTTTTTGAGTTTCAAAGAACTTAAGATATTAATTTGCAAACATTCAAGCATTGGATTAAAGCATTGATCAAGTTATCGTCAAAATCAATCATCCATTTTGGTGGATTAGAGTTTTCACCCCATCAACACCCAAGATCAATTGAGTTTGATGAAACTTACGATGTTTACAAAAAAAGACCTCTGAGTTCATTGGAAATCAAAGGAAAAGATTTTTATGAATGTATGAATGCATGAATGCCACATATACAGAAATGGTAACACAGACATGGTGCACATAAGGTAGGTTCCAAAGTTCAACGTCACGAGCATGAGGTCAAAGAACCAAACATGGGATAGTACTAAGGGTTAATCACCTGCACAACATGTTCTACTGATACGTCAGAGTCCCATTCTTCTTTCGGATATTACCGGCTTGCACAACTGAACTTGTGAGCCAATAATATTCTCAAGAAAAACTCGTCTGAGTGTGGCTCTCCGCATGACAACTAATCCAAGTCTTCACCTGAATAGTTTCTGCGCCACAACCTAATAAGGCCAGGATGGGTTGGGGTTCTACGGCCAACTCAGCTTCTACAGTTCAATGAAAGCAATAATGTCTTCGCTACGAAACATGCTAAACATATAATACCAACAAGGAACCTCCACTGAGCGGAAGGATTCTCATGCCAGCTTTTTAAGGACTGAACTCCTTGTATGCCATACATGACTATACCCTCCACCTAATTCTTATGTGTACTTAATCCGGGTTAGGATTTGTCCATAATGTATCTCAAGTGACGGAACCACACATATATCCAGAATAGCAAAAAATAATAAAATAAACAAGTATAAGCAAATATTAAAGTGATCAAAAACTCTAAGGTAACCCATCTTTAAAAATATTTTCACTCCCCAGCAGAGTCGCCAGTTCTGTAACTCGGTTTTTTGAGGCGAACTGACTTCTTGCTCTTTTTTTTATTTTTATATTTTTATGCAAGAGTCGCCACCGACTTTTATTTTATCCAACATTTAGGAAAGGCATAAAAGAACAGGAAAGACCTTTTGACAGATTTTGGGTTCGGGGGTTGGTTATACAAAGGGAAGGTTTTAAGCACCCTTTGTATCCATGGTTATCCATGGGCTCTTAATTGCTTAGCTCACTTTTTAAATGCTTTATTGATTTGAAAATAGAAGAAGTGAAGATGGACAATAAGTCACATAGGTCTCTGAAGAGTTTCACCGGGAATAATGCCCTTCAAATACCAGATGAAAGTTTTGAAAATAGATGAGAAGTTTTGAAAATACGTAGTTTGAAAATGAAAGTATTTGAGCAAGCAATTAGGAGTTATCTACTCTCAATTTATAAGATCTTTTCTATGCATTTAATACTTTTCTTAAATGATGGTATGATTAAAAAAAAAGTAATAAGAGGGAAAACCATAGAGGTGCAAGTGTGCAAAGTGCTTTTTTTTTTAAAGTTTTATCTTGATTATTAATGTTTTAGCTTAAAGGTAAAAATATGGTCCAAGTGGACAAAAGGAAGATGACGGAAACATAAACAATGCGTCCAAATGGACAAAGAAAAAATAACGGAAGCATAAATAATATGTCCAAATGGACAAAGAGAAAATAGCGGAAACATAAATAATATGCCCAAATGGACAAAGAAAAAATAGCGGAAACATAAATAATATGTCCAAATGGACAAAGAGAAAATAACAGAAACATAAATAATGCGTCCAAGTGGACAAGGAGAAAATAGCAGAAACATAAATAATGCGTCCAAGTGGACAAAGAGAAAATAACAGAAACATAAATAATGCGTCCAAGTGGACAAAGAGAAAATAACAGAAACATAAATAATGCGTCCAAGTGGACAAAGAGAAAATAACAGAAACATAAATAATACTTCCAAATGGACAAAGAAAAAATAGCAGAAATATAAATAATATGTCCAAATGGACAAAGAAAAAATAGCAGAAATATAAATAATATGTCCAAATGGACAAAGAAAAAAATAGCAGAAATATAAATAATATGTCCAAATGGACAAAGAAAAAATAGCAGAAATATAAATAATATCTCCAAATGGACAAAGAAAAAAATAGCAGAAATATAAATAATATGTCCAAATGGACAAAGAAAAAATAGCAGAAATATAAATAATATGTCCAAATGGACAAAGAGAAAATAACATAAACATAAATATGATGAATGATAAAATAAAGTATAAAGCAAGAAATATAAAGAACAATATAATAAAATGCGGAATTTAAAGTTAATTGTTAGTATGTTAGCACGCGAATCATCTTGAAGCTAGTCAAGTATATCCACGATGTTAGTGAAGATCGATGGCGAGTGAATGATGATCTCGGATTTAAAGTTAATGAAAATTTATCAGAAGCTTGATAGAATCATAGCGACTACACGATAAATTTCCAAAAGTCTTAAATCAACTGCATACAATCTCTGCCATATTTGATCTTTTATTCCAATTCGGGACAAAGAAAAATATAAGAAATAATATCAAATAATATACAAAAATAAATATAAAACAAATTAAACTTAATTCATTCTTTTTGTAATTTTCTGGAATTGATTTTAAGTTAATTAACAAGCTAATTAAACAAATAATTATACAAATAATTAAACTTAACAAGAAAAATATTATTTTATATGTCAAAAATTAGATTATAAAAAATATAAACCTAAATCTAAAAGGAAAATATTTTTGGAGTTTTTTGATTGGTTGAAAATAATTAAAAAAAACAATATTTACATAATTACTAATTAATTAAGCAAAATAAATTAATTATGAAAAGAAATAAAATATTTTTATGTTAAAAATTAAATAAACATTTTATCAACTTAAAACTAAAATTAAAACATTTTTTGAGAAATTGAAAATATGCATAAATATGGAGTTTTTAATTCATGAACTCCTAACACTACTACATATTAAAAATTACATTGTACTTACTCTATGATGTCCCAAGAGTGGAATAGAGTGATTGAAATTGATTGAAAGTGGCTATTTGAATGAGCCTTGATTTTTACAAGTTTCTTGAAACTTTTGCAAATATATAAACTTAAGCTATGACTTTGTGGTGATTGTTGTTGTTCTTTGTGTTCCTCCCCCTTTTTTTCCTCCTCTTGAATGAAGAAATGAAGCTCTATTTATAGGCAAATGATTTGATCTTGAACCCTTGCAAGTTGGAATTTTCATGATTGATTTTGTGGAAAAAATATGATAATGGAATATTTTCAATGAGTGCATTTCTTAACCATGGTTAAAACACTCAAGTATTATTCTCTTCAATCTTGCAATAATATATTTAAGCATCTTGAATTGGTCTTGATTGACAACCATAAGCATCTTTGATAATATCTTTGAATTATCTCACTTTAATTAAACTTTAAATGAATAAAATTTAATTAAAATGAAATAAAAGTGTCATGAATCATGGATAGGTCGTGGATGACCTTTAGACATATGGGAATCAAGATTGAATCTTAAAAGAATTGGCCTTTTTGAAAAAGAATCAAGTTTTGGTCATTACTTGTTTTATGCATTTTCCCAAAAAAGGTCAACTTCATCAAGGCATATATCCCTCAATTTTGATCCTATGAAAGTGTTCTTGTACTTTTTGGAAAGCCCAAGATGTCCTCTACAAGCCACTTTGGAAGTGTTTTTGCATTTGGAGAAGTTATTTTGATGATATGGGCTTTGACAAAAAACTGCTTTTTGTTGACTTTGAAAATGACCTGTAATGTTTTGGCTTATATCTCTTAGGCGGAAGCATTTCTTGACCTTGGTCCCAACATCAAAGTTGTAGAGAATTGAATTTCCTTGAGAATGAGATTTGGTTGGAATTTTTCTGATAAATTATGAGAGAGTTATGGTCGGTCAAAGTTCAGTTGACTTTTAGGTAAAAAACTCTAATTTTGCAATTTTGAGTTTTGTTGATTTCTGAACTTTTCTTGATGAATTATGATCAATCATTGATCACATGATGAATCTTTTGACAAAATATGGATGTTGACAAAAAAATTGCATTTTTGACTGTCTGTTGACTTTTTGGTCAAACTGGTCGTCTGTTGACTGTTTGAGCTGTTGACTGTGCGTCTGAGCGAATCGAAGTTTGAAAATTTTCCTGGTGGTACTTTGAGATATATGGAGATCCATGAAATCCATTTAAGGTCTCAAAAACTCGTTCTCCTGAAGAAAAAAACAAAAAAACCCTAGTTAGGGACTGTTTGTGTAGGAGACAGTTAGGCGTACCTGATTTTTGTGCAGTGTTGAGTCTCTGTTGATCACGTGATTATCAGAAGACTTCTAGAACAAAATCTTGGAAATTTGAAGTGCGAAAAATTGATTTGACTGATGGTACAAACATGGAGAATTGCGCTGATAGCGGGTTTGACTGGTAACTAGCTGTCCGGGTATTAACGTAACAGTTAAAGTGAAAACTTAACAGTTAAAGTTAATTTTTTGTTTTTTGTGTTTTTGTTGTGTTAATGGTGAAAAATTTATTTACCTGAGCTGTTAGAAAAACACAAACATAATAAATAAATAAAATATACTGTACGCGAACGAAATTACCGATAATAACCTTGAAAAAATATTTAATGCGCAGAAAAATAAATATTTAACACACATAATATTATCTTGATAATTAAACTACCGTACGACAGATAGTACAATATTTAATACTAACAGTACAAATATTACATAATATAATGAATAGTACGACAAATAAAATAAACGGTACATTATTTGAAAGCGAAAGATACGACAAACTTTAAAAATGACGATTAAAAACCCATGCTATAAATAGCAACATATAGATGATCAGGAGTGTAAGCAACGCAGGTCCGCATTTTTCAGGACTATGCAGACAGAAAAAGGACATGATCACCACCAAAACAGTGATGACCATAAGAAAACATGTATCCATCCACTTTGCCATTTTTGCCGGGGAAGAAGAGAAAATAATTATGAGATAGTGTGATAGAAATTTGGGAGATGAGTGAAATTTGATGTGAGAATTTATGGAAAAAATGAGGAGTATTTATAGAGTGAAAAGAGAGAGATAGAGACGTTGGGAATGGAGTGTTACCGTTTTGAATAGTAGTAGGATTTGAAAAAAAGTATGGTAGGTTTTGAAAAGAAAAGGGGTGTAGAATAAAGCTAGGATTTGATTTGAAAGAAAGAGATTTGAAAAGAAAGGAAGATATTTGAAAAGAGAGAAAGAGATTTTGAAAAAAATAATATAGTATAAAAAATAAAAATTAGTGGGAAATAAAACCAATATTAATTTAATTGTTACCAGTATAATCTGAAACCCGGACTCCGCGCCTGCAAATTTTAATTTTGTACCAACTGCGTCAGCATTATTTATCTGAAAATAAATCTCAAATAAACAGTGTATGAAGTGATAAACAGTATTTGGCGTTTATGTAAGAATAAATTTAACAGCGAACCAAAATACTGTATAAAAAATTCTAAAAATTGAGTATTAATAAAATCAGGATATTTATGAAATAAAAATCCAAAATTGTATAAAACTCCAAATTTTTAGACAGAAGTCTGTTGACTTCTTTTTGAAAAAAAAGAACGCGGGTGAATTTTGGGGTATAACAATAATGATCATAACACTTAGAAAATGATGGGATCTCAGAGGTCAAAAATTGGGGTGCAACAATGGGCTTTTTCCACAAGGCCCATTACACAAGCCAACTTAATAAACAAGCTAACTTAACAAATTAGGGTTTAAACACTAAAACCTAATTTAACATGCTAACAACCCTAGCATCTTCGACACAAGCATGTGAACAACCTTCGACTTCATGCTTAATCCTGTCGAACCAAGAAGCTACCCTTCGGCCATACTAGAGTTCGATCCAATATCTCACAAATCTCCACCTTGGATCTAACTCTACAACATCAAGGGAACAACTAGCTTTCTTCATGCAGCTTTAGCAACTGCATATAGTGGAAAAACTTGCAACTCGGCAATGTCTTGGTGATCATATCAGCAGCATTGTCTTCAGTCGAAACCTTCAGCACTTGGACTTCTCCACGCTCGATTACTCCTCTGACAAAATGCAGCCTCACATCAATGTGCTTAGTTCGCTCATGATAGGCTGAATTCTTCGACAGGTGTATTGCACTTTGACTATCACATTTAACAGTGATACCTCGACCTTGAAGTTTCAGCTCCTTCGCAAAACCTTCAAGCCACAATGCTTCTTTCACAGCTTCAGTTAGGGCAATATACTCCGCTTCAGTGGTTGATAGAGCAACAACCTTCTGAAGTGTTGCTTTCCAACTAATTGCAGTGCCAAACATAGTGAAAACATATCCAGAAATAGATTTTCTAGAATCCATACAACCTGCATAATCAGAGTCGACATATCCTTCTATTACTGCTTTACTATCTTCACCCAAGGCTCCACCATAAATTAGGACTCTATTCAGAGACCCATTTATGTACCTTAAAATCCACTTCAATGCTTGCCAGTGAGCCTTTCCAGGGTTCGCCATGTACCTGCTTACAAGACTTACTGCATATGCTATGTCGGGTCTAGTACAGACCATAGCATACATCAAAGAACCAACTATATTAGCATATGGGATGCTATTCATATAGGCTCTTTCAACATCAGTATTGGGACACTGATCAATACTCAGCTTGAATTGAGGGTTTGTTGGAGTCACAACTGGCTTCGAATTCGACATGCCAAATTTTTCGAGAATCTTTCGTAGATATGCCTCTTGAGATAAGCATAACTTCGACTTCTTTCTATCTCTTCGAATGTCAATTCCAAGAATCCTGGAAGCAGCTCCCAGATCCTTCATATCGAACTCCTTATTGAGTTCAGCCTTCACCCTCGTCACATCTTCAACATTGTTGCTTGCTATGAGAATATCATCCACATAAAGCAATAAAATAACAAATGAATTACCAGGTCGAAATCTGAAGTAGACGCAGTGGTCGAACTGACTTCTAATGAAACTTATGCGTGCCATGAACTTGTCGAATTTCCTATTCCACTGTCGAGGAGATTGTTTCAGCCCATACAAAGATCTCTTTAACTTGCACACAAAATCTTCCTTCCCCTTTTCGACATACCCTTCAGGTTGCCTCATCAGGATCGTTTCATCTAGATCACCATACAAGAACGCAGTCTTCACATCCATCTGTTCCAGTTCAAGATCGAATTGTGCCACCATGGCAAGCAACATTCGAATGGACCTATGCTTCACAACAGGAGAAAACACATCATTAAAGTCGACACCTTCTTTCTGAGTGAAACCCCTTGCAACTAACCTTGCCTTGTATCTTTTCGACGTCACTCCTTCAATTCATTCCTTAACTTTGAAAATCCATTTACAACTGACTAACCTTGCCCCAGCAGGTTTCTTGATCAGTTCCCAAGTATGATTATCATGAAGAGATTTCATCTCATCATCCATGGCCTTCATCCATTCAGTCTTATTTCGACTCCTAATAACTTCCTTGTAGTCTCTAGGTTCTTCATCTAGAACCTCACTTGCAGAGATTAAGGCATAAGCTATAAGATCCGCATACCCAAGTCTCTGAGGTGCCTTGATGACTCTTCTCGACCTATCTCTTGACAATAGGTAGTCATCATCAGTTTCCTCAACTTCCCCAGCATCTTCTGCTTCTTCTTCGACTTCATCAGGGATATGCAATTCAGCATCAACATGCTCCACCTCAACAGGAATCTCTACCTGTTCCAGCTCTTCTGCACTTCGACCATCATCATCAGTTTTCTTGAAAGCCATTTCAGCTTCATTGAAAACTACATCTCGACTGGTGATACACCTCCTATGACCTGACTCTAGGCACCATAGCCTATAAGCTTTGACTCCTTCAGGGTATCCCATGAACATACATTTCAAAGCTCTAGGTTCGAACTTGTCTTGCCTAATGTGAGCATAGGCTATGCAGCCAAATACTCTCAGTTTGTCGAGATCTGGTGGATGTCCCGACCAAACTTCTTCAGGTGTCTTCATATCTAACGCTGTCGAAGGACATCTGTTTATCAGATATGTTGCTGTCGAAACAGCCTCAGCCCAAAACACCTTCTTTAACCCTGCACTAGTCAACATGCATCTGACTCTCTCCAAAATAGTTCGATTAAACCTTCCAGCCAAACCATTTTGCTGTGGAGTACCTGCAGTAGTTCTGTGCCTTGCAATACCAGATTCAGCACAAAAGCTATCGAACGCTTCATTGCAAAATTCAAGGCCATTATCGGTTCTCATCCTCTTGACCTTTCTGCCAGTCTGATTTTCTACTAGAGTCTTCCAACTTTTGAAATTCTCAAAAGTTTCATCCTTAGTCTTCTGGATGAATACCCATAACTTTCTGGAATAATCATCAACTATGGATAGAAAATACCTTGCTCCTGAGTGTGCTGGACACCTTGCAGGCCCCCAAAGATCAGCATGGATGTAATCAAGGGATCCATGTGTTCTTTGTTTGCCTTTGTTGAACTTCACTCTGCTAGATTTTCCAAGTACACAGGGTTCACAAAACTTCAGCTTTTCGACTTTGTCTCCACCAAGCAGATTTTGTTTCCCTAATTCGACCAGACCCCTTTCACTGACATGGCCCAATCTCATGTGCCAGATTTCTGTTTTCGACAAAGGTTTCGTGGATGCAACATTTGTCGAACGACTTACAACTTCAGCCTCAAGGGTATACAAGCCTTGTTTCTTCACGCCTCTCAAGACTTCCTTCGAACCCTTCATGACTCTTAGGATACTTTTCTCTCCTTGGAAAACATATCCTTTCTTGTCGAATTCACCAAGAGAAAGCAGATTTCTCTTCAAATCAGGAACATACCTGACTTCAGTCAACAACCTTATTGACTCATAATGGAGCTTGAATCTCACAGATCCAACACCTGCAATCTTGCAAGCCTTGTTGTTTCCCAGCAATACTGATCCACCATCTTGATCACATAATTCCTCGAACAAGTCTTTGTTTGGAGACATGTGCCAAGTGCAACCTGAATCCATAATCCACTCCTTCTTAGAGTCACTGCTTGAAACCACAAGAACATCAGATGATTCGAAATCATCTTGAACAATGGCTGCATTTCCATTATCCTTACCTCCATGATCTTTCAGGCGTTCAGGGCACACCTTTCTTGTGTGACCCTCCTTCTTACAATGATAGCATCGAATGCCAGATGCTTCGCCACTGTAAGACTTCGACTGGCTTTTGCCCTTCTTGTCGAACTTACCATTCTTTCGCAAGAATTTTCCTTTAACGGCCAAACCTTCACCAACAGTCGAAGGTTTATGCTCCTTTCGTTCGTTCAGGTCCTTTGAATATAGGGCTGATTGAACTTCTTCAAAGGTCAGGGACTCCCTTCCATACAAGAGAGTTTCTTTAAAGTGAGCATGTGATCGAGCAAAGAACACAATAGTAACAGCGCCTGATCTTCATCATCGATCTTCACATCAATATTTTCAAGATCAAGAATCAGCTTGTTGAACATATCCAACTGCTCAGCCAATACTTTGTCTTCAATCATCTTGAATGAATACAAAGCTTGCTTCAGGTAGAGTCGATTTACCAGCGATTTGGTCATATACAAACTTTCAAGTTTCACCCATAACCCTGATGTCGTCGTCTCCTTTGATACCTGCCGGAGAACCTTATCACCAAGGCTCAACAAAATTGCGTTGTGTGCTTTCTCGATCATATTCGTCTTCTCCGCTGCCGTCAATTCTGCATTCATGGATGCCTCTCCCTTCAACGCTTCCAAACAACCCTGCTGAACCAGTAGGGCTTTCATCTTCAAGCGCCACAGACCGAAATCATTCACTCCGGTGAACTTTTCAATCTCATACTTTGTTGAAGGCATCTTCTCCACGCTCACCGCACAAATTTGTTGTGAATTCAATGCCAAGAACAAAGTATTAAACAAGGGATGAATAAAGGACAAGGAAGAAGAGGAACACAATAATTGGTTATAACTGCTATTCTTTTACTTTCTCTTAAAACAAGATTACAAGTTTACAAGAATAACAAATAACCTCTCTCACCCTAAATTAGGATTTGCAGCTTAGCAATGATGAGAGACTAGTATGCTATTTATAATAAAACCTAACATACTAACTAATGGGCTTTTTCCACAAGGCCCATTACACAAGCCAACTTAATAAACAAGCTAACTTAACAAATTAGAGTTTAAACACTAAAACCTAATTTAACATGCTAACAACCCTAGCATCTTCGACACAAGCATGTGAACAACCTTCGACTTCATGCTTAATCCTGTCGAACCAAGAAGCTACCCTTCGACCATACTAGAGTTCGATCCAATATCTCACATTTACAATGTTTTATCTCTAACCAAAATGAAAGATTTTACTCAGACTGAACTAACGAACCAATTAGTTATTTTCCAAGCTAATCTTTATAACGAAACATAACTTTTTCAGATAGAGTTCTAGAACCAAACTGAGATTTTAAGACTGGTTTATCTCAATAACCAAACTCAATTTTCCAAGAGTGTTGCACTCTTGAGAGTTATTACAACAATACAACACCAATACAATTTCTTCCTCACAAGTAGTTTTTCATTAAAAGGCACTAAGGTAACTTGAGAGAGAGAGAGAGAGAGGATTATAAAGATACATTCCAAATAAATACGAAGCTTCATAGATTTAGTGTGAAATGAGAAGTGGAGACGCCTCTTTTACATAGGAGATGAGAGAACTAGAAAAGAAAATGATCCATGGGTGAATTCAATGTCCCAATTGATTGGCTCCTTGTCCCAATTGATTGGATGAGAAAAATAATCGATTATCTTGGTCTATTTTGAAAAGTTTGGATAGAGGATCATTGTCAGACATTAAGATATTGTCATAATCATTTAGTGTTCTTCCAACCGATTGACTTAAGGTTCTAATTGATTAGGTAGTTCAAAAAAATATTTCCAATTGATTAGCTTAAGGTCCAAATCGATTGGGTAGTTCAAAAAATAATTTTAAAAGGAAATTAACGATATCCTAATCAAGTGGGTCTAGTTGAAAACGTTCTTAGTATCTTAGGAGTTACTCCATACTTTCTCAAAACTCTGGTCATTCAAACAAACACGACCAGATGAGCTTTCACACTTCCTCTCTTTCACAACTCCAATGCCTTCAAGATCCTTTTCTAGATACATGGATCATACAAGGACTCAATGGAGTCTCGAGTCTCCTACTAGACTAGGCCTGAGATGTCTTTAAGTTTGGTCATCATCAACACAAAGTTGGAAAACTATTACCAGTAACCATCGATATGAATAGTCATTGTTGTTGTCGTCATCAAAACTTTGGAAAGATTATCAACGAGATCATCAATTTTATACTTGCAAACACATAGATCTACACTAGCGAGTTCAACATGCTTCAGATATGAAATCCTAATATACCTACTAAATTTATTTTTAATTTTAGTCACAAAATTCTTAAACTTATTAATTGCTTCATTTTCATTCTTAATAAATTAATTTTTAATAAATTTAAATTGATTTTTTAGTGTAAGGACTTGTTACAATGTAAGCGTTCTATATAAATTATTTTTACCTTTAATTTTTAAGTAATATGAAACTATTTCAACAGTCAAAATAATTTTTTAAAAATAAATTATTGAGTTATAAATACAAGAATTAGTTTATATGTTATAAAAAAAATTTAAAAAAATATTACTCTTAGTGGTGATTGAATTCTAAATCAATAGTTCATATCACTTTAATTCAACTAATAAATATTAGTTGATCTATACTCCTCCATCATTTATAATTTGATTATTTAATAAACTTAAAAAAAAAGTTTAAAAAGAAGTACTTTGCACTAAAGCTAAAGTAATCTCTAAATATGACCGGTTTAAACTAAACACCTTCCTCTTTTAGAATATCAACAAATAAACAAATTCAACGTATTCAAAAATTATTTTAAATCTCATTATTAAAATGTTCTAGAAAAATCATACTATTATCATACAATAGAAAATAGCAAGAATTTTGGCAACTTTGTCTTGTGTCATCATTCTAGGTCTCATGCTAATTTCAAAGTTTCCATTTTAAGCAACTTTTCTATTTTTGTTTTAATTACTTATTTTTAGTTTTTATTTTTTATTTTTATTTTTAATTTCCACGTACATCGTGAATCTTCAATGTAAATGTAAAGGATACATTACCCCTTCCCTCATTTTGTTCACTTTCAATGCACCCGTCCTTTCAGATTCATCTCTCCTTTCCCAATTTTTTCAGTTTTCACACCCAATACAGTTCCAAATTTATTACGCTTTGAAGCATCTTTCCGAATCCTTAACCTATTTCAAATTAGGTTTTTCAAAAAATTCAATCAATCCTAAATATGCGACGGTTGATCTTCTATTCCATTCACGATACAAATTACTTTAATGCTGGTTTCTCATCTCCCAAAATCTAATCACTGCATCATCAATGTTAATTTGAAGGTTTTTTTCTTTCAACTTTTTGTATTTATTGCTTATTCTACATGTATAAATATGACATATCTCATCTTCAATTCATCATCCCCTTTGAACCCTTACGATTTTGCGTTTTGAAACATTACACAAATATATTAATATTTAATCAATAATAACCATTTTGCATTTTGATTTAATATCCATTACATTGAATGTTTTGATTGTCAATAGTGACATTAAATAAAACAAATTATTTGTGATTTATTTAATCAAAAAATTTATTTGTATCATTTTTCGAATTTTCTTATGAAATCAAATCAATAATGACCAAATTATCATTTTGATTTAATACCAATGAAATTTTTATTACTTCTTAATAACTAAATAAAACACATTTAAAAAAATATTATATGATTGAATTCTTTAAATCTAATCAATTATTACCAATTTTAAGTTTTGTTATTAAACCGTTTGTGTTTGTTAATAAATACAACAGTCCATTTTAATTTTTATATTATATGATTTTTATTCAAATATATTTATAAATAGGAAAGAGTATAGTTGATACTTATATATTCAACTGAATCAATCATATTTTTTTAGATTTTATAGTATAATTAAATATTATTTGTTAGATTAAAACATGTTATCTTTTAATAATGATATACGGATTTCACTATAAGAATTTTATATTTTAAAAATTATAATAAATTTCAATAAGAAAATTTTGTGTAGATAATAATTATTTAATAAATAGACAAAAATTTGAAAATTAAAACGTTCAATAAATTATTAGGATTATTATAATAATAATTTAAAACCAACTCTAATTTTTAATTTTAAATAAACAATATTATCTAATAAATTATAATTCCAAAAATATTAACTATTTTAATTTTGAAAATCGAAACGTTCAATTATTAATCACACTTTATGATATTTAAATATTATTATTGAATTGGAAACTAAATCACTTTCTGTCTTTTGATTATAGTGTAAAATAAATTTCACACATTATACTTTTTCAAATCTATATTTTTTATTTTCTTTTCATATGTTTTAATTTTATTATTCTTTACTAATTCTTAGTTATATTTTTTTTTATGTGTAGTGGTAAATTATTTCCTTCATTTATGGTTTTTATTTCTCATACAAATATTTAAAGAAACAATAATTTTAAATTTATGGTTTTAATTTTGTCGCTCAATTTTTTTTACTAAAAAGATATTCATTAATTCAAATTAAAAAATACATCGATCATTACAAATTGATCATTACAAATTCAAGATCGCTAAAAATTGAAAAAGGTTAATTTGCAAACAATCTCGCAGCACATAGGTTAATAGCATGCCTACAAATATGACAAAATAAAAGTCACCAAAATATTCATACTTCTGGATCTGCAACATTGACGCTCAAGTCTTTCTCAGATCTGCAATGATTTGAAGTGAATGTGTTAATTTGAACCAACAAACACCGTACTAAGACGGGAAAACCAACAAACACCGTACTAAGACGAGAAAGTCAACAAACACCATACAAGATGATGAAAACTCAAAAATACACAAGACAAGAAGAAAATTTGTATGGATAACCACTTATTTAAAAAAAAAAAACGGTGTTGAGGGGGTGATTTCTAGCAAAAAAAAATGACCAAAAATCACCCTTAATATGGAAGAATGAAAAGAGAGAAACGATGAGAGGAGTTTTGTTTGAATTACTTATAAATTTCCTTAAACCAATTGTCAAATTAATTCTCTCGCTCAATTTTAGTTATATTTTCTTCCACGAGTCTATATGTTGAATCATCATAAAATAATATTAAATGGTATGTTAGAATCATCTTCCTCCTTAAATTTATAGTTATTCTTTTTCTTTCTATCTTTAATACTTTTTTTAAAAAATTTTGACTATATTTTTTTGTGTTTCTAATTTTGTTGTTTTTTAATTCTTAATTATGTTTTTTTTAGGTGTATACTTTAAAGCATCAGAAATTAGTATTGAAGAACTTGAGTTGTAGAAGAGGATGAGTTAAAAGAAGTATTTTCATTTTTAAATATATAAATTTTAATTACTTTTTTTGGGTTAAAAAATTGTTGAAGAACTTGAAGAGTATAAGTTTAATAGATGAATTGAAGTATTTGTCTCCCCAGCTCTCTGATTTATATAGCTTTATAATTAAATTTATTTATCTTCTACCATTTATAAAATTTATGATTTTTCTATCTTAATTTCACATTTATACTTATTTTCTACTTTGATTACTAATTTGATGTTATAAATAAATGATATTTTTTTATTTATTGTTTTATCTAAATTTTTTAACAATTAAATAATATTATAAACGATCAAAATAATTAACTTATATTTTAATTTACAAATGCAATTTATATTAAAATTATTTACATTAATATATTTTTTATTATTTTTTTAAAATTATAATATGATTTACAAAATAATTTATATCAACATAATATGACTTTCACAAATTATTAATAAATTAGAAATGCTCAAATTGTTTTATAATTTACAAAAAAAAAACAGTAAGTTGGATTAGATAAACTAAGGTCTAGGTTAGCAAAAGCATCAGCACAATTGTTGTCTTCCCTATAAATGTGAGAGACTACAAATTTCCAATTAGAGACTATATTTATACAATTCATCCACCGATTCCTAATATTCTATGGAACCAAAAAAGGAGGCTTGAAAGCCTTAACAACCGTCGTAAAGTCTGATTCTAACCAAAGATGCTTCCAATGATTCTCATGGGCGAACTCAATCGCAAACATCGCACCATAAAGTTCGGCAATGAGAGAAGTGGAATAACCCAAACAAATAGCAAAAGCACCCAAAAAGCTACCTTCACTATTGCGAAAAATATCTCCACACGCAGAATTCCCATTTGGATTAACAGAGGCTCCATCACAGTTAATTTTAACCCAATTCCGAGGGGGTGGTTTCCAAATTACCTCAAAAATCCTAGGAGCACGGGGGGGGGGGGGGGGGGGGGGGGGGGGGGGGGGGGCGAATGGTAACACGGAAGTTCTTAAGAATACAAAATTCCTTCATATCCATAAAAGAGCCATTGGCGGCGCTAACAGCAAATGAAACCGCATCCATAATATAGGAAATAGAAGAAGACATATTCACAACCAAGTTTTGGAATCTAACCTTGTTACGAGCTAGCCAAATAGCATTCAGAACAAAAATCACCACAACACAATGTAAAATCTTATACTGACCAGAGCTTGTCTTACTCAATAAAGTATTCCCAGCATCCCAATTCGTGATCAAGCCATGGAACTAGAACATCTGAGCAGCCCAAGCCCACAAATGAGAGGCAAACTTACAAAAGAAGAACAAGTGATGAGAGGATTCTTCCTCTTCGTAACATAAATCGCACCGGGACGGAAATGCAAAATTCCTTTTCTTCCATTGATCATCAGTGGCAATCTTATTATGAAGCAACTTCCAAACCATACAGGATTTTGAAGGAGGAATACATTTCACCCATAGCCAACGCCACCAATCTAGCGAAACACCTCGAGGCCTCTTGAAATCATAGCAAATTTTAGGGGAGAGGTCACCATTGGTAGAATGCTTCCAAACTCTAGTATCCGCCCGAAGAACATGCGGAATGTGGGAAGATCGAATATGCATTTGAATCGACCGGGGGAGAGGCGAGATAGCTTTAGAAAAGTCCCAATCACCATTAACAATGAGACTGCTCACCTTCTGATTAACCAAACTCTTCGGATCATCCTCCTCTCAAAAAAAGGGATCACCGCACCAATTATCGAACCCAAGACTAATAGACACCCCATTGCCCAAGCACCACACAGAATTATCCAAGACAATATGCATATCAGATTTGATGCTAGACCAAATAGAAGAGAAAATATGGTGCTTTATGAACTTTTCCTTTCTAAGGATTCTACTTCTAAGAACCACTGCCCAGGATTCTGCAGAATTAAATAACTCCCATGCCATCTTCAAATTGAAAGCTTCGTTGAACTTTACGAGTGAGCCAAGACCAAGCCCACCTTCATCTAAAGGAAGACACATCTTCTACCAAGAAACATAAATGACTTTACCTTTAGAGGGATCACCACTCCAAATAAATCTTTTGATCGCACGCTCAAGGTCTCGAATGAGGGATATAGGCCATGCGTAGACAGACATGGAATGCGTTAGCATGCTTTGTATGACTGATTTAACGAGATCCACTCTACCGGCAATGGACAACAACGAGCCTTTCCAAAAAGAAAATTTACTGATAATTCTATCCGCAATAGGTCTCAAAAACACCGCTTTTGGTTTACCTTTGAAAATGGGAACGCCGAGATAGATAAAAGGGGCTGCACCAATTTTAAAACCTGAAATATCCGAGAGAATATAGAGCCTTGAAGTTGAAGCTGACATTGCCCCACCAAAAATCACAGACTTACTACAATTCACATACTGTCCCGAGACAGTCACATACTCCTCGAATGAAAGACTAGTAGAATAGATAATAGAGTCAATATCACTTTATCTCTTATAGTGTAGGCGTTTTCGTTTGCAATATATATATATATATATATATATATATATATATATATATATATATATATATATATATATATATATATATATATAAAAGATTTGTTAATGTAGACCCACTTGTTTTTATTAAGGTATATTTTAGCAAACATTAACTACAAAATAGTTAAATGCACCTTAAGGTGCATGTTGCTAAAACACATCTTCATAAAAATAAGTGGGTGTACTTTAGCAAATCACATTAGCGATCGTTAATGTGATTTGCTAAACTACACTCACTTAATTTTCTGAAGGTGTGTTTTAGCAAGCTTTAACTAAAAAATAGTTAAATGCACCATAAGGTGCATGTTGCTAAAATAGACCTTCATAAAATCAAATAATTTTATTTTATACGATAAAAATTTTATTTAAATATACATGTAATTTTAAAATGAGTTATTTAATTACAAAATGAATAATATTAATAATATAAATTCAATTTTGACATTTAAAAAATAATTTTATATCTTATATAAAGATAATTGTTAATTAAAATAAAATATATTTTAAAAATAAAAATTTTGACATTTAAAAATAAAAATTTTATGTTTTAAATAAAAATAACTGTATTTAGGTTTTTTCTTAACATCAATGACACGACACATACAATCAAAACTCATTCCTCTTGATGTGTATAAATAACAGATATACAAATTTAAAGAACCAAACTCTGCAGGAATTCCTTTTATAATTTTAATTTTAATTGAGAATTTCTTTTCTAATTATTTTATTTTCTATAAATATGATTTTCTTTATAATTATTAACAACTTATACTGAATGCAATTTTTCAAAAATTGTATTTTTTAGAGTTACTTATATGAACTTTTTTTTTTCCTTTTAAATTATGACAATGCATTTTCAAGTGTGACTCCCACTTTCTTCACAATTTATTTATTTATTTATTTTGTTTCATAACATAACAATTTAATTAATTCCAAGAAAATATACTTCATCTATGTATTTTGCTTATGAGTATATAAATACGCCTAACACAGCGGTACCATGTGAACACATCAAATTAGTTTGTTGCTCTATGCTCATACATCATTTATAATTTGATTATTTAATAAATTAAAAAAAAGGTGAAATCTCGTCTACTCAATACAAAAAATTGGATAAAATTACTCTTAGGCTCTGTTTGATAGAACTAGCTGGTAGCTGGTGACTGATAACTGGTAGCTGATGGCTGATAGCTGGTAGCTGGTGACTGATAGCTGATAGTTGGTGAATGATAATTGATAAATTAATTTGAATGTTTGATAAATTAACTGTTAGACTAGTTGATAAATACAAAATGACACAAAAGGACATTTTAATTTAAAAATTTGTGCTTTATTTATCTTATCATATTATATTATTATATTATTAAATTAATTTATATTTGATAAAAATAAATATATTAATACAAACTTACAAAACAATTTTAATATATGTGAAAAATTTAAGAAACATCGAAATATTTTAAATTTGTATATAAATTATATAAATAAATTTAACAAAATATATGAAATTTTATTTCAGTTAAATTAATCGAAATTAATGATAAAAATAAGTTTATTATTTAATATTATACTATAAAAGTATAACAAAAATTTTAATTTTCTTCGTCTTGGTTAATCTCATTGATTCTTCAATTACGTTTCACTAACTTGAGAATTATCATCACTATTTCAAAATTTATTGTATTCTTTAGATATTATTAAAAATATTAAAGATTAAAAAATAACATTAAATATTGAATCATAATATATATCGAAGGGTAAAAATAATTTTTTGTTAAAATAATAAAGGTATAAATTGAAGAAAACTTCACAAGCTAAAAACTCCAAACTCAAAAGCTACTTCAAATAGCTTTTCCAAAAAAGACAAAAGTTAGTAAAAAAACTAAAAGCTAAAAACAGTTATCAAACATAATTTTTTTTTATTTATATGAGTTGAAAAACTAAAAATTAAAAACTAAAAACTTTTTTTATGGCCTTATCAAAATGACTTAAAAAATATATTACTTAATAAATAATTAATTAGATAGCATAAATTAAATAATTTAGATAGGTTCATGTCATTGATATTATATATTTCATTAGTTATTCATTTTTTTTGGTACAAAATTATTCTTTAATATATAAATATAATATTAGTATGATTTTTCTAGAATAATATATTTTTTAATTATTTTTAAAGTATTTTACATTAAGAGGAGCTCTATCCAATTTATTTTTAATAGATAGATAAGAATTCAGATAAAACAAATCCCACCTAAAGGAAAACAGATCCAAATCCCATCTACGTCTTGAGGTATACAAATAACAAATCCCTCCCAAACACAGTCATCTTGACGTGTAGAAATAACAAATCCACAAGTTTAAAAAAACCAAATTCCTTAGGAACTCTTTATCATTTTACCAATATCTTACATTTCCTGAATCTGAACTATGAGCTGGTGGTGGTCCGGAGCTATTGGTGCTGCCAAGGTAACCAACAATCTCTCAATCATTTCCATCAATTATTTCATTTTTATTCCTAATTATTAATTCATCATAACTCAATTTCCGTTTATTTGCAGAAAAAATTCGATGACGATGAACCGCCCCGAACCTCCGAGAGCGTGGCTCTGATAATTGGCGTCACCGGCATCGTCGGCAACAGCCTCGCCGAGATTCTCCCCCTACCCGACACACCAGGCGGCCGATGGAAAGTCTACGGCGTCGGGCGGCGTCCTCGTCCTTCCTGGAGCGAAGATCACCGAATCGAATACATCCAATGCGACGTCACCGATCCAAACGACACCCAAACCAAACTCTCCGTTCTCACCGACGTCACACACGTTTTCTACGTCTGTTGGACAAGCCGCCCCACGGAAGCTGAAAACTGCAAAGTTAACGGCGACATGTTACGGAACGTCCTCCGTGCCGTTATCCCGAACGCTGTCAATCTCCGCCATGTCTCCCTTCAGACTGGCGCTAAGCACTATGTAGGACCGTTCGAGCTGTTAGGCAAGGTTAAAAGTCACGAGCCGCCGTTTACGGAGGATCTACCGCGTTTGGATGTGCCGAATTTTTATTATGTTCAAGAAGATATCTTGTTTGAAGAAACTCGTAAGAAAGAGGGTTTGAGTTGGTCTGTTCATAGACCTCAAGTTATATTCGGATTTTCGCCTTATAGTTTGATGAACCTTGTTGGTTCTCTTTGTGTTTATGCTACAATTTGCAAGCATGAAGGTCTTCCTTTGAGGTTTCCTGGTACAAAGGAAGCTTGGGAGTCTTATTCTGTGGCTTCTGATGCGGATTTGATTGCTGAGCAGCATATTTGGGCTGCGGTGGATCCTTATGCTAAGAATGAAGCTTTTAATTGTAGCAACGGTGATGTTTTCAGGTGGAAGCATTTATGGAAGGTTTTGGCGGAACAGTTTGGGATTGAGGAGTATGGGTACAAGGTGGGTCCTCGAGTGAGGTTGTCGGAGTTGATGAAGGATAAAGGTCCTGTTTGGGATGAGATTGTGAGGGAGAAGCAGTTGCATAAGACGAAGTTGGAGGAAGTTGGTGAGTGGTGGTTTGTGGATATTATGCTTGGAGGAGGGGTTGTGGATAGCATGAACAAGGCTAAAGAACATGGGTTTGTAGGGTTCAGGAACACTAAGAATTCTCTGATAAATTGGATAGATAAGACCAGAGCTTTCAAGATTGTTCCTGAGAATTGATATCTGTATCTTGGATATGTTATCTGTATGTGTTTAAGTAAAATATTTCTGAAATAATGTCTTATAGTTGGAGTATCTCTACAAATCAAATAAATCACAGGGAAAAAATCGTTGAATGCATACTAGTGTGATATGAGTTATTATTTGTTTGGCATAGTTTGTAATCATGGCATATATGTATTTATGTTATACGATACATAAAGATATCAATAAAGAAAAACAATGTATCTCATCACAACATCCTTCCTCTTAACCAGTGTTTGAGAAAAAGAGAGATGAATTTTATTATATACTGTGTCTAATATGCAACAGTTCGATTGAGAGCAGAGACTATTGTTTTAAAGATTGCATTTCGGTTGGGCAAGTATGGTTTGCATCCAGTCTTAGATTAGGCAAATATGGTTTGCATCCAATCTATAAAGTATAGCTTTATTTTAAATTATAGATCTGGTGTAGAAATGACAAGTTAGGGACTCCTTTTCCTAAAATAATGTCATTTTAATAAATAAAGTTTGTTTTAAAATGAATTTCATTTTCATTATTTAATATTGAAATTATTGCTATTTTTTTAATGGCTTAAATGCACATTTGGTTCCTGTAAGTTAGCGAGTTTTTGATTTTCGTCCCTGTTAGTTTTTTTCTGGGTCTGAGTTCCTACATTTCACTTTCGCGTTTGTTTTAGTCCCTAAAATCAAAATCTGCAGGAAAATTCGCAGGAAAACCTGCAGATTTTCCTGCGGATTTTGGCTTTAGGGACTAAACCGCAAGCAAAAAGTAAAATATAGGGACTCATACCAACAAAAAAAACTTACAGGGACGAAAATCAAAAACTCGCTAACTTACAGGGACCAAGGGTGCATATAAGCCTTTTTTAATTATGTCATTCAATTATTATCCTATATATTATTTCTAATTTATTTATAATTTCTAATTTATTTATAAGGTCCTATATTATTTGTCGCAATTGAACATTTCACACATAGTAAAAAATAATAATAAATAAAAAAGAGAGAATAGTGACTTTACTAAATTATCCTGAATAACTATTAACTATTGTTGTATTCAAATTAGCATTAATGTAAGTGAATAAACAATAAATTAAGAGTATTTATTAGAGGTTACAATTGGAAGATTAAATATAAAAGTGCATTGGTAATCTAAAGTGACAACTATTTTGGGATTTTTTTCTTCTAAATGTGACAATTATTTTAGGACGGAAGGAGTAATGTCTTAAGAAAATATTATTACATTCTTTAATCTGTGTGCAAAACTTTAAACGACAATCATTTTGAAACTGAGGGAATACCAATTGTATAAATTTGGACTTGACTTAAGAAATAAGTCATGTATTTGCAAGGACTATAATAGTAATGATCTTATCTGCGATGTGTTCGAGATTGTGATATGTAAAAAAGTGATGATCTGACTTAACTTATAAGGTCGATATATATATATATATATATATATATATATATATATATATATATATATATATATATATATATATATATATATATATATATATATATATAGCCTCCACGACTTAATGAAACGTGTTGAGTCTCGAGTTTATAATTTCGAAAAAAACTCGCACGACCCCCACTTTACTAAAGATTGTGATGGATGACTTATTGGTAAAGGTGTAACAAGGTGTGGCGGTAAATTGCGTAAGATCTTAGAGTTGCATTCTCATTCTCAATTATGAGTGAAATGATCTCACTATATTAGATAATGTGATGGATGATGCATTTAGTGAAGATGTTGAAGGATGTAGCGAGTTCTCCTTAATGTTAGATGTTTGGTCTATATCACCTAACCATATTTAAGTCCTTTACATCATTACATGCATCTCATGTGATCCTGCGTAAATTGGCTGAGATTATTGACATTATTTGGGCATGGGTTATCCCCATTTCCCCTAAGCATGAGGCATGTAACGATAAAGTGTTTAAGACATGGTGTGAACCTTGATATTCGTAACAATTCTCAACCTCTCAGATACGAGGCATGTAAGGGTGGAATGAGTTAAAAGAACACAATCTCAAAATGGGCTATTATATGGTTATAATTGGTCGATCATGGTCGTCCGATTGTTGGGCGCGTTTCATTTTTCTGATGAACATATGTTTGTGTAAACCTTTGGATTTCTTCTCTGAATGGATTATGATTAAGTTTTTTGGGAAGAGGTTTTTGATATGAACTCATCATTTACTGCCTTCCTGGAAGTCGGACCATTGATGGCCTAACACAGTCATGATGAATGACGGACTTAAGAGATTCTGGGTCCCTTATACATTCTAGGACCATCACACCCATTTCTTTCACTTTATGTCTATACTTATCACATTTGTGAGCGCTTTTTCTTATAATTTTGTTTCCTTCTTCAACCAAGTTGTCAAACATCTCACGAAGCCCTATATCAATTATTTCCTTCTCCTATTCCTTTTCTATTAGTCTTTAAAGGATAGTTTTTTTAGCGAGTGTGACGTGAATTGGTAATGTAGCATGGCATTCGTAAAGAGAGATACAAACTATGGAACTGCTTTATCAAAAGTTCGAGGGGTGGAAATTGGAAAATTAATTGGAATTAATTTAAGAGGGAAATGTTTGGGAGTGACGATTGTAGGTGCTTTAGAAATAGCTCAGATAGTAACACCTTTAAGGATAATGACGTTATATTGGTCTCTTATTTTTCAAGATCGATGAGAAGTACAACGAGATCAATGATGGCTTCCACTTGTGCGAGCTTGAATCTCTTGCACCTGAGGTAGTAAACACCAACTCATATGCATCTGACTATTCAATCATTAAACCATTTGAAATTTGTTTCAATCCCACTATATTCATAAGAAAAAACAAGAAAACATACAAAATTTCAAATTATCCAAAAACATACTTCATGCATTAGAAGTTGAACATGTTCATGTTCAACAAATAAAGAACTAAAAGTAAATAACAAAGTAAATGTTACGTGTTCTTGAGAGCTTTAGTCGCAACATCCATCCCTTCCGGAAAAATTTGGCCTATCCTCAAGCTATCAATAAGTTGCATCTATAGCTTAAAAAGTTGGCCATGTTGAGAAAGGCTACTAAGGCAGTTGTGAATTAATGGTGAGTGTGGCTCAGGTCAATTTTACCAAGTCCCACAAATGGCACCAATCACACTCCTAAAAAGTACAATGACGTGAAAACCATATTTGTGTAGGGCTATTTGGTTTTAGAGTTTGTGGATTTTGCTGAAGGTCTCCTCACGTGGTGGTTGTGAGAGGCTTTGCTTATTGATTTTATAGAGAATTGGAGATTTATCTTTTATTTTGAGATTGAGGTATTTATTGACACCTCTATGAATTGAACATAAAAAGTTAAGTCCACCTTTCCTCTAAGTTTGCCTAATGGGAGAATAGTTTTTTCCCATTCAATGGAGGAAAATTTTGCCACCTTCATTTGACTAGTTTTTCCTGGGATATTGTGTATGCCACTTGTTTTTCTAGCTAAGTCAAGGGAACATGGGTTTGGATTGGGAGATTAGGCTCAAGCCCAATTGGACGAATTGGCTTGCATTTTATGCGATTAATGTACATGGTTCTGCTTGATTTATCATGGCTTAATAAACTTATCTCAATCTATTATCAAAATGAAGTTTAGTCTCCCGTGGCAATGAAGTTAGTTTTATCTTGGGAACTTTGTAGTTTTTCTTTGTCTCTTTTATGTTATGTAGGATCTAATTTTTCTAGTTTTTTTAAAGTTTTTTTACGATGTTATATTTGGGATAGGCTTAAGTGCGGTCATGCAGTTAACATTATCTAATGATGAGGATCGAAAGGTCCAAACTTCAACCTCTAAATCTTATATTTTATTTAAAATAAAACATTCATTTTAGATATGAATCTTCTGATCTTCATCAGATAATTCTAAGGCGTTGATTGCACCTGACTACACTCAATTCTAACGACACATGATTCAAATTTGTATTCTTTGTGTGATGCAATAATAGTAACAAGTTTATCTAATATAAATGGTTTGTTGATTCATTCATTAACGTGAGAGAAATAGAGATAATTAAGAGATCATTAAGGGAAGAATAAGATGCAGAAAGTTTGTAATATGTAAGGTGTAACACTCAAGTTCATAGTGGATCTTCACATTTTCATATTGGTCCCAGAGATGTGGAGTTTTAACTTTGTATAATGATGATATGTAAGTAAGAGGAATCGATGAGCTAGAAATGAAGAATTTTAAGAAGTAGATGGTGATGGATTTTGGGCAAATTTGAGGTGGTCTCTTGTACTTTTTTAGATTTACTTCACAATCCTATCATCTACGTGCACCTACATAGGATTGAGTATTATGCATTAGAAGAAATATATTGAAGTTGTTATTAAAAAGTTCAATATACTCAACTGCAATCCTGTTGCAACACCAATTGAAACAAGTTTAAAATGTGTAAATAACAATGACATGTCGCTTGTAAATGCCTCTCTATACAAGTATATAGTTGGAAATTAGAGGTTTATGTGTCATACAAGTCAAAGTATATCTTATGGTGTTGGATTTATTATTAGATTTATGAAGAAATCAATGACATCATAAATATATTTTTATATAAAAAAATGGGAGAAATTGGATCGAACTCTATTGGATCAAAGCGTAGCTTCTGGTTCGACAGGATTTATGCATGCCGTCGAAGTATGTTCACATGCTGGTGTCGAAGACCTACATGCTATAGTCGAAGTATGCTCTAGTATGTGAGTGTTGAAATGCTAGGGTTGTTAGTATTTTAAATTGGGCCTGTTTGTTATGTCCAATTGTTTAAGTTAGCTTGTAATGGTTACTTGTGAAAAAAACCCATTAGTTTAGGTTTATTATAAATAGCATACTAGTTTCTCATCATTGCACACTGCAAATCCTAATTAGGGTGAGAGAAGTTATTTGTTATTCTGAAACACTTGTAATCTTGTTTCAAAGAGAAAATAAAGCATAACAATTTATAATAAATTTCATTGTGTTCTTATTGCCTCCCTTTTTCTTACCCTTGTGGTTTTCTTTACAAGAAATTAAACTTATTATACTTTGTTTTTGGCATCGATTTCACAACAAATTGGTGCGGTGAGCATGGAGAAGATATCGTAAACAAAGTATGAGATTGAAAAATTCACCGAAGTGAACGATTCCAATCTGTGGCACTTGAAGATGAAAGCCCTACTGATCCAACAGGGTTGCTTGGAAGCGTTGAAGGGAGCGACAACTATGGACGTTGCATTAATGTAAAAAGAAAAGACGACCATGATAGAGAAAGCCCACAACGGAATCTTATTGAGCCTTGGTGATAAGGTTCTTCGATAGGTATCAAAGGAGACGATGACATCAGGGTTATGGGTGAAACTGGAAAGTTTGTACATGACCAAACCGTTGGTAAATCGAATCTACTTGAAGCAAGATTTGTATTTATTCGAGATGATTGAAGACATAGTGTCGGGTGAGCAGTTGGATTTGTTCAACAAGCTGATTCTTGATCTTGAAAAAAAACCCATTAGTTTAGTATGTTAGGTTTATTATAAATAGCATACTAGTCTCTCATTAATGCACACTGCAAATTCTAATTAGTGTGAGAGAGGTTATTTGTTATTCTGTAACACTTGTAATCTTGTTTCAAAGAGAAAGTAAAGAATAACAGTTTATAACCAATTTTATTGTGTTCTTATTGCCTCCCTTTTTCTTACCCTTATGGGTTTATTTACAAAAAAGTAAATATATTATACTTTGTTCTTGCCATCGATTTCACAATAAAAAATAATTATGATATATGTCAAATGAACTATTGATATGGAGGCTTTGTTCATTGCATGTCAAAATGAAGAAGTGAAGAAGGTGTGTGGTTATCTAAGACTATGTACAATGGTTTACATATTCAACACACTCATTTTTACTTTTTACTCTCCACATTATCTTCTTTCTCTTCCACTTAATAATTCAACACTCATTCATCTTTTATTCACTATAATGATTTTGATTAATAAAATTCAACACTCTACTCCACCACTTTTATTTCATATTCTTATTTTCTTTTATGTTTTTGTTTTTGTGATTATATATTAATAACAATTATCGATTGAAATTAAATTAAAATAATTACAAGTTAAATAATTTATTTTAATTTTTTTCTAATCTAATAACTTATTTGAATTCCCCCCTAATTTTATATTCTTAAAATGCAATATAAAATGGTTATACAAAAATGGTTATTAGTAGAATTTTAGGTGTTAAAAGGGTTATTGTTGGGATCCATTTCACTAAAAAGATGTTTAGAGCTATAAACATGAGTTTATTATAGGCTAAATAAAAAATTTAGAGGGAAAACAATCGATTTTTTTCTGTGTCCAAATCAAATGAACCAAGTCTCTATTAATAGACAAAAAAAATTTTGGTGAAATAAAAACTAAAAAAATAAGTTGATTTACTATGAAATAATTGACCGTAGATAATTAGGATGAGATAAAAATCTGAAAAATCACAATAGCCAATAAGATTTTGCCTAGTGTTTTACACAACCCCCACTCTCTCCTCTTTCAACCTGTAGAATCTTTTCGATACCAAATTATCCACCTCGCTTTTAACACTTCATTCAAAATCTCATTACAACCATTCAACTACTTAATAATTTTTTCAACTATCCTATTGTAAAATGGTCTAACTTAGACCAGATTAGAGATAGAAGTGACAAGAAAAATACAACAATATGTGTTATTGTTGAAGCAAGCATAGCGGCAAGCAACAAAAGATTTGGAAATATTCGTCCGGGAATTATCGTCCACAGAGATGGAGAGAAGCCATTCAATAGTTTATATTGTTTCGAGCTTGGGTTTGAATGAACGAAAAGTAAACAAAGATATAGACAGGAAAAATAAACACATTCTTAGAAGAGAAATAAGTTATCAGGCATGCAAATATACTCACTCTTCACAAACATAAACTTACCGACCCATTATACTCAACCTACGATACTCATATGTGTTATCACGTATCTCTCACATAAGCGTCCATCTCTGGAGCACAAACGAGATCATCTCACAAATAAGGTTACCTCTAATGCAAAGCTGCGAGAACATCCGTATTCTCGTGTCGACAATCTTTCGTGCGCTGCTCAAACACAAAAGCATTACGTACAGATACAAACAGTGAATACGAGATCATCTCGCAACTAAGGTTATCTCTAACGCAAAGCTGCGAGAAAATACGTATTCTCGCGTCGGCAATCTCTCGCGCGCCGCTCAAACACAAAAGCATTACGTACAGATACAAAAAGTGAATACGAGATCATCTCACAACTAAGGTTATCTCTAACGCAAAGTTGTGAGAACATCCGTATTCTCGCGTCGGCAATCTCTCGCGCCCCGCTCAAACACAAAAGCATTACGTACAGATACAAACAATGAATACGAGATCATCTCACAACTAAAGTTATCTCTAACGCAAAGCTGCGAGAACATCCCTATTCTCGCGTCGACAATCTCTCGCGCGCCGCTCAAACACAAAAGCATTACGTACAAATGCAAACAGTGAATGCTAGCTCTAAATCTATCTCTAGAGTTCATAACCAACAGATTGTCACCCTAGATAAAGATTCAAGCAGTTTATCTCTAAAGCAACCTAAATCCCCAACACAGGGCAAAAATCCAGGATAACATCAACACAGATATGTAAAGCAAGTTAAATATAACATTATAATCGGTAAATATACATAAGATTCGAGTAACTATACAAACAAACCCAACACAAAGAAATACACAGAGAATAGAAGAGATAAACCAAACATCTCGCGGGTTGTCAGCTCTGATTGATGAGAAATCCACCTCCGATCATCCAAGTGCATGTCCTGATGTTGTTTTTTAAGCTAATCCTACTCTAAGAATGAATTTGATGGAGTTGGGACCAAAACTTCTCCCAAAATCATAACCTAAATGGTTCAAATGGAAGAAATATAAACACAATTCTGCGCAGGTTCGCTAAGCGGGCTACCTTCGCTAAGCGGACTACACTTATCCCAAATTATAAGTCACTTTACAATCACAATACATCCTTAATGATTTTTTGCCTAATATACCCTATTTTATTTATTTCTCTTTCTTTTTTCAATTCTTTTAATTTCGCTTTCCAATATAATTATTGATGAACATTTTTGTAAAGTCGTACATCTTTTGGCTTTTCCATAAAGTAATAATTGTGTTTCTTAATTCTCGTGAATGTCCAGAACATTAGAGGTGGACAAAAATCCACCAATCGTTACTATCCGACCGACCCATTCAATCTGAAGCATTTCAGTCGGGTCAAAATCGGGTTTTTGGATCAAACGGATGAAGCATCCGGTCTAGAGTGGATAATGACAGTTCGGTTGATTAAATTGAATCCAATCAAAACCGAATCCGACCGGATTAGTAGTGTTACTTATATTATTTTATTTGATATTTTACTAGGCTGGACTCACTTGTTTAGAAAGCCCGTCTGTCTGCTTTTTTTAATGTGCACAGCAGAGAAAAATAAACATGTGTATATTTTTTAATGAATTTTTTATTGTACGATTCATTTGCTAAAATAATATTAATTAGACACAATCATTAGAATTAAAATCAAAATGTTAAATATATATTAGTTAAAATAGTTTTAGTGAATTTACCTAAATATAATAATTTTATTATTTTCTTAAACTAATAGAGTTTTATTAAGAGAGCACTTTTTTTTTTAAAGTTTGTGTTATACATCTTACTAAAAATAATATTAATTAAACATGATTAGTATAATAAAAATTAAGATGATCAATAACATTTTCAATATGCTTTTAATATTTTACTTTTTGCTTCCCTCCACATATGTCACACCGTCTTTTTTATTGGGCTAAATGTATATGTATTTTATGAAGTTTTATGAAGTTTTTCGATATACGTCCTCCGAAAAAATAATTTGCTCTTTTGAACAAAACATGTCGTTATTGCGGGACATACTCTCTCTCTCTCTCTCTCTCTCTCTCTCTCTCTCTCTCTCTCTCTCTTATTTTTTATTTGTATTGTTGTGTCAATTTAAATTAAAGTGTTACAGAGCTGATAAGGTTATGGGACATCTGCTACGTTGCCCCAAATACGGTTGTGTCGACAATGCGATGCAGGACAAAGCTGCCCCAAACAAAAGACTTCTTATATGACTGTCAACGTGTTGTATTTTGTGGAACGCACGAAATGCTCTCGTTTTAAAAAACGAACAGCACAATGTGGACGCCATTACGGTTAGCGTGAAAACAATTTCTTAGTTCTGGAACGTTATGGGGATGAAATCCAACGATTGTAGAAATTTCTATCTATTTAATTTTTTTTTATTTGTATTGTTGTGTCAATTTAAATTAAAGTGTTACAGAGCTAATACGGTTGTGGAACATCAGCTACGTTGCCCCAAATACAGTTGTGTCGATAATGCGATGCAGGACAAAGTTGGCCCAAATAAAATACTTCTTATATGGCTGTCAAAGTGTTGGGTTCTGTGGAACACACAAAATGCTCTTGTTTTCAAAAACGAACAGCACAATGTGGACGACATTACAGTTAGCGCGAAAACAATTTCTTGGTTCTGGCACGTTATGGGGTTGAAATCCAACGGTTGTAGAAATTTCTATCTTTGGTGTCAAAATCCAACAGATTTCCTGAATATTTCGTAATTGCTTTGTACTCGGGTCGGTACCCCTTGCACTCTTTTTAATGATACAATCCATTGCCTATAAAAAAAAATTAAAAGTGTTACAGGATATTTTAATAGGAAGATAATTAAAATAATAAGTGGTTTTAGTTATAAGAGTATTTGTTGCAAAAATAAAAGGTCCGTTCTATATTTTCCACTGTTTGTTTATAATTGGAGAAGTAATATAAGAAGCATAAATATTTTTTGAAAGACTGTCATCAATTTTAATTACACATGAAACAAATAAACAAATATGTGCTAACGGTTAATATAATACTCCACAGTGTTTAATATAGAACATATATTTTATAGATTTAAATTTGAAAAAGAAAAATAGTAAAAATAAATGGATGAATGTAAAAGCTGTGAAGAATCCATAAAGAAATTTGTTCTGGCTTTAAACGGGACCCCCGCTAATGGACGGTGGGATTGGTCCTTTTTGGATTAGTCGGTCGCAAGGCCGAAAACCAAGATTTCAAAAAAAAAAAAACAGTGAATCTTATTTCTCTTTGTTTCTTCTCTGCTTCCTCTCACAATTACAACTTCTCAAACTCAACCATTAACATAATTCTAACTCACAATATCGAAGGAGTGGCCCAAGATATATCTCAACCATTCGATATTCAAACTCAATCATTCACAAAGTTCTTTATATTTTTTCATTTTTGTCTCCTTGAGTATATGTTTTGAGGTAGAGTTTCACATTCTGCTTTTTAGGTTTCTTTTTTCTTAAATATGAGTAAAGTTTATTTGTTGTTTAGGGCTTACTTTTGTTGTAAAGACCGTTGAGTTTGAGGTTAGTTTTCAGAGTAAAAAGGGTTGAGTTTGAGGGGAGAATTTTGTAAGATTTGGTTTTATTTTATGCATTGTTTTGTTTGGATTACTTTGTATTAGGATTGTTTTGAAGAATGTTTGGATTACTTATGTTTAGGCTCACTATTAAGTTGTTGTTGTTTGATTTTATGCAGGGCTCTGGTGTAGTATTAATTTGTTGTTTGGATGTAGTATTTAAGTAATTTTATTCAATATTAAAATTTGTAGATCTGGCCCTAGTGTAATAAAATTTGTAGATCTAGCCCTGATGTAAGTAGATTTGGCCCTAATGTAATATTGATTTGTTGTTTAGGTGTACTTAAGTAATTTTACACAATATTAAAATTTGTAGGCCCTGGTTGCCCTGGTGTAATATTGATTTGTTGTTTGGATGTATTTATTTATTTAAGTAATTTTACTCAATATCAAAATTTGTAGATCTGGCCCTATTTGAAAACATAAGACAGCAAGACAATTTGATACATTCATAAATTTTGACTCTGTGATTTTTAATGAATAAAACTCTGAATCGCAAAATTTTATAAATTAAAATGAATAAATAAATTAATGATTATTTATTTGGTCCATAAATATTACCAAATTTTAATATTTGGAATGGAAGAAACAAAAAACTGAACCATCCTTAGTCCAATGTGTAAAAAAAACTGGATTGATTTTTAATACTCAGTATTCTTAAAATCCGAAAAAACCGAAATATTAAACCATAGTAAATCGAATCTGGGAAAAATTGAATCCAAAAAAACCAATTATTAAACTGGTTGAAATTGGACCTATATTTCTAAACTGAGGATTGGGCCGGTTTGAGATTTTGGATCCAAAACCGAACTGGCCGACCGGTTGTCCACCCGTACAAAACATTTTATATGGGATAGTACTTGTCAAGCACAATGGTTGTACAAGCTACTGCAAAAATTGAATTTAAAGGAAGAAGGAAATGCGAGACAGTTAGTTGACAACAAATTTACAAAAGGAAAAAGGAAATGCTAAAAAGATTACACACATTGAAATTATGTTCTATTTCCTTAGGGACCATGAAATTTGAGTTGGAGTATTGTAAATTAGAGAAATGACTAACATTTTTATTGACTAAACCATTGAAGATCAGACACATTTGTAGAGTTTAGAAATAGATTCTGAATGAAGACATTAAGTATCTTGAACTAGAAAGTGTACTAGTATGTAGTTTCAAGTTAGTTAAGTGTGTGAAAAGCCAATTAGTTGAAAAAACAGTATCATTGTAGTGTTAGTTAAAGAAGTTATTACGTGTACAAATACACTAGTGCATGTGTAATTCATCATATATGTAACCATCAATAAAATTCCTTGGACTCTTTATCATTCCTAATCTCCCACAATTTCTCAAAAAAGTCTTGAATGTTATTTAAGACAAAGCAATTGTTTTATCAACTATTTCTTCAAAAGGCCAATCATTTAAACTCACCTGTATATAACTAGTAGTCAAAATCAAACTCAACTTTTCCCACCACTCTTATCTTCGCAATCACAATTGCAATACCAACAAAATTATTAGTACATCAAAGAAACAGGACACACAATAAGAGAAAGCAAAGCCACAATATACATGATTTACGGAACAATCTTATAAGCTCTTGTTTTATCTATCCAATTAATCAGAGAATTCTTAGTGTTTCTGAATCCCAAAAACCCATGCTCTTTCGCCTTGTTCATGCTATCCACAACATTTTCCATTCCAAAACTAGCATCTGCAATCCACCATTCACCAACTTCTTCCACTTTCGTAACTTCAAGCTCATTCTCCTTCACAATCTCCTCCCAAACAGGACCCTTGTCTTTCATCATTTCCGACAACCTCAAACGAGGACCCTCCTCGAATCCATACTCCTCAATCTCAAACTCTTCCGCCAAAACCTTCCATAATTGCTTCCACCTGAACACATCACCGTTGCTGCAGTTGAATGCTTCGTTCTTAGCATATGGATCCACCGCTGCCCAAATGTGTTGCTCAGCAATCAAATCTGCATCAGAGGCCATATAGTAACTCTCCCAAGCTTCCTTTGTTCCGGGAAATCTCAACGGAACACCTTCATGCTTGCAAATTGCAGCGTAAACGCAAAGAGTGCCAACTATATTCATCAAACTGTATGGTGAGAAACCAAAGATGAGAAGAGGTCTATGAACAGACCAACTCAAACCTTCTTTCTTTTGGGTTTCTTCAAACAATATATCTTCCTGAGTGTAATAGAAATTATGTATATCCAAACGCGGTAGATCCTCAGTGTAGGGCGCCTCGTGGCCATTAATCTTTCCGATCAGATCGAACGGTCCTAAATAATGCTTTCCGCCAGTCTGGAGGGTTACATGACGGAGATTCGGAGCGTTTGGGATAACGGACTGGAGGACGTTCTTTAACATAGTGCCGTTAACTTCACAGTTTTCTTCCTCGGTGGGACGGCTAGTCCAACAGACGTAGAAGATGTGTGTGACGTCCGTGAGAACGGAGAGTTTGGCTTGGGTGTCGTTTTGATCGGTGATGTCGCATTGAATGTATTCTATGGGGTGGTCAGCGTTCCAGGAAGGTCGTGGCCTTCGTGCTACGCCGTAGACTTTCCATCTTCCACCTGGTGTGTCTGGCAGAGGTAGAATTTCGGCGAGACTATTACCAACTATGCCAGTCACGCCGATCACCAACGCTACGTTCTGAAAGCTTTGTGATGCCTCATCTTCCTCCAATGTTTTCTAACAGAGAATTAATTATTAAAGATTGAAAAACAAAAAAGGTGAATGAAGAAAAATGGAGAATATGGGACAGTGAAGGATGTTGTTACCTTGGCAGCACCGATAGCTCCGGACCACCACCAGCTCATGTCTCAGATTTGAAAGATCAAATGAATGTGAAGAGATGCAAAGGACAGCAGAGATGGAAATAATGGTACGTTGAGAAAGGCTCATTTAGTACTGTATTTTAGAATATGTATATTTGTTGGCATTATTGAAGTTGTGGCTGAACTGAATCACATGATAATTGCAGACTATGACATTCCAGCTACTAACATGTGTTTAGTTTACGGTAATTTCTAGCAAAATTATTATCTTTTTGATTATTTTACTGATAAAAAAGTTTATATATGAGACAAACTCTTTCTGAATTGCAGTATTCATGACAGTTAAATCGTGGAGAGCTGTTTCTGATTGATTACAGTGCTGCTGACTATGTTACTTTTATGCCTTCCAGGTTCTCTAAGGTTTAATGTTTGTTACTGTACCTTTTTTGTATTTATGTTCAAATATTTTCCACCAAACAATAGTACATGTATACGTATTCTCCATCTTAAGATATCAAACTGATGCAATATTACAGGAATGCTATGCATTTTTACTTCTATGAATAAGAATTTTTAGTTTGGTTCAAAAAAGCTTTTACTTCACTTAAGTGGGTAAAGTAATCAAGAGTGTTATAAAAAGTGTTCTATTTTTTTCCGGTGAAAAATTAAAAATGTGTTACTTTTCACATCGGTTGGTAATAATATCCAAGATGATGAGTTAGGTGAAGTGTTTTTACTTCGGTTGAAAGTTATAATTGAAGAGAAATTTTTTGTTTATTTAAAATATAAATTTTCTTAATTTTATATAATTTTTTCGTTTTAACTTGTATTCTTTTTCAATCGTTAAAACATTAAATTTGTTGATAAATTGTATCGTTGTCATCAACATCAACAACAACAATAAAATAAATCAATAAAATCGTTAAACATTAAATCTCAATAATAGCAACAAAATCAATAGAATCATTAAACATTAAATTTTAACAACAACAACAAAATAAACAAAATCAATTAAATCGTTAAACATTAAATCTCAACAACAACAACAACATTAAACATTTACATGACACAACAACAACAACTAACATTGCTAAGTTACATCTATGCTTTCTGTTTTGGGTCAACCTAACGCGCAATAAAGAAGGGCCCATTAACGCTTCAAATGAGGTCCAACAACCCATTCACTCAGGGATAATTACTCCAATGCGCAAAAGAATCTGGACACATTCATACTTTCCCCGTTTCACTCTACTCCATTTTTTATCACTATCACGGACTTATGCAATGGAGTGCTAATCTTGCATGTCCACTCCCGTGACTCACCACACCAGAGACTTGCAACGCCAAGTTAGGAGTCCAACCTCTTAGCTCAATTATAATTTTGGTTCTGATCCGGAACAATGGCGCAATCTATGGGAATCGACACTTGATTCTCACGAATCTCGACAAGGATGAGAGATATGACATATGCATGGATTTCCTCTGTGACTTTAACTTCCACGCCTCTCCCAATTCTCTTTCTCGATGTTGATGACGTTGTGAGGAATTTCCACATAAAAGGAAGTTTCTACAATCAAACTCTCGTTGATATGCTAAAACGCAACAAGGAAGGAAATCGGGTCCTGATTCCACAAGAAGATCAATGAAACCCTCGATACAACGTCGACGAAACACTGGTTCAGGCGGCGATGGAGGTCCTAACAGTCCAATACACCTTGGGTTCTCCGGGTCCACAAGAACATACAACATAAGGCGAGTCGACTGAAGAAGCAAATTATGTCGAGCATATGTCCATTCTACCACTTTTCGAATGTAAAAAGAACAAACTCGTCGAAGACGATCAAAATAAACAAGTAACAGGGAAGCAGGTGCATGCCTCATCACTGTACTTTCCAAGAAAATTCAAAATCACTTAAATACTTGATCCAACGTCAAGTCACCTTCAAATCTCTCATTCAATAAAAGGATTAAACGAGCGGGATGGATGTAGTTCCAATCTTTCACTAAGTGTTTGAATATGAGATGAATATCTTGGTCATTTGGCACTTATATCCTCAAAAAATAATTCAAACTCATCACTTCATTTTTCGCTCAAGCGCGGAGCCTTTCATCACCCAAGCGCGGATCTCGCCCAAGTGCGAACCCCTTTCAAACAAAAAGTCGTTTTCGCCCAAGTGCGAGTAGAACCCTATTCATAAATAAAATCAACCAACCAAGAAAAATATTTTTACTAAGAACCACGTAGCCTTGAGTTCTCCATCTAGGGATGTCAACGGGGCAGATATTGTTTGGAGGATGCTTCTCCACTCCCCGCCCCGCCCCTAAATTTAGTCCCCATCCCCATCCCCAATCCCTGCCACAGGGGAATATTTCCCTCCATCCCCATCCCCACAGATCCCCACGGATATCCACGGAGATCGAATTTTAAGAAAATTTCTACACTTTTTGATCAAAACTATGACACTAGTATTTTGTTTTTTTTTCCGTATTTTTTTAAAACGCATATATTTGCATCTTTATTTTATAAAAAAAATCAAAATACATCTTGCATCAATAATAAATAAAAAAAGCAAAAGAACTTGATGTTGCTAATATTTTTTATGTAAAAATAAATAAATAGTAACATAACTTCTTGCTACCGTGCTTCCACTAATTTACTACCACAATACCGATGTCGTCCAGCGCAAGTGGTTGATTATGTGTGACAAATCTATAACTTCTAATGACTCTTCATTTTCTAATACATTGTAAAATTATATAATTATATAATATATAAAATATATAAATTAACATATATCTTCGGAGTCGGGGAATCCACGGGGACGGAGGATACTTTCCCAATCCCCGCCCCAAAGTGTTATCGGGGGAACTTTTCCCTCCATCCCCATCCCCACGGGGAAAAAATCCCCAACTTCGGATCTCCGCACAGATATTCCCCACAGGGATCCCCATTAACAGATGCAATTGACATCCCTATCTCCATCGCACCTAGAGATACGTAAGAGCGAGATCCAAAGTCGCGTCAGGCCCAATTATAAAAAAAACCAAAAACATTACTTTTCTCTTTCTCGCATACTATGTAGAAGTACGTAAACATAAGCTAACTCTCTTTCGCGAAACTAACTACATGGATCTCGTTGAGTATAATGGATGTGAGGGGTGCTAATACATTCACCTTGTATAAACGACTCTCGAATCCTAATTTGGTTGCAATGACCATCTTATCCTTTCTTTCGCAGGTTTTATCGATATTTTCTTTCTTTTTGGAATAAATAAAATTCGGTGGCGACTATATTGTATTTCGCGCCGCGACAACATACAAGGAATTCGAAACAAGACCTGAACACTTTTAATCTAATAAATTTCCAACACTTTGTTAATTTTCCCTCAAAATCATTGTGAAATCCTAGTTTTATATTTAAATACACTTAAAATTGCTTTGTTATAATATATTAATTTCTTTGGAGATAAAATATTTTAATACTTGCGACAAGTTTTATTACAATTACTAGAAATTGATCATGTGTCTTTTCCTTGGTAATGTCTGGATGGTTATTTAGAGTGGTAATTTAGAGTATCCAATCCTTGCATCATCCCACATGTTTAGCCTACAGGTGATTATGGACCTTCCCACAATGGAGGACCTTCAGATGACGTGTCAGAACCTTCATCGGCTCCACTTGGTATGAGCGAACAACATTAACTGTAAAGGATAACACTTTTTTAGTTAACCTCACGGAATTGGTAAACCCAGATGGTGAGATCTATATCACGTTGTCTGAGATAACATACATTTCTCATGGTGGACCTTAGTAGATTATATTAGTTTGTTTATTTTTTGTTGTTGCTGATATTATTTTGGTTTTGCGACGAATTATTTGTATATTATTGAGATTTTAACTTAATATTTCCTTAGATGAAAAGTAGCATTACATTATTTAACACGAACATTGCTTAACGTAACTTAACAAGTACTAGATAATTCAGGATGTTTTAACATTTTGATAATATTGTCGACAAATCTCGCAACTGTCGCATACATCTTGATCAAACTATTTATTTCGTATCGATGATATGTGCTCCATATAACTTTCAAATATTCATCGGTTTTCAACTCAAAGTTAATGAACTTTACCTTTCATTTGTTATCCATCGAAGGTGAATGATACTCGATCTTAACCACCTTTTTATTGTCTGTGTGTTGCAAGAGATTATCTAGTTTGGATTTTAGAACAACAACATAGGTGTCTTCTATGAACTTAAAATCAACATGAGGTTTTACACCATTGAAATACACAAATACATGTGAGATACCAAAATTGAGATATTGTGAGGTATTTTTGTTAACATATAATACATATTTATTCAAGCTTTAAATCATCATAAATCACACAAAATTGTCGGTGTAATCACAACTTTATAAAAATATCGTTGAAATTTCAACTGTTAAAAATAAACGCTATCCAATTTTTTCAAGGTGTGAAAAAAATCCAATATTCTGAATATTTTAAAAAAAATCCATAAAATTTATCATGTGCACCAGAAATTTTTAAAATATCAATAAAAATATATATTGGATTTTTAAATGACCTACCCAATTTTTTCCATCTAAAATAAAAGAGATATTTTCGGTATTTCAAAAATATTGGAGTGTCAGATATCAGTCTAGGTAAAATTCTCTCTGCACGGAAAATGATTCAGTAACTTGCCTCAGTGACTTTGGTAACTCGGGCACAACACTGAAAAACACTATCTACTCTGTTAGATTAAATTAGATCAACAACACTATCATAGCTGTACGTTCATTTCCTCTGCATAGACAGAAAGAAATGGTAATCACAAACTTCAACGGAGCCGGCGTCGGATTTGGTATGTCAATTTTGTTATCACCATCACCCTCTCCAAACCCTAAATCACTCACACTCATATATTTCTCTTTGCAGGTTTCGGTGTTGGTTGCGGCTTCGGTGTAGGATGGGGTTTCGGAGGTCTGTTTCCGCACTCTTCTTCTATATGCTTCAATTTCATTTCTAAATTCTTTTTATCTATTCATTTTCACATTTTGCAACCGTTTTCAACTGCTCTTGGTCCCCGATTTCATATTGGATTTTTGTATGGTTTAGGGACTAAATTGATTAATTTTCATATGTTTTAGGGGCTAAATTGAAGGATTTTCATATAATTTAGGGATTACTTGTTGTATTTGTGTATAGTTTACTAAGGACTGGATTGGAGAGACAAAGATAGTATAGGGATTAAATTGATGGTTTATTCATTGTACTCCACTTTCTTCTTCAGATGTGTAACGCAAAATAGCTGTTGACTAGTTTTCATTTATTTTTCTTTACCAGCATATTTTTGGCTGAACCGAGCATGCCCTTATTATCTTTCTTAGTTTCTCTTGGTCAAGTTTTGTCTATGTATTGTTACTTTCCTCTGCCAAACCTAAGGTTCTCATTGAACAAAATGATCAAACATACCCTCTATTTCTCCTCACAATCCCTAATAACCGTATTGAGCACTCCCCACATAATGGGACTGGGCAATTGATTAGTTAATTGCCTATTTGGGTCCACCTTCTCATAATGGGTCCTAACATTGCCATCCTCTTGAAAAAGAGACTAGTGCTCAAGTCTGAGTTTAGGATCTTGACTCCTAACATTGACTTCTTCCTCCCATGTGGCTTTTTACACAACTTCTCTGTTGCACTGAACTAAAAACTAGCGAGTAGTATTATTTCTTCCAAAAACTTTCCTTTTGCAATAGTCACTGAAAACCAGGTTCCTTCCTCCAGGATCCCAATGTTTCTAGTTTTACAAGCTAGCTTCAAACCTATGAAGCGCAGATACTTCAAAAACTCTGACGTATCGTATCCTATACGTACCGATACGCTCCGATACGACGCCGATACGTATCGGAGGAGTATCCGAATTTATTTATCAAAAATAAATAAAAAAATTCCGATACGTCTCCGATACTCCTCAGATACGTGACTCTTTATTTTTTCATTAGATTCTTTTATTTAATCATCCTTTATTACCTTCTAATGACTATTCATTCTCAATCCCATAAATTATTACCTTTTAGAGGGTAATAATTTATGGGATTGAGAATGAATAGTCATTAAAAGGTAATAAAAGATGATTAAAAAAAAATCTGATAAAAAAATAAAGAGTCACGTATCTGAGGAGTATCGGAGACGTATCGCCGCCGTATCGGAATTTTTTTAATTTTCTTTTAATAAATAAATTCGGATACTCCTCCAATACCTATCGACGCCGCATCGGTACGTATCGGATACGATACGGCAGAGTTTTTAAAGTATCCGTGCTTCATAGGTGCCATGCTAATGAACCGAATTTTGCAATCTTTCACAAGCCGACCGATCCTACGTAAGATCTTGTGCTTGACTACATTGATCACAACTCGATCAAAGTAAATAACAAGCCTATTTGATGCTTCCAATCTATATCTAAGGCCGCATCTTCTATAATTCCCAGCGTTGAATCCCCATTTGGCTTCCTTTCCAATCCCATAGCCGTTCCTCTTGCATGTATGTGATCCGTCAACATAATGACTAGCTTCCTTATGACCGACCAAGGATGCATCAATGTGTGTTTCACAATATTAAAAGAAGAAATCTTTTTAGATGCATCAATGTATGTGATCTTGGTAGGTACCCTGCTCCAACTTTTTAAGTGCCTTCCATTTATCTGGCTTCTTACAAGAAACCGAGTTACGATCAAAATTGTCCTACATAATCTATAGAATAGAGGTGACAGAAAACTTGGTTGGTTAATTTTGGTTCAAATTATCTAATCCATTGCTCTAATTGATTTTGTGTAAATTATCCTTAATAGTCTTACGACTAAAAAATTTTTTTTCCACGGGTTTCGAATTTTGAATCTGATGTATGAAAGTCATTACTTAGGAGTCAAGAGATAGATCAATAAAGATATATGCTATTAATTCTTATTTTGAGTGAAGTGATTGCGTACCAGTCTTCTTTCACTTCTTTCATTTGAATTGATTTATGTTTAGAGCTCTTATTTTCTTTTTACAGCAGTTGTGAGAAGATTTGCTACATGTTGTTCTTCTTCCATGTGTTATTTTCTTTCTGCATATCAAAATCTAAGAAAAGAATGCAATGGTCACATTGGTTCTTCTCCGTGTTAGACTATGCAATTGTATCTATTTGCTCCTTTTAAAGATGACTTCTTTAGTGCTAGATTCAAACCATATTTGGGTTCAGCCTCTTAGGCCCACTTCATTGCAGTTACAAAGTCAAGTTCTAACCAATAAAGTGACACATTTAATGAAGGAGAAAATTGAAAAGATTTACTATGTGTTGTTGTAATTCCTTGTGTTATTTCCTTTCTGAGCATCAAAATCCAAGAAAAGAATGCAATATACCATATCTCTATTATTCTTTGGCTTGCTGAATTTACAAATGCAGCAAATTCATGGTTGAATTCTCCATTCTTTTGCTTTTTTTTCTGTAACAAAGGTTACAAAGTTGAATCATCTAAATGAAACACTGAGTGACATGTATCAGTTTTAGCTATTCTTTTCCAACTTGAGGAGTACTTCTGTTTATAATTTTTATTAATTTTATCTCTGCAAATGCTCAAGACCTATTCTGTTCCTGCCCCCTCTCTTCAAATTTCTTAAAGCTTAAGAGATAACTTGTCTGATCTTTTATCTACATCTGGTACAGGTATGCCATTGAACTTCTTGGGTCTTGGTGCAGGTATGATACTCATTAATCTTACTTCTTTTTTTATTTACTTGATTTTCACTACTATATGATATCAGTAGCGATTTCCCTCCAAAACCATTATATCATTATGAGGGTTACTTCGTAGCCCTCCACATTAAAGGTGGACCACAAAAGAGCATATTTATAGACGGTAGGATTAATGAGCTCACAGATAAATTGATATTGATGTATCCATTGTACAGATGATTAATAATTTATGGGATATGTCTCATAGCCCCCCTATCCTTCTTCTGATATTGATATATCCATTGGACAGAATCAATTAATTTATGAGATAGGGTTGACCCAATTCCATAGCCTCCCCCACCCTAATCACAAAATGATTATAATTTGTTAAGTTCAAAGTTTATTGTAACCTTTTACATAAATTAAGTATTTTGCATTTAACCCTAACCCATAAAGTTTATTGTATTCAATTTTATTTTGAAGGTGGAGGCTGTGGCGTTGGAGTAGGACTTGGTTGGGGTTTTGGTACTGCTTATGGTAGCAGGTATAGGTTGTCAAGGGTAACATTTCAAGGAATCGAATTTGATAGTAAGGAGAAAAGTGGTAGCACGGAGTTATCAAAACCCAGTCCAGAAATAAGAAGTTCAAGATAGCATCTTTGATGTTGGACCTTCAATGTAAATGTAAATTGCTACCTGTTACTGGCCAGGCATGTGATCTTCAGGGTTGTTGCTTAACCCTATGGACACAAATAACATTTCTAATAACATGTCATGAGGCCTGTGAAGATATACAAACTGTGTCCATAACTTTGCAGTTCCATTATCTATGATTTATTGGATAATTGTATCAGTTGGTAGCAATTTATGATATGTGCTATGCAAAGTATATCTTAGGAAGTTATTGTCAGATCTAGTTTATGTCACTGCTATTTTGTGGGCTTAAATACAACAACTATACTTGCTAAAAATGATCCAGATTTGCTTTAATACTTAAACAACTTCTTAATTAGCTTAACGGTTTCTATTGCTATTATTTGCAGAATATTATTCATTCAATTAATGTTACCATTTGGCCACGTTATATCTAGAATTGGATTTAATTTGTATGATTAATTTGTGTAATATTTTTTATATTATGAAATAAATAAAATGAGCTGTGATTGAATAATGTTTTTATATGGGCTTAGGTTTTAAGGTCATAAGAGCGCCCACATCTATCATATTCATTTGAGTTCTTTAAATGAGATTCAAATGGTTCTTTAAATGAAATCCGCTTAATTTTTTATATTATTTCACATTTTTCAATTATTTAGACAATTCGTCTACAATTCTCAAATATCTATCTAACCCATAAAAAAATCTAAAATGGGTTTCCCTTATACATCACTAACACAAAATATAAGAGCTAACACATAAAAAAATCTAAAATGGGTCCCACTATTACATCACTAACACAAAATATAAGAAAATGATAAATTTAAAACAATTTTTAATTGTTATTTTTTCAAAACGTTGCCATATATTCTATATGCAGCTTGTATGTTATTGTTTTCAGAACTCTCACTTTTTTGTGTAGATAATGCTTTGTTTGTAGCATTCGACAAATTTTTGAACATATGAATTAATTTTGTGCCATTTACCTTTTAGTGCCATATGTTTCCTCTCTTTGTAACTTATGTCACGATGCTTGTTAAAAGTTTCACCAATTCTCTTCTAGAAACTATCTCATTTTTATCAACCTTAACAATTGAATCCTTTGAAACATTGAGTCATGATCGAATGAAAATTTCATCTCGGTTGGAATCTTTGTTTAGGCGTATTCACAATCGGTGCAGATGCAACTTCTTCACCAAGGTTAGCATTTTCTAAGCTACCTTAAGTGAAAAATTATGGTGTATTGTGTTCTTAATCATTTGATTGCACACCATTACTACCTATTTGAACCCCAAGAAGCATTTTGGGGTTAGTTGATTGAGATGAAAATTATTGATATTGATACGGATAAGGTGATGTATGATACGCGTAATTTTTAAATGGTGGATTATTTTGTGGATTTGGGATAAAAAGAGAGTTCTGAAAATTTAGATTATGGTGGAGATTTGGAATAAGTGGTGACTTTCCAAAATATAGGTTGTTTTGTTGATTTGGGATACAAGGAGGACTTCCATCATTTTGTAAAAAATTGGACCATGTGTTATGTTGATTGAAGTTCATTTTCAAATGATACGTGTAGACAAAAATTTAAAATGAAATAAAATAAATTGATCAAATTTAGACTAGATGTGAATAAAATAAATGTGAATAGTGTGATGGATGATATACCATATAAACGAAGATTCTGAAATTTAAAAACTCTAGAATACTACTTATAAAAGGGAAGAACGTCATAGTTAGGGAATAATATAATAGTTCGGATACACATTCTCTAAAATCTAAAAAACATTCTTTCTTACTTTGTTGATTCATTGACTTGGATGTCAAAGTGTTTTCAAATGTCACTCCTCCTTTTCACTCAAATAAAAGGAGCATTTCAAATCAAACCTTCCACCAAAATTTAATAGTCTGGTTTGGATCAATTAACAAATAGTTTAGTAGTTTCATTAATTTTTCTGTTTATTTGAATATATGGATGAAATATTTTTTTTTATATTAATAGTAATATTATATTATTATGACTATCACTAGAACAAATTCCATATAAATCTATAAAATAAAATGAAATGTTACATCTTAAAATTATATTTTTCATTAGATGAAATACCACACTATTTTTATGGTGAACACTAATTTTCCATGGACTCACCCTAATCCTATCTCAAATTATTAAAGTGTTGAATATTCTTGTAACTATTAGTGTTAATGATGGATATTCTTTTAAGACTTAAATGAATAATTTTTTTGTACAATATATTAAAGATTAAAATATTTAAATTTTTTATAAATATTAATTTATTTATTAAAATATTTACAAGTGTTTAGTAGGTGCAGGTCTTTAATGCACATGTTAAAATCACCTTTATTTTTGTGTAGGTTTGGTTTCAATTTCAACAAGAAAATGTAAAAGTGATTCTAGAAGAGTATTCAAATTGCTTTGAATTCAAAGAATAATTTTCAAAGACACAAAAATGGTTCTAGAAGTGTATTAAAAAAAGTAGGTTGAATTGAATTGCATTCAACTTGCTTAAAAAGTAAATGAAAAAGAAAAAAGAAGTGGTTGGAAGGTAGGATAAACCTTACTAAAATAGATTTAGGTATGAAAAGACTTATGTTTTTATGAGGAGAGAAAAGTAGTACTACCACATAACATAACTTGTGCATACTAAAAGTCACCTTTGAAAATCCTATAAACGACGGTTTGATCTTCCTATCCCACGTGGTAGAATGGTAGTTGATAACCTAAAAAAAAACCGAAAAAACGTGATAATGCATCGATCATCATATCTACCACCATACTATAAAGTCCAATACATTACCAATCACATTCTTTCAATTTTCAAACTACAATAACATTATTATTATTTCTCCTCATTTACATCCATGGCGAATCAAAGAGTTTTCACCCTCTCACAAATCTCTCAACACAAGTCCAACAAAAACTGTTGGCTTGTCATCAACGGCAGAGTAAGTAGTAACATATTTAACCAAATCACTAATTTCATCCTAACACTTTATAGTTCTGTTAAGTCAGCTCAGTTAATAGTTGTGCAGATATATCAGATACTAACATTTTAAAAGTGTTGTAAAAAATATTTGAAATTCGATTTTATAGGTGTTGGACGTGACGAAGTTTTTGGAGGAACATCCGGGAGGAGAAGAGGTGATTCTAGAGGTTGCAGGGAAAGATGCAACAAAGGAGTTTGATGCTGTTGGACATAGTAAAGCAGCTCAAAAGTTAGTCCTGAAACACCAAGTTGGTGTCCTTGAAGGTGCCAAGGTTGAAAAGGTTTATGATGATAACGCTGTTGTTGTGGAAAAGGAATTTAAGAGGGAAGAAATGAGTGCTTTTGTAGTCAAAGATGATACTAGTTCAAAAACTGCTACATTTTTGCAGTTCTTTGTTCCTGTCATTTTTGCTTGTGTCTATTTTGGTTACAGGGTCATCACCACAGGAGACACTGTTGTCTAGAAAACCGATGGCGATGCCTGTACTTTAAAATAAAAAAAAATATTAAATAATAGTTTTTAAGTTTAATTTTTGTTATGTTATAGAGAATATTCATTAAAAAAATAATATTGGTTGTGGTATCATTAAATAACTGCTATGTATCACATTTAGTAGTAATGTCTAACATTTGAGGTCCCAAAACCTCAAATCACATGCGTTCTGAAAGATTAAACTCAAAAAATAGATATTGAGGAATTTTTAATAATAATACCTTGACATGTACCGATTTACTCCACTCGATGTTCTTGGAATTCAAAGGATCCTCCAACACTCGCTGAAATGACAAAGATCAACAATGTAAAATCAACATCTCCTCCTAAACAAGGAAACTATGTCCCAATCGCTACTAGTCTACTACCTCCATTCAGGACTGGCTCAAAGATAAGACGAGTTTGGCCATTACTCTAGACTTTAAAATAAAATATTTTTAATAGTAAATTTTTAAATCTTCAAATAAATAAATTCTTAATATTTATTGAGCATAATAAAATTAATAGTATTGAATTGTCAAACTAAATGCATATATATATATATATATATATATATATATATATATATATATATATATATATATATATATATATATATATATATATATATATATATATATATATATTTTAACATAACTAAATGCTTAGAATAATAATTGAGGGTTTTGTGTTCAAATCCTATGGGTCTAAATAGAATTGTTCTTTTTATTATTATTAAAACTAAGAGTTTTTCAATTCTTTTGATCTTTTAAAAACTTATTGCTCTTTTTTAATAACAAAGCAAATTTTTCTATTAATTATAAAGTAGTTTGAATATTTATTAAATAAAAAATAGTTATATTTATATAATTTTAATATATATCAACAATTTTTAAAAAAAAAATAATCGTGTTTTTCAATTTTTTTTTCAAATAACCATGTTATTCCATTAATTTTCAAACTACACATGTTTCAAACAAAAAAAATTGCAACACGGTGCACAAGCCAATTAAATTGGCGCTTGCATTGGTCAAATTAGAGGCCAAGCCAATTGAATTAGCACCTCCTGTAGGCCAAGCCAATCCAATTGACACATAGGAGGAGGCGCCAATTCATTTGGCTTCAATGTGCTTCAAGTTTTTTAATTAAAAAAATTAATTAATTAAAAAAATTTGAATAAAAACTAAGAATATTTAATTTAAATCGGATTACATACGATAATATTTTTTTACAGTAACAATAACGACTCGCTTGATCACACATGCCACCGATTCCACACTCCTTAGGTGCCTTTTCTCGCACATGTATTTGTTGATTCACTTGAGGTGTTTGACACAATGTCCTTGAAACATCACCATCACCATCACCAAATTCTCTAAGATGTTCTTATAATTCTATGTAGTCTTGTGTCTACCTTGACGCGCTGCCATAATTGAGCTCGTTCCCATGCCATTGTAGTTAGGTTAAGTTGTTGGGTTGATGGGGTTATTGGTGAGCGGCTTGGTCAATTGAATGGAGACATTGGTGTGAATGCATCGTTCAGGAAAGGAAGAAATGGTTGTTGTGGTGTTTGATAGCCATATATTTGTTGGATGTTTTGGTGTTGTGAAGTTAGAGTGTTTTGGCTATGGTAGGAAGTGTTTGTGTCATATATTTCTTGGGTGTTTTAGCTATGGCACGAGGATGTGTTGACGACATATGTTTGTTGGGTGTTTTAATAATAATTATGTTTTTGGTGATGGTATGTGGTTCGCTCTTGGTTTTATGGTTGAGTGTGCATGTATTGGTTGTGAATTTAGGTGTTTATGGGTTGATAATTTTGTTGGGTAGGGTGTTGTGTATAAGTGGTTTGATAATTTTGTTAGGGGTTAGATCAGGCCCGGCCCACAGCAGGTGCAGCCAGTGCTTTAGCACTGGGCCTCAAAATCCTGAGGGCCCCAAACTTATCATTATTAGTGAACAAAAAAATTAAAATATGAAACATCAAAGTTTTTCTTCTTCCTCTTTAATTCTTTTCTCTTCGCAGTATCGTTAAACAAGCAAAAGCGGAAAACAAAACATGCCCTATTCCTATTTCTCTCAGCACTATTTTGTTACTAAGTAACATTACACCGCCATAACGAAACACCGCACCACCGTCTACCACCAGTTTACGTTACGACAATGTCGGCGGAGATATGACAAAACAAAAATAGCGTAAGTGTGTTGTTTTTCTTTTCTTTGGTTCTTTCAATCACTGTTTGCTCTTTTCTTTATTTCTCCAATCACTGTTTTCATAAGTATTAGAGGGCTTGCTGCCGCTTGCGGGCTTGCGATCGACATTGAACTCTTCGGTCTTCCCATATGAAAAGTTGTATCCTTACTTTTTGCTGTGATTCATTTGAAGGTAAAAAAAGAGAGTAGTAATAGTTGGAAAACGTTGAATAGTTAGATAAAGTTGTCTGTAGTTTAGTATATAATTTTAAAGGTAGGAAAAAGGTCTGTAGTTCATACTGTTTCATGGATAAGGATAAGCAAGCATCATGATTAATATTTTTGTGATTATTTAATTGTTTTAGTTGGAAAAGTTCAATAATATATTTTATGGATAAGAAACATCATGAATCTATATAAAAATTTAGATGGATAAGTTATTTTTTACTAAAAGAAAAAAGAAAGTGATTGAATACGTGGATATTATATAATATATTATCATATTAGTTATGTTTTTTAGCTTATTCTTAATTTTTATTTTTAATTACTAATTCTCGATGTTATTTTGATTATTAATTCTTAATTTTCTTTATTTAATGTAATTTATTTTTCTTGCTAATATGTAGGAACACAATTTCACCCCAGGACTATTATTAATAGATTGTTTGGTGATAAATACTATGAAATTAATCATCAGCTAACCCAATAAACATAGTGAGATATTTCAGATTTTTATACTATGCTTCTAAGAATAGAAAGTATAAATATGAAAATGATAAGTTGTATAAAATGATATTTATAATTTAAATAATATTTTAAACTTTTTAGTGATTTAGTTAATATATAATTATATTTTCTGTGCATTATTTTTAATTATTAAAATAATATATATTTTTTAAATTTATGCCCATTTATAAAATTAGAACCGGGCCTCCGAATTGGTTGGGCCGGCCTTGGGTTAGATGTTAAAGCTTGTTGTGTGTAAGTGGTTTGGCGTGGGTCATATATATATATATATATATATATATATATATATATATATATATATATATATATATATATATATATATATATATATATATATATTCGGAGAAAAAACCCATTTGTAACTGATCTATACCAATTCATATAATTATGAGTTGGTTTAGTTTGGTTGACATGATAGCATCAGTTAAGACTCGTTGATGATGATTCCTCCATTGATGATACTTAGATTTAGTGAAGTCTTTCCAATCGTCAAAGTTTCATTGTTCTGAGACTTTACATTGATGCCAAGTTTGAGGCACCTCGTAGGATCTAGATTTCTTGATGCATGCCGAACTGCAGTTTCACACGGTCACTATGGTGGATCTCCATAGTGGTAAACCTAATGATCGATGTTGTTGTAGTCTAAACGACCGCATCTTCTTTGTTCCTTTCATGATGAAGTTCCAGACCCATATATGACCTCTAAATAAATTATAGAGGAAAAATAGATTAGGTTAGAAATGGTTAATATTAAAAACAAAATATTGTGAAATTATTAGTTTAGTGACAATACATTGTTTGATGTTAGGTGATCCTAGAGATTTCATTATTAAGTGATGCAATATCTAGGACATTTGTTGTAATTCATCCCGCGAGTGGACCACCTAAACCAAATGATCACAATTCAGAATCAGAGGCGAAACATGAAGTTTAGTGTTACAATCGGGGAAATTGTTAAGTGAAAGCTGCATGAAAGTGATGAAAGAGAAAACCATTAAAACTAGCACACATGTGATTACAAGATTTGACTGTAATAGATACAATTTTAGGGTAGAGGAGAAAATGGACCACAATAAGAGGAGGCCAAAATGAATTAAAAGAAAATTATAAACAGGAAAATAAATACATTCTTAAGAAAGAAGAGAACTCATGGGATTGAATTTCATCTACTTGTCAAATGCTTAAACCTATTGATAAGTTGTACTCAACATAAATTACTCATCAATATCATCACGTATCACTCACAACAGAGGTTATGTCTAACTCAGAGTTGAGATCAACCATATTGTTTTCTTGTGGATGTCTCGCACAACTAAACAACACAGATCATTAAGAGTCGACACCCACAGTGAATATTAAGCCTAAATTTATGTTTAAAGTTTAGAACCTAACAAATATTCATCCAAGACCAAGATCAGAGAAGTATACGTCTATAACAACTCAAATCCCAGCAATAAAGCAAAAACAAGGATAAACACCGATAAAGATTTATAAAAGAGATTTCATACAAAGATTTTATTCAAGGCCATGATCAGTACATATACATACAAGACAAATAAACTACATACAATCCTCAACAAATAAAAAATACAAAGATAAGAAAGAAGAGAAACAAACATAAATGTTGATTTCTCCAACAAAAGTGGACATCCCACTCCCAATCATCAAGATGCATCATCCACTGTTGATTTCCTAAGCATAATCTAACCTAAGAATAGAATAGATGGAATTGGGACAAAAAACTCCCAAAACCATAACCTAAAAATGGCTGAAAATGAAATACATATAAGCAAAAATTTTGCATCCGCACTAAGCCAACTCACCGGGCAAATAGAATAGATGGAATTGGGACAAAAAACTCCCAAAACCATTTAAGATATAATTCTAAGCAAAAATTTCCTTATTAGTTATTTCAGTTCTAATTCTAAGATATAAACGCACACAAAAAAATACATTCAAGAGATGTGAGTTCACATACACAAGGGAGACCATAAGTTATCCTAATAAAGCATCTGCATGCAACCTTCTCGACACCTACTCACTTATCTCTTTCAAACTCTTTTGCAATGTGATGTTTATATTTTCATGACACGATGCAATCTTGCATAAATAAGAGTATTATGTTCACTACTACCAAATAAAAACTTCATAACATCATCTTACTACGACCATTTAGTCAATCGTAATAATAACTCATTTTTAGGCGCTTTTTATTCGTTAAAAGACATTTCACCACGGTCAAACCTAACAACCGTAGTGAAAAGTACCTGGAGTGACATACTTCAAATCCCAACACTTGCTATTTTCCTTTTTTTTGTTTATAAAATGGGCGTGTCACTTATATTCTTATTAAAATAAAAATACCTTTGTCCAAAATTCAAATTATGCCTATTATATTTATAACGGTGTTGAAAAGATCCGTTATACCAAATTTTCTATAAATTCGATATATATGAAAATCGATAAAAAATTATCGCATTTTAGAAATAACCTAAAATTTCAGATACAAATGCAGCATTTTCTATCAGTAAATATGAAAAAAATTCTACCAAATATATGGCATAATTATCAGTTTTTTTGGGAATTCCCGTTTATGGAATATATTGTTAAGAAATGTGGTTGGACCTAACTCAACCCTACATAACCAGTTAGTAGGGTGAGGATTGTCCTTGTAATACCCCGTATTTAATGAAATGCTCTAATATTATCAGCTGACACTGAGGTTTTGTTAATTGGTACATTGGAGATATTTTTAGACACTTAAGTTATAAGTGCTAACTTAAGGATATGTTGCTTATATTCCTTCCTTCTATTTTCTTCTCATTTTGAAAAACAACACAAGAAAGATAGAGAGATAAAGTAGAGAGAAGGAGGAGTAGAGGAAGAGAAACTTGTGAAGAGGAAAAGCTTGGATCATCATCATTTCTCTGCCGAATCGACTCATCTTCGACATCAACGAATCGTAATCGAGGTGAGTTCTAGTTAGAAACTTATAGCTTTTGATTTATGGATGAAAATCATAAGTTTTGCATTTGGGGTTTTCTATAGAAAACCTAGGTTTTGAATTAAATCTTGAATGTTCATGATTGAGTGTAGTAAATCATAAGTGTACCATGTGTATGTTGTTTCTAGGCTTTAGCGTGGTCTGGAACAGGTTTGGATGTGGGAATGGTTGGATTGAACCATGGGAGGAAGCAAGAAAATAGAGCTGGAAATTCTGTTTTTGCGCGCTTCACGGCGCGAACTATAGGTAGCGGCGCGAACCATGCAGAAGAATTTTCGGGTTCTGGTTCTGCCATCAGTACGCGGCGCGTACAAGGGTTCGCGGCGCGAATACCATGAGATTTAGGTGAGGTTTGCTACTGCCAGAGGGTTCGCGGCGCGACCTAGCTGTTGCGCGGCGCGACCTGAAGCTTTCTTAGCCAATTCTTTAGTTTAATGAGATAAACCGTTTCGATCATAACTTTTGAGCCAAAACTCTGTTTTAATCACCGTTCGAAGTGGTAGGAAGCTAGAAGCGTGTACTTTCTAGTAGTGTAGGTTTTGGGATCAAAAGGAGAATTATTTAATCGAGAGTCGGTAGTTGCTTGATTTCTTGGGTTATTTATCGTTCGGAACCATGTGAACGGTATGCTTTTGGTATGAGAAATATGTACTCTATAATTGTGATAAATTGCCATTTTTACAGAAAATGATGATAATTGTTTGGTTGAGTTCTATTGCAGGTGGATTGGTATACCTTTGTTATATATGTTTATATCAAAGAGGTTTGGATAACTTCATTGTTATGTGAATAAAAAAATAAGTGAGGAAAACTAGGATTTGTTAGGTATGTGTAACTTAACAAAGAAAACCTAGGATGAGACATTATATGGAACATACGTGTATTCAGAATTTTATGAGAAAAGGCTAACAGGCCTAGAGAAGGGTTAACAGGCCTAGTGATTTGCGTGAGCAATCACCATTGTATGATGTACTAATCGGAACCATTGTTTTTCTTTATTTCTTTTTCTTTTGAATGCTAACAGGCATTCTATGTGCAGAGAGGCACTGTGCAGAGAGGCACTAATAATCTTGGCAGGTTTGATTCCCGCTTTTGTGTACGAATGGAACCTAACAGGGTAGGGACTTGTGATGGTGTACGGGCCATGTGAAGTGACGATTCATGAGGGAAGGCTCATGAGTCCGAATCCATTTCGTATGTCAAGATTTCCCAAAGGATCCATGACTCGTGCCACCTCCTAGACGTAGAAGGGGACGGGAATAGAGGGATACCTTGGTCACGGTTTTCCGATTAGTAGTATTTGTGTTTGAGTTGTTGAACTCTATGTATGATTCCATATAATGTTAGTGTGTGAACTCAAGGTCTAGTTCCTTGTTGTGACTTGAGATTGATAGGCTAGAACCTTGTAAAGCCGAGAGGATCCATAAGATAGGGAACTCACTGAGATTTTGTATCTCACCCCATTATATATTGATTTCAGGTACTACAGGTCCCGCGGAGGGTAAGGAGAAAGCGATTTGATTCCTTATTCCTTATGTTTCTTTTTGGATATGCGAAGCTTCCGTTGTGTATTTCTTTTGTGATCATTGTTTGATCTAGTTCTTAGTATTTTCTTTTGGACATCTTGTATGTATTATGCCATTTGGTAGAACTTTTGTGTTAGGACATTAATATGAATAATGTGTTGACTAGGAACTTATAAGTATTTTCAGTACCAAATACTTGGATTCATGTATACCTATATGCTTTGATGTATGTATTTATATATGGGTGTTACAGCCCTCACTTATAAGCACACGTTCAGGCTATATATTGTCCGATGTGGGACTCTTAACACACCCCCTAGTAGGGTGAGGATTGTCCTCACTTATAAGTACACGTTCAGGCCATATATTGTCCGATGTGGGACTCTTAACACACCCCCTCACGCCTAGGACTAGATAACCGGAGCGTGGAAATAAATGGTGGGTGACCCGATAGCGAAAACCATAATAGGTGGCCCACCGGATCTTAAACCAGGCTCTTGATACCATGTTAAGAAATGTGATTGACCTAACTCAACCCTACAGAAACGGTTAGTAGGGTGAGGATTTCCACTACTTATAAGCACATGTTCAGGCCATACATTGTCCGATGTGGGACTCTTAACATAAATTTTTTTCAATTTATTATCAAAATTAGAAAAAGGTCAAATATGATAGAATAATAATTGATTTTTTGAAAAATTATAACAGTGTGAGACGCAGGTAGGGATGAAAATAGGTCAGGCCGATAACAGCGTCCTACAGGCTAGTCTATACAGGACAGGCCATACATTTTTTTAAATAGAAAAGGTCTTTTTAGAAGCCTATTTAGTTAAAAAGGCTGGGCCTCATGTCTAAAAAAAATCTTTTAAGCCTATTAGGCCGACCTATTTTAAAAAAATGAATATTTTTATAATTATTATTATGTTATGATATGTACTTTGAATTAAAATACATAAATAAAATTTGATTATCTTGAATAACTTGTGAAAATAAGATGAAAATATCTTATGGACATTGTTTTCATAAGTTCTCTTAAACAAATAGTCTCACAGAACTTATGCTAATAGGTAAGTTAAAATAATTCACCGTGTTAGTTAATCTATTGAAACATTATTTTAATTGATTATTTACTTATGTAACATAAATAATTGATGATGATTGCAAATGGCAAATGAGAACAATAGGCTCATAGAATAGATGCTTTCAGTGACCATTTTTGTTTGTTTTGGTGACTAGTATGATGTTGCAGCAGTAAGATGCAATGAGAAGCTTTGCAAATATTATCTACAACACTTTTCGGAGATACCCATTCGGAGATTACATCTCTAAAATTTAGAAATACATATTTGAATATGATTTTAGATACGTTCATTTTCGAATACATAGAAAACATTTTTGATCTAAATTCAATTTCCTTCATTCGTCTTTACTTATATCATGAAACTATTAGATTCTATTTGTAATATCATGCAATGATTTAGTAATGAGCATCATTCTTCAACATGTTGGTTCCATCATCAATGGCATCTTAGATGATTAGTGTTCTTACCTAGGCTGAGACCATGAAGATATCTGCCTATAGATGTTGGGTTGTAGTAAGAACGACCCAATACCAACAAATGAGCAATAAGATCAAGGGCAACAAAGAAAAGTGATATAAGGAAGCAAAGACATAAGATCTTGAAAACATACTAAATTATGCCTTAGAAAAACATTCAATAAATTGACAAGATTAAGTGAAGAGTGTTAAGTGTTTGCATGCAATTTCTTTTCAATTCGGCCCAAAGGGAATCTTTAAAAAAAAACTATATTGGATGATCATCATTTTATCGGAACGAAACCCCCTATCAAAATATTTTAGTCTGAGCAAGATCGGTCAATTAATTAAAATTTATTATAAGTTGGTTAATTTGTTCATGTCTTACAAACTCTTTCTATATAGCATCTCATATAACCATATTTTTAATATAATTCAATATGATGAATTCATTCCTCATTTTTATTTAACATTGATCAATCTTTTTTTATTCATAAAAGTAATATGATATTAGAGTTTAGCAATTGAATCACGAGTCATCCACCATTTATATCAACACATCAAACCCAGTAGTATTGAGCATGAAATATATATTGGAAAAAGTTAAAGTTCTAGTTACAAATAGAGCAGGAACAAAGTTTATAGAGTAATCTCACTAATTTTACAAATCAGTTTTGTAAAAATATGTTCCGTCAAACTATAATTCTAATATTTAGTTCATAAAATATTGAGGAGACATGTGGTTGATTGAGGATAGATGTGGTTGATGTTTTGTCCATTCCATCGTTAAGTTATAATTGCGGATGCAATATTACCGATACAATAGCTTTTGCAACTACATCGAACTACAATTGTGATGTGATTTAATATCACACATCCGACCGCATTAAAAACTACATCAAACAATTTCCCACGCTTTTTCTAGTATTTTCATCAAATCTCAAAATTTCATAATCCTAATATTCAATTTACTTAAAATGTAATTCCCACACTTTTTCTAGTATTTTCATCAAATCTCAAAATTTCATAATCCTAATATTCAATTGACTTAAAATATAATGAACAATCTTAACATTACGGGTTTTTCAATATTTAATTTCAAGTTCCACTCAATCAAAATTCACGTCGCAACAACAACAATACATATCACAACAATCACAACACCTATAGCTGCAAAAACATTCTCAACGGGAATTTAATCATATTTTAAAATATCCAACTGTTTTTACAATCAATGTGTTATGGCCATTTGTGTTGTTATGAGAAATTATTTGCATTGTTCATATTTCATACCCTTGGTATGTTCTTATTATCAAAATAATTTACAATAAACGATAGTCTTTTCTTGTGAACTCACACATGAATGAACATAGTACATTCATCTTCAATTTGTATCTACAAATCATAAAGCTTTGTTACATTATACAATTCTCACATAGAATAAACACTTTATGGGTCAAAGAAGGCTCTATATCATTATCTCAAAGCACTTTATGCACATCTCAGAATGCTAGCGAGAATCATAAAAAAACCTCTCGCTTGCTTGAGCCTTGAGGGACAACATAGATTATACAAACTTCTATTGATTTTTTTTTTACTGCTTGTATTTCCCCATTTTGCGCCAAACAATAATTGATATATGATGTCTCTACACCCTCCTTTCTACATTGCACAAAATGCAATTAAAACTGCACAAAAATCAAAACTGTTAGACAACATATACATACTACTGCAAGAAAGAGAGGAGAAAAGGATAAGATAACTGAATACAAGCATCCATATCAGCAACAGTTGAACAAAGCATTTAGAATGACATAGCTTCTATGCCTTTTGTCGATAAACGTGGCGTATGGCCAAAAACATTCCAAGAGTACCGAAATAGACAAAAGCATTCACCTGTACATACCATAGGACAATTGAAACAGTTATTTGAACATACAAAATGATGAAAGATCAGAGCTTACCAATGAGGCAAAGGATGATAACTATCCAGACAGCTATTTGAACAGGCCGGTTGTACTGCATTTGGTATTGAGATCTTTGAAGCTGTCTTTGGAAAGCTCCATACCACCCGTGGATTGGCTTACTATAACATCCATCACAACTATGAAGGCAAATGCTACTTTTTTCATTGCAATCATTGATGTCCTATTTTGAGTGAAAAAATAAGTATTAATCAATTTGGCAAATGCATTAAAAATAATTCGAGCAAATATCTGTTAACTGAGTAAAAAAAGAAGATTAGGAACACACCCCATTGTATTGAGTTGACGGTAGTAGTGCATTATCAGTTTCTTGATTACTATCCATTGCTTTCAGCTTTCTATAACCATTCTTCGGCCACTTAAACTTAGAAATTGATTCCACGGATCCAAAAAACCCAGAGACACTGGCTACCTTATGCATGGGAGTAGGACCAGAAGAATCATAAGAGGAAGTCGATTGTTGCACTTGCACATCATCCAGAACAGCAATTTTCCACGAACTAATATCAGCATCAGCGCTAGCAAACCTGCGATGTCCACATGGTTTCTCCTCCACCTCAACCGCTGCTCTAAACGAATCCGTATCACCTAATTGTGTTTTCACACTCTCTCTCCCAGTAAACCTAACCGGCGGTTTACCACCAGAAGGCGACATCGGCATCCCTGAAAGAAACGATGCAAGCTCATTTCGCTCTCCTTCATCCATCGACAGATTCGACACCCAAGGCAGAGACGCTTTGCTACCTAAAGGAACAGGTTCATGCAGACGTAACAAATTCTCCACTTTCGAAATCTTCCCTTCAATCGCAACAACAAAATCTTGATGCCTGTTTCTCGCATCATCACTCGAACTTTTTCTATAACTCGACTTCACCGCCCGTTGAAATTCATCTAACTGCATTGCACACCAACTTCAACTTCAACAACACACTCGTTATTATTGTCACAACCCTCTCTATTGTCATGACCGCACACGCGAAACATAACCCAGAGAGGGTTGTGACAATTATCAAATTTATAAAAAGGGATCATAATAATGAATTGATGAATTACCTGCCACTTAGCAGTGCCCATGGCAGTATGAAGATCTCTTCTAAGTTCATCCGAGTTCCAAGGACTGGATGCATCTTTCATTGCATGAATCCATATCCTATACGTAGATTCTACCCTTCAAACAAACAATCATAGAAAATCAAATATTTAAATTCAAAATGATAAAAAGGGTTTAAATTTGGAAAAACAAAACATAATTGGAAGAATGATTATCATAATAATAACAATACCTATCAGCAGATTCTTGAACTTCTTCAGCGGCGTTAAAGAAAGGATCTTTTTCCCATCGATCGAAACTAGAAGCCATGATGAAATGAAATTTAATAATCAAAACAGCGAATTTATTTGAGGACAATGATAAATCCAATTTAATGAAAACCTAAAAAGTTGAATCCAGAAGCGTAATTAACAATATTGTTTATTTTTGACAAGTGTAATAAATCGACGGAAAAACTATGGGTGATATCCATGTGAGTAGATACGCCGTCGTTTTCTGCAATTTATTGGAAATTCATCATATTGATAATTTGATATGATACATGTAATGTAACTGTAATTTAAAAATAAACTTATTATTGAACGTTAATGTATATCTTATTATATATATTTGGTACTTTATATTAATATTTAATAAATGTGATTTTTTTAAAAGGTCAAATAAAAAATATATAATTTCATAAAAAATTCAAAGTTACAACTCAAAAGCAAATAATAAAAAATGAACTACATAACAAATAATAAGCAACTTAAAGGATAATGGTCGGTCTAAGACAAAATTTAAAATTATATTTTTAATATAGTAAAAAAAATTAATTAATATATTTTAGATTTTTTAGAATGTTAAATTATTATATTATTAAAATCAATTATAATCACGTAGATTTTATTTTTAATTAATAATAAGATTAATTCATCTAAACATTCTTCTCATTATTTTAAAAAATTATATTTAAAAACAATATCAAAATTAAAAAAAATACTTTAAATTAGTGTTTTAAAAACCGGACCGGTCATCGAACCAGTAGGGTACTGGGTCATTGGTTTATCGGTCGAACCACTGGGTCACTGGTCGAACCGCACGACCAAACCGGATTAAACCGGATAACTCGGTTGAATAGACCTGTCATTATATAGGTATAAAACCGGTCGAACCGGATGATTCAGTCTCTAAAAAAATATAACTAGCTTTTAAATTTTTTAAAAATATCATATCATAAATTCACAATTTCATAACTTAAATTCAAATTTTAAACAAAGGTATCACACATAACAAAATAGTAAAAAATTACAAATTCTAATTGCAAACAAAGTCTAATTACAACATAATCTAATTGAATAGTTTATAACAAAATAACTCCAATGTGTACCAAATTTAATTCAAAATAGGATCCTCCTAAAAAAATCAAATAAAATTCAATATGTTTATGCTATTTAAAAAAATTTATTAGCAAAGATAATAAATAGACAATAAAGTTTTTAATTTGTCACTAACGAAAAAAACTATGTGAAAATGCTATTTAAGTAATACACTACTAAATATATTAAAAAAAAGTTTAAAAGAAATGTTAAAAAAAAAAAATTTTAAAAATTTGAAAAAAAAGTTAAAAAACAGCAATTAAACCGCCAGTTTTCCGGTAATTAAATCGATAAATAGTTCAGAACTCAGTTCGATAATTAAATCGAATTAGGTTCATGAACCAAATGAGCTGAATATGAGCTAAAAATTAAGTTCGTTAACTAAATGAGCTGAACTTGAACCATACATAGTTCGACTCGTTAGGTTTATGAGTCAACTTAATTATGTATGAGATGAATTATATTGTTTTTAAGAGTAGGTTTAAATATTTTGCTCCAAATCTTAACCCTATATTTTCTTTTAATCTAACGGTTTTAATTGATAATTTATATTCTCAAGTGAGCAAAATATTTTTAAAAAAAATTAACAGATAAAATCTATATATAAGAAGAAGAGAAAAAATAAAGACTTCATTCTTATATACTTAGGAGCTACTTAACTTGTATCTTGCTCAAAGTGTAAAACCTTTGAAAAATATGATATGTTCATAATTGTATTGGTAAGACTAGATTATGCCTTGAGTAATTGTTTTCGTACATTGCTGGTGGGCTTACATAGAGTAATAATGTTTTAACATCTAATTGATGTAGGGGCTAATACAGGTTAGCAGCAAGAGATAAAAGAATTCTTACAGTGTTCAATGTTGCAATAGGATTACAACAGGAGCAAATGTCTCTGAGTAGTTTATACTAGAGTTGTCAATATGGGCTATCCGGCCCTAAACAGGCCGGCTCTGGCGGGCCCTGGGCTTTTCAGGGCTGGGCCAAAAAGGCCCTGTATAATATGGGCTTGAGATTTACTTCCCGAGCCCGGCCCTAGATGGGCTTCGGGCTACCCGGCCCTAAATGGGCTTTTTTATTTAAAATAATTAAAATAAAACTCCATAATATTTATTATAAATAAAATTAAAAATTATGTTATTTTAAACATAATACATTTTTAAGTACTATATTATCTCTTATAAATACTATAATGTTTTTCTAAATACAATATATGCCTAAATTGTATAAAATAATACTTGAATATTTATTATAGGGTTAATACCATTTTACCCCCTGCCATATAGGTCATTTCTGGTTTACCCCCTGTAATTTTTTTTTTTTGAAAAACAACCTTGCCATTTCAAAATACTAACTTTTTAGCCCCTAAAGTCAAAATCCGCAGGAAAATCCGAAAGAAAATCCGCAGGAAACCTGCAGATTTTCCTGCGGATTTTGACTTTAGGGGCTAAAAAGTTAGTATTTTGAAATGGCAAGGTTGTTTTTCAAAAAAAAAATTTACAGGGGGGTAAACTAGAAATGACCTATATGGCATGGGGGTAAAATGGTAATAACCCTTTATTATAAGAGAAAAACTAATATAATACGATGAAAAATGTTGATTATATTAATGTATAATATTTAAAAGAGAAAGATTGAATAAAATAGAGATAAAATTTAGTGAAGTGAGAAAAATCAATATGCTATTTTGGAGTAAGATAATATAAATATTAATGTATTTTTTTAAAATTTATGATTATGCGGGCCTAATGGGATACCCACGACCCAAATGGGCTAGCCCTAATGGATAGCGGACTTTTCAGGGCTGGGCTAAAAAGGCCCTGAAAAATATGGGCTCTAATTTTAAGGCCCAACCCCTATGATTTTTTGGGCCTGGCAGGATGGCCCATATGGGCTAGCCCATTTTGACAGCTCTAGTCTATACCATAGGTCTGAGTAAAGCCTTTACCCACCAAATGAGCCTTGTACCTTTCAATTGACCCATCGGAATTATACTTCACAGTAAACACCCATTTGCATCCAACTGTCTTCTTACCATCCGGTAGTGTCGTAACACTCCAAGTTTTTTTCTTTTCTAGAGCTTTCATCTCCTCAAGTACAACTTCCCTCCACTTTGGAATTTCTATAGCAACTTGTACATTTTTGGGAATTTCTACACTAGACAATGTTGAGGTGAAGGCAGACAGAGATGAAGACAAATTTGAATATGATATAAAATTGGACATGGGGTGTTTAGTACAAGATCTAACAGGTTTTTTAGTGGCATCAGGATCATCTATATCAGGATACAAAATACAACTTTCATAAACAGAGATGGACTTACCTTTCCTATTCTTAGGAGGTTGATCACTCCCCAGTTCAAATTCCTGACCGTGTGGAGATGTGGACTCATCCATTCCTTTGTGGTGCTTTTTCACAAAAACCTTACCTTTCCAAATCTTGTTTTCTAATCCAAATCTACTTTTCTGAAGTGACTCATTATTCTATGGCATTTCAATTAGATAATCATTATCATCATTTTCAGGAATTTCATTGTTTTCTACATGAGAAAATGTAGGCTCAAATTCACAAGGATCCTTACTCTTAACAGGAGTCGGATTAGATAAAGAATCATGGCCATTTTTTGTTGGTGTAGAAGTATAAGTCTCAGAACTTTGTGATACAACCAAAGATAAATTATTTAAAAAACTCATGTTCTAAATTTGAAACAAGTCTTCCTTTATATTCCCCCTTGATGAGTGTCATCAAAAAAAGGTTTATTTTTAAAGAATGTAATGTCCATAGTAACAAACATTTTTTTGGTTTTTGGATCAAAACATTTATATCTTTTTTGGGTTGGGGAGTATCCAACAAAAACACACTTTATAGCACGTGGTTCAAGTTTTCCAACATTTTTATGTTCATGAACAAAAGTTGTGCAACCAAAGATTTTTAATGTCAGATTAGTTAAAACACGAGTACTAGGAAACATTCTTTGAAAGTATTAATTGGAGTTTGATAATTGAGAATTTTGGAGGGCATTCTGTTAATTAAATATGCAGCTGTTAAAACGGCTTCGTCCCACAAATATTTTGGTACTTTAATTAAATCATTGCATTTAATGAAAAATATCTTGGGTATTTCAAATGAATTGTCACATGCACTGCAAAGAAAATACCAAGATATCATCAATGCTATGAAATTGATTCACATCACAGAGCAGTGTTTACAAGCTTTAAGAGATGATGGATGGAAATCTTTAGTGGATGAGGTAAATTTATTTTGCAATATGTATGACATTAATATTCCAAACATGGATGATATAAACTTTTCAGGAAGATCAAGGAGTAGAAGTAATATTAAGTCTGCCACAATTGAGAAACATTATCGCATTGAATTATTTTATACTGTCGTGAACATGCAACTTCAAGAACTTAACAATCGTTTTAATGAGACAAATAGTCAGTTGCTCATTTGCATGGCTTGTTTGAATCCAACAAATTTATTCTCTTCTTTTGACAAGATAAAACTGGTTGAATTTGCAAAGTTTTATCCACGAGAATTTTGTCAAACTAGTTTGGTGTTCCTTAATAATCAACTTGAAACTTATATCATTGATATGCGTTGCAGTATTGAATTTGCATTTTTGAAAGGAATTAGTGATCTTTCAAAAAAAAGTAGGTTGAAACTAGAAGGCATGTTGTTTATCTGTTGGTTTATCAACTTTTAAAGTTGCCAATGATTTTGCCCGTTGCCACGCCAACTGTGGAACAATCCTTTTCTGCTACGAAGATTGTGAAAACTAGATTACGTAATCGAATGGGGGACGAATGAATGAATGACTGTCTGGTGACTTATATTGAAAGCGATATGTTGAAAGACATTGATAATGAGTCAATTATTCAACGATTTCAAAATATGAAATCCCGTAAAGGACAATTATAAAACATGCATGTAATTGTTTTGAATACATTATAATTTGAGTGCACTATTTTTTTAGTATGTTACTATTATATACGTGATTATATAATTTATTAATATTAAATATTTTGCACCCATGAGGCGGGGTCTTGGATCCATCACTGAGTCAATATGAGTTGTAAACATAAGGAATCTTAGGTGACACTAATGGGAACATGAAGATCAAACGTGGAGTAAAATGCACTAGTTCCATTATGGGTGGAACCGTCCTTGACAATTATTTTGTAAAAAGAATAAATAGCACTATTTTGTAAAAATAATAAATAGGATACTCATACATTGTAACATGGGTCCCAAAATTTCATACATACTATCCATCCATTGGAGTACCTGAGTCAAAGAGCGAAATTGTGGGTGAGAAACATGTACTATGTGTTTGCGTCCAATTTTTCATTATTTTCTTGTTTCCTTAAATGCAACATTTACTTTCTTTCGTTTTTTGCTTTCACCTTTGTTTAATGTCATTTATTACAATTTACCTTGTCATTTATTACATCTTAACTTCGTTTAGAGTTTATTTCTACGTCGTTATCGTTGCAAACTACAACCGCATTTATTCACATGCATGTGTGTTACACGAATAATTTGCACAAAATTACTTAGGAGATTTTTCGAGTTAATTTCACTTGCTTTCTAAACTCGTGATTGGTTACCAAAACTACCAGTATACAATATCAAACAATCTTGCTGACTCTTATGATCTGGCATTCCTCAAGCATTTGTTAGGATTAATCATATGTGCTCTTAGATACGCGATCATACTTTAATCCACTTTCCTCCTCAAAACTTAGTAATTAGTGTTATGCAGGTTTCGCTGGCCGAGTCCAAAACACTTATGTTAAAGTATATCTAAAAAAACCAAAAAACTTTACAATATTCTTGTATCCATCATTCACAATTTTACAAATGTTGTGACTAAAAACTAATATGGAAAATGAATCTTAGTCTTCTATGATGGATACAAAGGAAAAACATGTAACTACAAACTTATCATTAACATACTTACAACTGACAAATTTACATAATTCATTGACAAACTATTAGAAAGAGACATAACGGTTAAACTAACATAGTACATTAATTCAATAAAACTCAACTATAACACATCCTGCTAAATGTTCTTATTGCAAGACCATATGGATAATAGATCTAGACCTCATCATATATATTTAGCACATCTCGACTAAGAGTTGAATATGTTAAGTTATAAGACACCTCAGGCCTTGTACGTTCCCATGTTCGCATATTTGCGTTTGTGATGAGTATGATGGCGGAATTGATAACTTTGATTATACCAATGGCTTTTGCAGCATTCTCTTGGCCTTCTCTGTTCCCATCCTTCATCAACTTCAAAAGGGGACCCACTCCTCCTTCTTCAATGATCATCTTTCCGAAACGGTCGCTTTGATTTGCTAGTGAAGCAAGGGAAACAGCAGAAAATACTAGTGCAGAAAATACTTTTTACATCGGGCGAAAAGTACTTTTTACATCGGGCCTGGGCCCGATGTAAAGCCAGGCGATGTAATAAGTCAGAGACTTTTTACATCGGACCTTGGCCCGATGTAAAAAGTTAACATACCACATCGGTGAAATTCAGATGTCTGATGTGAAAAATAATATAACTTTTTTTAAAAAAAAAATATACGCCATATTTTACATCGGTTGCCCTGTTCGCCCGATGTAATAGATAGTTTTTACATCGGTTTTCCACTTTGCCCGATGTAATAGATAAGTTTTTACATCGGTTTTCCATTTTGCCCGATGTAATATGTTTTCTGCTTTTAAGCGTATAATAACTGTTTTTCCTATTTTAACCTGTAATTTTTTTGTATCTAATTTTCCATATAAGTTTCAAATATCACAAGACCAAAGTTAGGTCACTATTTTGCACATTTTTCCCACACCACACAGACCACATTTAGGATACACAGACCATATATATATATATATATATTCTTCAAAATTTGCAAAAGTATTAATCTATGATACACAAGTGTACAAAATTATAAGAAAGTTTACACACGGTGGACTACTACAAAATAACAAAACAACAAATATCCAATCATTTAAGTCCTTTAGCGCACTTGAAATACCAATATGCATCCACGAGAAGATGAGTTGTAGCTTCTGAAGACAACACCAAAATTACATTTGCTGAGAATAAACAATAACACTAATTAACATCGTAGACAACACATGTAAATAACTAGATTTAATGACTAGAGTTAAAGTCCTACAAAAATTGTTAGTAACAACAACTCAAAGAATGCTGCCAAAGTGAGATGTACAACAGTAAACATTATAAGACTTTCAAAATTTGGAATCCAATCTCATGAAAGCAATATATAAGCCCTTTATTATAGTAACCAAAGAGAGTAAGGTTCTATATATAAGTTTTAAAATAAAGTTACAAGATGTTTTCATAACCTATCACAGAGAGCTTATAATAGTTTATTTCAATAGTGGGAAAGAACATTAGTAGTTACTAACCAAACACCAACATAAACAAAGTGCATTTTGTATTGTTGTTATAAAACAAATACATCATTCCCGAGTTACTATTTAGTCAATTTTGTAAGGCATCATTTTTAACCAATGGCTAGCTTGAACGTAAATCACTTTTTCTATCATGTTCTGCTCTCTAATAATATGTTCTACCTGCATAGATGATCATATATAAGTTATTTTGTATGACTCTTCTTTTACTATCAAATAGGTCCCTTAATAAGACTCTTCAAGATACAAAAACAAGATTATTTTTGATGATTTAGCTTTTTACAATCAACATTCAGTACCAAAATTTGTCACAATAATAGAAAATCATTATTATACCTTGGATACTTTCGAAGGGATCTTTTGTCACAAATCCATCTTCTTTGCTTCTATAAACCCCGTACCTTACACACAGAAGAAATATCCTTCAAGAGAAAAAGGGAGTGTTTTCTGTCTTTTTAGAACAATAGAGAAGTTTTGTGAAAGTACCAATTAAGTAATGAGAAATAGTTCTATAAGATTTAGGTACATGATCTTTTGGTATATAGGAAAATGTGTTCTAAATTTATTTATCAATAAATTGGATATTTTTTGCAAGTAGATTTCTTTATAATGCAAAAAGACAAAATAGCTAACAATTAGTGTATTGTAGAAATAATTCATCTTTCCATTTGCTAATTTGTCTAGCTAAAATGACACAATATTGTTACTGGTCTTGATTTTGTTACATATTAAATAAATAATATTAACCAAACTCATTTTAAATTAGCTCTAGAGAATAGAAACAGATAAGTTGGTCTTGGTTTAAGAGTATTTTCTTAAAGTAAAAATACAAAAATGTCTCAGTATAATATAAATTATAGTTCTGGAAGTTAGTATAGTGAAAATGTGATCTAAATTGAAATTGATACAACACTTGCTTCTTAATCTTATAGGCCATATTTTCAGTATTGTTTTTCTTCTATGGCTAATTGTGCTTAGTTTAATTTTAGTGTGTCATGTGACATAGGCAGCGGGTCCCTCAGCATCTTAGATAAAGCATTAAAGATGTTCTGTGCTACGCTTGTAACACCAACCCCAGTTCACCTTCCATGAAAATATACAAGCGATTTCAACTTAATGTTGTAAATGCATTCATATTCAATTAGGATATATTCTATAATAAATAAGGGAGAATTATTGCAGCACCCTCAAAGCATGGTGTGGCAAATGCAGTGCAGTAAAACCTAAGGATCTTCAACCAAAAATTAGGGAAAAAATGAAACTCACCGTTAGAAGATTAAGACCAGTTGGATCAGGAGCATCAAAAATTGTTGAAAGGTCCTACAAAGTTACAGAAATCATGTCTAGGTGAAGCCTACTACCTGTTTGGTACACTACCAGTCCTACTAGGCTGTGAACTAGCATGATTATCCTAATATACAATCAACATCAACAACATATTTCCTGACGTTTTACAACATTGATCGATCAGAAAGGAACATAACCAATTAACCATATGACAGCTTTGTCGTACCTTTTATCACGTGCAACCAACTCATATATTTCAATATTTTTCGTCCAATCCGTTTCAGATCATTTGTCGCTTGTTGCACCAATGACTAACTCTGCTGCCATCTTTTTTCAAGATAAAGATCTAAACATTAAATTGTAAACAAGAGTTATAACAAATATCACAAGAAGAAGCAAACACAGAAATAGTTAATATTAACTACAGATTTAATCTAGAGGTTTATCAATATTTCCTTAAGATAAACAAACAAAGTTGGGTTTGAACCAATATATGCAAGGAAGTTTTGAAACGATCTCCGAATAAATTTATGCAATATTTCACACTACAACAATTTGTAACTTAAAAATATACCTTCCAATAAACTGATTTCAATTGGTAGCCAAAACTGACATGAAATTCTAGCAAAAACATAATCCTAGGAACAGAATGTCATAAACAAACTACCCTGCAACATAAAAAAATATAAGAAAAAAAATTAGGGGTTTTATTAGGGTTACCTCTAAATCGAGGTTCAAGGTTTACTGTTATTATGCCTTTCTTCACAAGCTTGAATATCTTCTTCAGAAATCCTACGTTTACTGAGATCGATGTAACCCTTTTCCTTATCAACAAGAAGAACCATCACCGGCTCAATTCTCTCAAGAACTCAACAACAGAAACAACAATCAACGCACAACTCAGAGAAGGCAAATGGAAAAGAAAACTCATAACTCAGGGAACGATTTTTGATAACACAAAACTCACCAGAAGATTCAAAGAGGACTCTCTGCTTCTTCAACACTTTGAGCTTCGATCGTAAGAACCTTCAACAATATCATCGTTATCTTCGCATTTCGCTTGCGACCCAAACGTAAACCGAGCAACCACGATCTACATCTTCCTCGGAATTGCAGAAGAGAAATCCACAACGAATGGACGAAGAGGACGAGATTTGTGACGACTATGGGTGAAGCAGAATCGAAGATGGAGAGAGGCGTCGAAGCCAACGAACGGAGTTGGTCAGAACTCGAATCACGGCGGCATTCTGATCAGAAACGGAGAGGGTGTCATGGTTCATTTTGTTTTACGAAGAAGAAGAGCAAAAGGGGAAGCGAGCGGCACGAGAGAAGAAGGTTGAGTTCACGAGGAAGGGTTAGCGTTTTGTGAAACAAGGGAAATGTCTTACATCGGTTTTGAATATAACCCGATGTGAGGGTCTGTTAAAACAAAATTTTAGTTTTTTTACAATACTGCCACCGTATTTTATTTTTATATGATTGGACTTTTCCTATCGGGTAAAATCTAGGTACAATGTAAAATCCTTTATAATAAAATTTTATTATTTACCAAAATGCCACCGTGTTATATTTTTCCCTAAATTATATTTTTCCTATCATATATTTTGATACCTGAGGTAAAATGTCTGATGTAAAATGTCATATTTTTATCCATCATTCACAATTTTACAAATGTTGTGACTAAAAACTAATATGGAAAATGAATCTTAGTCTTCTATGATGGATACAAAGGAAAAACATGTAACTACAAACTTATCATTAACATACTTACAACTGACAAATTTACATAATTCATTGACAAACTATTAGAAAGAGACATAACGGTTAAACTAACATAGTACATTAATTCAATAAAACTCAACTATAACACATCCTGCTAAATGTTCTTATTGCAAGACCATATGGATAATAGATCTAGACCTCATCATATATATTTAGCACATCTCGACTAAGAGTTGAATATGTTAAGTTATAAGACACCTCAGGCCTTGTACGTTCCCATGTTCGCATATTTGCGTTTGTGATGAGTATGATGGCGGAATTGATTACTTTAATTATGCCAATGGCTTTTGCAGCATTCTCTTGGCCTTCTCTGTTCCCATCTTTCATCAACTTCAAAAGGGGACCCACTCCTCCTTCTTCAATGATCATCTTTCCGAAACGGTCGCTTTGATTTGCCAGTGAAGCAAGGGAAACAGCGGCATCCGAACGATCTTCCAGCGAGCCGGTACAGAGTCTGGCGATTTGTTCCCAAATGAAACAGAGCATGGGGTCATTAGTAGCTATGGGAGGAATGCCGAAATCATCGCCAACTTGATATTCATCAAGGGTGGAGATACATATTAACCATGAAATGTCATCGACGGAGTTTTGAAGGCAGGAGGATGTTTTGCGAAAAACAGCGGCGGAGATTATGCTGAAGAAGAAGCACTTTTTTGTGCCACACTTAATTACCAACAAAAGCGCTTGGTTGAGTACCTGTTCTGTTTGCTCGAACATCGGCCACAACGGGCGCTCGTACAGCTCGGAGCTCATTGTCATTGCTTGCCGGAGAAAATCGGATAGTTCCTCTGTTTTGGATTTGAGGTGCCAACATTCTAGTTTGAAAGATATTGATTCGTCTGTTGCTTTGATTACTTGGTCTGCCAGGTGAATCGACTTTGCAATTATTTGTTTCACTAATTTGTCATTCATTGATTGATGATGGATATTTTAATTCTAGCTTAGGAAGAAGGAGATGGAAATTTGCAATGTTGTGACTTGTTTGGGATGTCATTTTATATAGGTTGCACGTTGCAGTAATAACCTCTATTTAACTAGTGTTAAATAATTAACCATTGTTAAGGACAACCATAGTTAAATCCTATCCCACTCAGCTACAACCTCTATTTAACTAGTGTTAAGTAATTAACCGTGGTTAAGGATAACCATAGTTAAATCCTATCCCACTCATCTTCCGCGACTGAGACTATGCTCGTTATTTGGTAGACGAAACTAATCTCAAATTCAACGGATCAGAGCTTAAGTTCCCAACGCACATTACAGTGGTACTATTTTTTTTATAAAAAAGTTTGGCTTAATTGCAATTTTAGTCCCCTATTATCCATTTTTTTGGGTTTTGGTCCCCCTATTTTAAAATCCGGAATTTTAGTCCCTATGTTTTAGTTTTTTGAGGATTTTGGTCCCCCTGCAAATTCAAAGGCAATTTTAAATGAAATGACTTTCACATTGATGATGTGTCTGTGTCAGTTCAGCATTGAAATGTTCAACTCATCTTTCCACATTTTTATAGAAAACTCTCCTCTAGACTGGGATTTTCCCTCATGCCCGGCTCGGGAAATGATGTTTGATAAGTAAGATGGATTCGTTCGTGAAAGAAAAAAAATGCAATAAACTAATTTTATTTAAGATTTATGTTGAACATATCATTAATGTGAGTTCCATTTCATTAAAAATTGCCTTCGGATTTGTAAGGGGACCAAAATCCTCAAAAAAACTAAAATAAAGGGACTAAAATTCCGGATTTTAAAATAGAGGGACCAAAACTCAAAAAAATGAATAATAGAGGGACCAAAATTGCAATTAAGCCAAGAAGAAAACATCAATTTTGACAATATAAATATTTTCATTCTTTCTTTTATTTTATTTAACATTTGGAATTTCTTTCAATAGCTGCGTATCAATTTTATTTTCTGCTCATCTAAAACATCAAATTAATATTCTTCATCTACTACCATTCACAAAAAAATATTCGTTTTACCAATTACTTGTTTTGGCATGTTTTAACTTTTAAGGTTCTAAACCCTTATGAAATATAATTGTTTTGTGTCGGTCTAAGCTCAAAGCTAGGGAGATCTAATTCCACTCCTTTTAAAAATATCAATTATCACTGGCACAAAAATAGATATGATATAATCAATAATTAACTTTATTCTCAATTTTAAAGACTGTCTGCGTTGGAGTACCGGTATTGCATGTTCACCCCGTGCAATTAAACTGAAGCAATATGTGTCATCACTTCGAAGACATGCACCAATAATTTTGATTCCAGTAGTATTAGTACAGAACAATGGCTCCGTCTGTGATTCTGTGAGAATCGAATGTTGATTCCTACGAATTTCGACAATTAGATATATGATCTAGTCGGTCCTTTAATTCAACAAAGTTTCCATTGGCTCAATCATATTTTCCTAATTTAGATCTCAATGAATTCGACAGTCACTTTCATATGGACACAATCTCGAAATTTTCTAGATCAAGTTCTTCTTCTACTTTCTCCATAGATATGATATGTGAAGCCTTGTTCATACAAGCTGGATCTCTTCCACTAGGATTTGACAAACATACACCCTCAAGCAAGGAGTGAGAAAGCGATAAATCAATCATAGGGTTTCGAGATCATGAGAAAGGTGATGGAATTTCAAATGTTATTCTTCCACTGGTCATCACTACCACCATTGCTAATCATTTTGTCTCAGGGATCTTATTGGACGATGAAAGTTCTTGGAGTTTAATCTACTTCAAAATTTTCACCAAGCTCGATTTGAGGAAAGAAGATATGATGCCATGAGAAGACCAAATCCTACTTCTACTCGTTCCTACATACATATGTTCATACTTGTCACTTTGGGAGAGGGGAGTAGGAGAAAGACAGTGAATTTCTGCTTCTTCTTGGTTCCATGTGAAAGTGTCTATAATGACATCCTCAACCGTCTGACTCTAGAAGCCATATATGTCGTAACTTCTTCCGAACACCAGAATTTGAAATACCATGATGACTCTGGCATGCCAATTGTGGCCAAAGCCGACATCCGTGGAGCTTGTTAGATACAAGAAGTGCTGCTTAAGTAGTATGTAGTTACAACCATCGTCCCCGGAAAGAGTGTCGGGGAGGAAAATTGGGCGACAAACGTAGCTGACCTCGATGCTCGCAAAAAAGAACAACCCTTGGGAGATGAATTAGGAATCCTAACCGGGACCAAGGCGAAAATCCTGAGACAGGTTCTAGACAGAGACTTAGAGATTGTCTAGCTAGACGATAATCCGATGAGGTCTATAAGGATAATAGCCAACCTACTTACAACTGTAAGGAAAGAATTAATAAGACTTTTGAGTGCCAACGCCAGTGGAACCTTGTTTCAGGTTATTAATCAAGGAAGCTCCATCGAAGATGAACATGCTTTTGATGATGATAACTAGTTCTTAATGACAATAATTAAAGTCAAGTATATAGCAGTTAAAGATGTAACCAAATCAATATGGTTTGAAAAACTTGATTCTCTGACGATGGCATCTAAATGGAAATATAACTCAAGCCTCATCTCAAGCTGAACAAAGCGTCTACAAGAATGGAAATTTTGTTCACCAGATAAAAAGATGTCAGACACAATGTTTGGCATAATGTGTTTGACAAGATAATTACATGGCAGATATAATAAAAGCAAAATATAAATAACATTGGAATTGGTAACCCAGTTCGGTGCAAAATCACCTATGTCTAGAGGACGTTAACCCAATGAAAAGAAATTCACTCTTAATAGTCAGAAGTACAAATCAGTCTTAGTTGAATCGTCCTGGTTCTGCCTCTTTTCCTAATACTAACAGTAAATTTCTTTTCCGAACTTCATATAAAAATAACTCTAAGTACATTTGGTCTTATCTGAACTTACTTCGTCCGGTGCCGCTTTTCTAGTACGATCTGTGAAGATTCAATCAGGGCTCCTCCTAAATCCGAGACACCTCTCACTTTCACTTAAAAAATCACTCTAGTGTTTGGAAAATTACAAAAGTGTGAGAATGATGAAACAAAGTTACAACTCAAAACAAACTATATTCCTCAATGACACTAGTAAATAAAGTTTCACAACAAATATAAGACTTAAATAAACCTCTCCTAATGAGTAGATATTTTATCTAAAGTCATAAGTATTCACAAAGGAGATTTCCTCATAATATATAACAAAAGTCCAACTCCAAATCCTTGTAGGGTTGTTGTCATGAATTCAGATGAAATCTTTAAAAAGCACATAAGATCAATCTTCAATATTGATGATGGAAAATCTTGATTGATCACCTTGAGAAAATTCAAATCTCTTGAATATAACAACTTCAATCTTGATAAATTTTGATTCAGTTCATATATCTCAAAAACTCACATAATATATCAATCAAATCTTTATTATGATAAGTGAGATCCTTGATTGATATAAATCTTGAATAAATTAGAACTCCAAAAGCAATCTTGCTAAAAACAGATATTTTCCAAATCTAAATACATGCTAATACACTTATATCTCTGATAGAACAGAAAAAGAAACAAATTTTAAAAGGAAAATATATAATTCAATTCATCTTGCGCTCTAAGGCAACAGTCTAAGACATGTTTAAACAGGATGTTTGGGACATTATGCTCAACATTCTTCTTTTCGTGAAACACCACACAACTGATTCTGAATCTTTATTAACAGAAAACTAATACTTCACCGGTTCAGCATGCTTTTAGCTTTGGTCCCCTTCACCGGCTACAATATATAGTTCAGTGGATGCTCTTCGTCGCGCATGTCGAGGTCGGTTATGCTTGTCGTCTAATTATTTTCTCCATTCTCTTTTCCTTGGAAAATGAAGGTAGCGATAAGTTTCTTCATAACCACTTCTTGAATCCTTGTCATGATACATCAACTTCAAATGTATAGGAGACAGTATAATATCTAGCTCCGCTAGGAACACTCATCCTAAGACGCCGTTATACATACTTTCGAATGAGATCACAAAAAAACTGATGTTCATCATCCTTCTTCCATTCCCTTTCTTTAAGGTAACTATCAAATAGATTTTTCCGCAAGGACGAGTAGAAGAATCGTTAAAACCAAACATGCTTTTCTCTTTATAGGATTTCAAATCTTGTAGTCTCAAACCAAGCCTAACCAGGATCTCAAGGTAGATTAGATTACATAAGCTTTTGTCGTCAACTAGAACTTCAAATAGGGAATGGTCAACCAGAGCTCCAAATAGAGGAAGGTCTTCCTTGGAGCTTCCTCATACCTTCTCTTTATCCTAAAACCCTAGGATCGGTCTTCTATCTCCTTGCTCTTCACATGGCGATGTGTATCTACTTGAGGCTGGCGGAAGAAATTCGGCTTGAATGGATGGATCTTTTTAGACGATATCGATGAGAAGAACTAGAGTATGGATTGATTCATGAACCTTCAGAATCATATCCATTTGATCGTGACTATCTAACTAATGGAGATTTGGAATGGAAAGACCCGTTTATGAAATTTCATAATCAGATGTTGAATGTCATTGTTCTGTCTCAGAACTAGAATTGAAGGTGCAGGTCATAAAGATGTTGATGTACGTTACTTTGATGTGATGGTGAGGGAGAACTTGTAATGCTAGTACTCCAACGCCTAAGTTAGTTCATGAATAAGGGAAAATGGAGTGAAATATTTGAATGAAGAAATCATACATATCTTGCCGCTAAAACAAGTATTTATAGGACCGTTTAGATCAAGCCTTTGGGATCATTTTATGGGCCTTCGTCTGGTCCGAAACAATTATTATTTTCATTTATTTTACTGTCCTCCTCTTTTTTGTCTAGGATTTAGTATAAGATGAGAGTGCGGAAAAAACACAAGAAAAATGAGGTTTGAATTGGGTTTTAAGATTGAAACTTTTTGCTCACCCAAGAACACAAACAATAAATATGCAACAATGATAAAAGACACGAGGATTTTATTCTGGTTCGTTGTTAATTAAGCTACCTTTAGTCCATCTGCCAAGGTGATTTTGTCTTCTTAATAAGGACTTAATCCACTAATCAAAACTTTGATTACAACCAGAAAGACTCATAGTCAATGTCTTCTTGAGAATCCTAACTATACCTTAGTCTCTAAAGGAACTAAATCAGAGTTTACAAAATCAAGAATGTGTTTATAAAGTTGCTTCGATAAGCTAATACACACACTATAAAATACAAACTTTACACTTTAAAAAAAATTATACAATGAAAAGTTCAAAGTGTAGATATAAAAAAAATTCTCTCAAAGATGGTTCTTGCTTTTTCTCTCTATTATTTCTTCAGTTTTTTTCACACTTAAAAAAAATTATCGATCCAAACTTCCAAAACCTCTTTATATAGACGGTGAAAATATCCGTTGGAGAGTGAAGTTGGAAATCCTCAAAATATAGTTGTTATGATTTTTGCTTATTGCATGTAGTGGTGGTGAGGATGAAGTGAGTGGCGACAACAATAGTACAATCTTTTCCTACAATTCACGATAGTGGAAAGGATATCAGCGTGTTTTTCCTTTTGGAACGTTTGGTTTTGCCACTTTTAATGTATTATTCGAGAATATTTCTTTCACTCATTCTTCTAATCACTAGCTTCTTATAAAAAGGGATTTGAAGTTTGATCAGAGTTTCAGAACATTTTCTTCATCTTATCATTATCTTCTAGTCAGAGGCTTTGATTGAAAGTTTGTTGAAGCTTGAGTAGAGTCAGAGTCTGTTTGCTTCAGAATTTCAGATTCCGCTAATCTTCAAATTTTGTCAAGATCATACTTCAAATGTGATTTGTTCAGAGTCTTGGCTATAGAATAAAAACTTATTCATTTGTAACTCTTTCTCAGAATATGATAACGTTTTAGAGTTTCTTTGAACGAGGTTCAAAATCTATCTTTATCCAGAGTCCGGAGTTTTCTTTTATCAAAGTCTTTTTTTTCCAGATGTTGACTATTCTTTAGAGTTCAATTTCCTCAGAGCTTGTCTTTCTTCAGAACAAATTCTTTAGAATGAACATATACCAGAATCCATATAATTCAGATTTTGCCTTAGATTCTGCATACTCAAAGAAATGCTTAGTATACAAAATAGTTCTTTATATTTTGTTTTCATCAAAACTTAAGGATTGAGAAGTAAAACCAAACTTACTCCAACATGGGATTCCTATCCAAATTTGTTGTATGACTTAAGGCTGAGTCAACTTCTTGATTCAAAGTTAAGTCAACTTCATCATACGATGACCTCGTCCACATAACATGTCGTGGCGAGTTAACACGTATGACTCGAAGATGGTTTCACCTCACATATGATAATTTAAGTACTCTGAGAATTTGGCTTCTCCTAAAACTAATGGATCGAGGTCAACTAATGGGTCTGGATCATTATAGCCATATTAGTCCCACAAACATAACGACCCACAATATCTCAAGCACACAACCTGTAAAGACGAAGTGACTAAGTCCAATAAACATAACGGTCCACAATCCCCTAAACATGAGATTTGCAAGGGCAAGTGATTAAGTCAAAGAGATATGATGGTCCACTAACTCTCAAGAACAAGGTCTCTAAGGGCGAAGTAATTAAGTAAAAAGATATGACGGTTCTCAGTCCCTCTAACACAAAATTTGCAAGAGCGAAGTGATTAAGTCAGAAGATATGATTGTCGACGGTTCCTCGAATACGAAATCGTAAAGTGATTAAATAAAAAATATGAAATATAAGTAGTTTATTATTATTTTTATTTAAAACTCTATTTTTATGATAAAAACATAATTTTAAAAATGTTTGAAATAATGTTATTAGCACCATTATTTTTTTCTAACACTTTACTGTTGAAAGAGATGAGAAATAAAATTAAAATGTGAAAGAATAAAAAAAATAAAAGTTTCATTGGGTAGAAAGATAATAGAACAGAAAATGATGGGGGAGAAAATGTGAGAACGAAAGAGAAAGGTTATTATTTTTTAAATAAAGAAAGTTAAATTCTATGATGGACATTGAGGAGTTGAGACTTATAATATTGAGACAATATAAAACCAACTCGTGCCAACCCTTTTGATGACAACTCGTGCCAACCCTTTTGATGAGCCAAGCAGAATAAAGATGCGTAATTGTTAATTACAATTTTGAGGTTGATCAGTGAAAAAATGTTTAAAAGAAAGGAGAGCATAACAAGTTGAATATAGTCTATAATCGTGTGTTGGTTCCTGCGTCTGTGATATTAGTGATGGTGTTTTAAAATTCGAACTGAACCACTCGGTCTAATTGGAAACCGCTAGAGTACCCGGTTCTATCACATATTCGGAACCCTTGGGTTAATTGTATAAATTTAGTTTCCTCTTGAAATTTTATAGTTTCTCATATATATATGGAAGGCAACAGTTGTGCTGATACTTTTGTTAACTTAGGTCTTAGCTTAACTGATCCTACTTACTATTCTTTCATCCCTGCAAATATTTATGCAGATTTTGTAAAGAATCGGCTTAACTTGCCATTCTTTAGGTTCGTTTCATCTTGATAGAGTTTCGGTTTATGTGCTTGAATTAATATATTAAAAAATTGTAAAAATATGTTTCAAAAATTGTATAACAGGCTGCCTGCTTGATGTAAATTTATTGCTTACCGCTATGTGCCACTTTAATTTCTTTGTCAATGATGGATAAATTATAAATAACTAGCAATATTTTTTAGGACAGAATATATAATTGATTCTATAACAAATCTGATGGTTTAGTCACGATTTGTCTCGGTCATCAGAAAAGAATTAAAATAAAATATTTTTTTTCCTTTGTTTCTGTATGCGTCAGGTAGCAAGCATTAAATTTGTTTGGCAACCGGAAAACCTTTTGATAAGCACGTCAAAATAAAGTTTGCATAATTGTTAATTACAATTACAAGTTTTTTGTTGATGCAATGAAAAAATATAAAATAAAAGGAAGGATAGCATAACAAACGACGATTATACTTATACCCGCTTATTTAAATTTTTAAATATTTTTCTGTATTAAAATAAGCGTCACGTTTAAGAAGAAAAGTTTAATTGGTCGTACATATATGAGCCGCTTTAAGTTGATTAGGGCTTTGTGTACATAGTGCTGCAATCAATTTCCTATTTCCTTCCTTTCTTCCTAAAATTAAGTATCCCATTATCAATCAATGGGTGACAAATTAGTGAAGCAAATACTTGCAAAGTCGATCCACCTGACAGACCAAGTAATCAAAGCAGCTGACGAATCAATAGGTTACAAACTAGAATGTTGGGACCTTAAATCTAAATCTGAGAAAATCTCTGATTTTCTCCAGCAAGCAATGGCAATGAGCTCCGAGCTGTACGAGCGCCCCCTCTGGCGGATGTTCGAGAAAACCGAACAGGTACTCAACAAAGCCCTTTTGTTGGTAATTAAGTGCGACACAAAGAAGTGCTTCTTCTTCTTCAACATAATCTCAGCCGCTGATTTTCGTAAAACGTCCTCCCAACTTCAAAACTCTATCGACGATATTTCATGGTTAATATGTATCTCCGCACTGGATGAATATCAAGTCGGCCATGATTTCGGCATTCCTCCCATAGCCGCTAATGACCTCGTGCTCTGTTTCATTTGGAAACAAATTGCCAGACTCTGTACCGGCTCACTGGAGGATCGTTCGGATGCCGCTGCTTCGCTTGCTTCACTAGCAAATCAAAGCGACAGTTTGGGAAAGATGATTATTGAAGAAGGAGGAGTGGGTCCCCTTTTGAAATTAATGAAGGATGGAAACAGAGAAGGCCAAGAGAATGCTGCAAAAGCCATTGGTATAATCAAAGTCACCAATTCAGCCATCATACTCATCACAAACGCAAATATGCGAACATGGGAACGTACAAGGCCGGAGGTGTCTTATAACTTAACCTATTCAACTCTAAGTCGAGATGTGCTAAATATATATGATGAGGTCTAGAGACATATTATCCATATGGTCTTGCAATAAGAACATCAAGCGGGATGTGTTATAGTTGAGTTGAGGTTTATTGAATTATAACCGTTATGTATTTTCTATTAGTTTGTCAATGTATTATGTGAATTTGTTAGTTGTAAGTATGTTAATAATAAGTTTGTAGTTACATGTTTTTCCTTTGTATCAATCAGCGAAGATTAAGATTCCTTTCCCATATTAGTTTCTTGTAATAATATTTGTAAAATTGTGAATGATGGATACAAGAAGTAATATTGCAAAGTTTGTGGATTTTCTAGATGATACATGATACCTGATAAATGATAGATGAGACTTATAGAGGATAAAATTATGCTTTGTTATTTGATTGGATTTGTACTTCCATTGAAAGATTAGGGTACAAATGAAATGAAGTTTATTTTTTAGTTAACTTAATTTTCTTGATAATTTTAGAGTTTTTATTATTTTAAGCATTAATTCGTACTTATAATAAATCGTACTGTCGATTTTTTAACTTCAATTATATAAAACAGCAGCAAGAGAAGTATTTAAAAGATGGAAATTAAAATGGATAATCTATCACTACTATCTCATAAATATGTTTATACCTATCCGTGAATTCATATGAGTTTAACAAAATTAAGTTGAATTCAGATGAGTTAATTTTAAAACTATAAATTTAAATAAAATTATTTTTCAATCAAAATAATATTACTTTTTAGATATTAGTTCATTTTTACAAAAACTAAAATTTATAACAGCTTTCAGTCAAATCTTTTTTATTATATCATATTACAATTTTTACAATCCTACAATATATGACAGTTACCCGTCAAATTTCAATTCTAAATAAATATATGCACTCTATGATATTTTGAAATTGCAGTTCTAAAATAAATATTTTCTTTATCTTTTTTCTCTAGTAAAATTTCATAATAGAAATTTAACGCTACAAAATTTAATGAATTTAGTAAATTTTAAATTATTTAATAGTTCATTAAATAATTTAAAATAAAAATGTAACTAATAATATTAATTTTAAATTTATATAAAATTTAATGTTTGATAATAACATATAATAATAATAATAATAATAATAATTAAAAAATAAATTAATTGTTTATAATAACTTCTTAGAAATATAAACATTCTTATATAATAACACATAAACACGTTGGCATTCTTTATGCGAAATAATAATAATAATAATAATAATAATAATAATAATAATAATAATAATAATAATAATAATAATAATAATAATAATAATAATAATAATAATAATAATAATAATAATAATAATAGAAGAATCATGGATAACTCATATTTTTGGAAATAAGAAATTTTATATTGTTTTTTTAAAATTTAAATTAAATATAAAAATATTACATTCTCATAAATATATGTCGCAAATATTTTTTAAAGGTGAACACTTTGTTACATTTTAATTTAGTTGGATATCGGTATCCTTAGCCAATCAAATATGATAATTTAATGTCATATCATTCATTTATTTTTATTTATTTTAAAATAAATTAAAATTTAAAAATAATTACACTCAAGATACTGATACCCCATTATTTAAAATTTTTAAACAAACACACCTTAAAATTTATATAGATCTAAATTGATCGAAAATCTTAAAATAAAAAATTATATAATAAAAAAAACATTCAATTTAAGATGTAAAAATGAAAAACTCCCAAAGTGATAAAATTATTTAAAATACTGCTATAGACAACGACATTAATTTTCTTTTAAATTCTCACGATATTTGTAAGGGACCCAGAACCTGATTCTAAACTGGAATATTAGATAATTCCTTCGTAGGGAAATCAAAATTCTTTTCCTTCCATCGTCAATTTCTTAAATTCCGTAACCAACCCTCTCTCTTTATTCACAATAAATTAAATATCTTCACTAATTCTCTCTCTTCTAACCATTAACCCAAAAATATTGGTTAAACAAAATAAATCACTTAAAAACCTTTTAAAAAATTCTAAAATTTATTTTTCTCTCCTTTAAAAAATAGCGTCGTTTTAAATTTTCAACAAAGTATTTCAATTTCATCTTCTGTTTGTGGGAGGAAATCACAAAACGGAATAATTCAACAACACTAGCTCTCCAAATATCACATGCAAACAATAAACAAAAAAATACATCAAACAACACAACACAATTTTAGCGTAGCAAAACCTCCGTTAACTAGGAGTAAAAAACCACAGGACTCGTAGGCCACTTTAAATCTCCACTATAATCAACAATTGGTTCAAGCATGGTTCTCTCTAACACTAGTCAGAGGCATACATAAACATCATCCCGATTTGGAATTAATCTTGAAATACAACAAGAATTAAGAGAGACAAAACAACCCAAAAACACCAATAAATTCTGACCTCAAAGATATCTCACGATTCACATGCATATCTCACTCTCTTCTTCAAACACTCTTATTGGTGTTAATTCCAAACACTCTTATTCATTTTTCTAAATTCGCACGTGTGTATGCGAGCTACACACGATTCACATGCATATCTCACTCTCGTCTTCAAACTTTCACTACTTTCGTAATCTAACACGATTCTTCAAGTTTTCGAATAATCCCTACCGTGATCGTCACTGTCGCCGCCGTATTACAGCGGATTGTACATTTTTTGTGACTTTGACCGGATAAATGTGTGTTAAAGTGGATCCAGGGTTTTATTCTATGCTCTTCGTTGTTTTAGTTTGTGTAGTTTTCCCGGTGATTGGGTTTGTGATACGTATAAGTTGTGGCTTTCGGAGGAGAGGGAGGAGGAGATTAAGAGACTGTTGATTCTCGCGAAGAGGAGTCTGCTAGGGCTAAGCGTGAGGCGGCAGCTTCGTATCATTACGATCCTGTTGTTGCAGATTCATATCCAAACATTGTTGTATCAGCTTCGTATTCATACGTTGTTGAAGCGAATTCATATTAAAACAGGGATGCCTTGGTTTCCAAGAGCAGTCAATATGTAGTGTGTTTCTCTCCCACAACAAATGATTGATCTTCTTTTTATAATATATGATTTAAAGAGTGTAGTTTTTTTACTACAACTCTCAATGTGATCTTTCACTATTCAAGACATTACGGAGAGTGAAGGTTTATTAAGCAACTAAATTCATTTGAAAAGAATAAATATAAGAGAGTCTAATTGATACTCAAATGTTTCAAATTGACTGTTGATGTTTCAAAGTTGTTTAGCAGATTCTCCACAAACCAATTAATGTCTAATTTATTTATTTACTTTATGGAATTAAAAAAAATGTAACAAAAATTATTGGGTTGCACATCAGCGGTATTAATTACCAAATCAATATAAATCAATTATTGTGTAAATAGTCTTTATTACCCTTGATATTAGATTAATTTAAACTTTTAATCAGATGGGTTATAGTGTAATTATCAAATACTTTATTTTTTATATATATTTACAATAGATTCTAAAAATATGTTAACATAAGTGTTTTGGACTGAGTTGAGGTCAAACTTGTATAACACTAATCACTATGCTTTGAGGAGTAAAGCAGATCAAAGAATGATCACGTATCTAAAAACATATTTGGTCAAGCCTAACAAATGCTACAAGATTGTTATATCATAAGAGTAAGCTAGATCGTTTGACACATGAGAGAATTGTTTTCAAATATGGTCATGCACTAGCAAGCACACCTGATCAGGGTCGACTGAATGTTGGTATGTAGTGAGATGACATGACTTGTGAGATTTCGTCACATGTGTATTTTGAGACACGTGTCTTCGAAAAATGTTCTAGAGTCCCTAAACCATAAACCGCTACTGTAAAGTTTGAGGAATTGTTCAAATTTAGGTACACGTTATTCTAAACGATAAATCTCGCATTTATAATTGTCACTAACTTGATTTGTATTAGAACTTATTATCATTTTGATAATTAAATCAATTTTACTTTAGTTGTATAAAAAAAATCAATTTTGATAAAACTATAAAAAAAAATTAACATTAATTAATAACAATCACACATATATTATTGTATCCATACATAAATTAATTCTATTAAATTTAATTCAGTTAAAATCAATTATACTAAACTTAATTTCTTCAAAATCAATTATGTTTATTGTCAATTTTTTTTAAATAAGATTATATTAATGAAAAAGAAACAAAACAACAAGAGAGGGGGACCAAACCAAAACCCTCTCTCGATCAAGAAGAGAACCTAAAGAAATGCAGACCAAGTCTATTCTTTACAAAATCTGCCCTCAAGAAAAGAGGAATAGAGCTATAATAAGCCGAGTTAGTGATAGTAAGACCTAAGTTAGCAAGGGAATCTGCACAACTATTCCCCTCTCTATATATGTGAGAGACTACAAAAGACATATTTCTAGTAATATGGACACAGTTAAGCCACCTATTACGAATTTGCCAGAGGACTGCAAAAGGAGGATTGAAAGCACGGACCACCGTCGTAGAATCTATTTCTAACCAGAGATGGTTCCAACCCTTCTCATTGGCGAACTCAATTGCACACATGGCACCTGTAAGTTCGGCAATGAGAGAATTGGATAAACCCAAAAAATAAGCGAAAGCGCCCAAAAAATTACCCTTGTGATTCCTAACTATACCACCACAAGCCGATGGACCAGAATTAACAAGAGACGCACCATCACAATTAATCTTAATCCAATTGCGAGGAGGCGGCTTCCAGATAACTTCAATAATCTTCGGCGCATTTGCAAATATGTTAATTATCAACATATTTTTTTTCTAACTCTTTATGGTTGAAAAGGATGAGAAATAAAAATAAAAATGTGAAGAAAAAAAGGTTTGATCAAGTAGGTAAAAAGATAATAGAATAGAAAATGAGGGGAGGAGAAAATGTGAGAAGAAAGAGAGAGATTATTTATTAATAAAGAAAGTTAGAATCTATGATGGAAATTGAGGAGTTGAGGCTTTTAATATTGAGACAATTCAAAACCAACTCGTAGCAACCATTTTGATGAGTCAAGCAGAATAAAGATGGGTAATTGTTAATTACAATTTTGAGGTTGATCAATGAAAAAAAATATTTAAAAGAAACGATTGCATAGCAACTTGAATATAGACTATAATCGTGTGTTGGTTGCTGAGTCTACGAAGTGGTGTTTTAAAATCTGAATCAGATCAGCTGGTTTGACCGAAAATCGCTTGAGTAATTGGTTCGATCTAATCAATAAATCAGAAATATGATGAATGGATGGAAATTGGTACGGAACTGTGGTTTTTGCAACCAAACCGGTGAGTCAAAACGGTATTGTGCTTCAATTAATATATTACTCTTTCAATTTTATTTAATTATTTTATCATTTTGAACTTTTCAAATTTATTAAAAAGATATAATTATTATCGTATAAAAAAATTAATATGAAGAAAATAAATTTACATAATTAAAAAAAATTAATAAATAACTAAGGAGATAAACTTGCTCCAAAAAATTGTAAGACAGACTGCCTGCTTATGATAAATTTAGCCGCTATGCCACTTTATTTCTTTGTCAATGAATTTACTTAAGTGCGGTAAAAAGAAGCGCTTCTTCCCCATAATCCCCGCCTCTGTTTTTTGTAAAACATCCTCCCACCTTCAAAAGTGTATCGACGACATTTCATGGTTACTATGTATTTCCGCCTCGATAAATATCAAGTCGGAGATGATTTCGGCATTCCTCCCATCGCCGCTAATGATCCAATGCTCTGTTTCATTTGGGAACAAATTGCCAGACTCTGTACTGGCTCACGGGAGGAACGCTCGGATGCAACTGCTTCCCTTGCTTCATTAGCAAATCAAAGCGACCGTTTGGGAAAGATGATCGTTGAAGAAGGAGGAGTGGGTCCCCTTTTGAAGTTAATGAAGGATGGGAACAGAGAAGGACAATAAAATGCTGCAAAAGCCATTGGTATAATCAAAGTAATCAATTCAGCCATCATACTCATCACAAACGCAAATATGCGAACATGGGAACAAACAATGCCGGAGGTGTCTTATAATTTAACCTATTCAACTCTAAGGCGAGATGTGGTGAATTATATCGGATGAATGTCTAGATCTTTTATGCAAATGGTCTTGCAATAAGAAGAGCATCAAATAGGACGTGTCATTCATAGTTGGAGTTGAGTCATATTGAGTAAACGTGCTTCGTTAGTTTTATCAGTGAACTGTTTTACTGTAAGTGTGTCAATGTAATGTGTTAGTTTGTTAGTTACAAGTCTCCTAATGCGTAAATTTGTAATTGCATACTTTTCCTTCTTATTCATGTTTTATGCTTTATTGCATACATAAGTGAAGATTAAGATTTAGTTTTGAACTCGCAAAAAGTAATTTGAATCATATGTAACATTAATGGTGTAGAATAAGTGAAGCCTCAATAATAAGTGGTTTGTTAAATCATCCTCCTATTTCCTTCATTCTTTATGGTCTTTATTTCTAAGTCTTCCCTTTTTCATTAACTATTATGATCGTTACTTCATTTATGTCAATCAACATTGTCGTCCCTTTGTCTAAGTATAATGACCATTAACATTGTTGTTGATTTGTCTGAGTGTAATGGCATGACGAACATTAACATCCTTGCCCTCTTTTCTGTTGTAACAACCATAATGACCATCAATATTATTTCTTATGAGTTATGGTTGACTCACTAACGTTGGGTTCACATCCCGCCCTTTGTTTAAACTGAGAACAAATGCCCCCTCAGGCCCGTGTCTATGCATAGTAAGGTAAGATTTTGCTGCTTTAGCCTTGACTGCCGATTGCTTTCACATTTATGTTTGGAAGAGTAAAAGGAAATATTTCAATTTTTTGGGGATTCGCGTCTTTATTGCTCCATTCTTAAAATGTCTTTTTGGAGGTGTCATCGTTATGAACCTTGGGGACTAAAACACTCGAGTATTGTGTGTGAGTGATTTGACACCTTAGATATAGTTCACTCTCTTTTGCATGCTAGAGAGTAATTCTTGAAGAGTCGGTGTATCTTTTCTTTAAGTAATTTTCCCACTTCAGCGGTCATCCTCTTTTTTAATATTATGTTTTCCTGTATCTCTAAAAGTTAGTGTATTATGGGTAAGAAATCACTGAAGAGTGCTCACAAATCCCAAAAGAATAATCAATCTCCGCATATGGAATCTATTTACTCCTCAATTGTTTCTGTTTTTGCTATGGAAGACAACCTAGATAGAGCCTTTCTTGAAGTTGGTCCATCTTCTCATTGAGGTGTCTTAACCCCGAACGAGAATGAAAAAATATGTAGCGAGTATAGCGATTCTGCCATCCTCTTCTATTAATGCACCTTTTCATTTCTGGGTCTTTCTTTGTCATTCACTACAAATAGAAATTCTTAATCATCTAGTAATGGCTCTTTCACAACTTCATCTGGTAAGTTTGGCTTATTTGAAAGTATACTAGTATTGATGTGAAAACTGGAAGGAAAAGTCTTCTCTGACCAATTTCTTTCATCTCTTTCGATGTCAACGTGGTACTGCGACTCAGACACGAAGTAAAAGATTAATTTCCTTGGTGTTGACTGTTAGTGGCTTTTGAGCTCTTCCTGAGCTACCTTCTTTCGAAGATCCGTTCTTTTTTGTCACCCTTATCCATATGAGGCTCACATTATGGTTTGCGTTATTGGGGACAGAGTGCAGCGAAGATGCACTCAGTTGTTTCACAAATACTAGACTGAGAAACACTTTCTCATGAAGAATAAGGTGTTTGTGTATAAAGATGAGGACCTTGTTACAAAAGATCTGTATCAAAAGAAATAGTTGATAAGCTTCATCAGCGACCTGAGTTATTTTGAGGGAGGTACCCCTCGAAGGAGGCTGAACAGAAACACTTGCAACGCCTTATTAACATTCCATTATTGATAGAGGCTCGTTTTCAAGAAGATAGGAAAGTTATATTTGGTATACTTTGAACGCTTATGACTTCTTTGTCTTCAATTTGCCTAATCATTATGCATTTAATTTAATAATGATTGTGTGCATATTTGACGAAGGATGAAGTACAATTCCGACTCTTAAGAGCTAATCTCTATTGTACTCATAGTAAGTGAAGTATGAAAAAAAATTCCAAAAAATACTGTGAATAATTTTTATGTTTACTTGTTCTATTCTTTGACATCTTATAATACGACTTACAAAAAGTTAAAATCTTATTAAGTAGAAAAGATGAAAGGAAAACACAAGATTACATGGTAAGATCAAAAGGAGTCGGTAAGATTAGCCATCTGACAAGGCAATTAGGCAGAATATATAGTAAACAAATTATTCTAATTTTATAAACAATAAATAAAGGATTAAGTAAGATGGAAGGCAACTAAAAAATTTCAGATGTATATTATTCTTCTAGATTATTCCGGATTATATAAGAAGACAAGATGTTTATTCCGGATTAAATAAGAAGGAGACGGGAAGTTTATAAATGAAAAAAATAGGATAGAATTTAATCAAAAAACCAGTCACCTCCTTCCTTCCTTCCTAAGTTAGAATTAAATATCCATGATCAATCAATATGAATGACAAATTAGTGAAACAAAAACTTTCAAATTCGATCCATCTGGCAGACCAAGTAGTCAAAGCAGCACATGAATCAACATCTTTTAAACTAGAATGTTGGGACCTCAAATCCAAATCCGAGAAACTATCCGATTTTCTTCATGTGGCCGATGTTTGACAAAACCGAACAAGTACTCAACAAAGCACTTATGCTGATACTCAAGTGCGGCACAAAGAAGCGATTCTTCACCATAATCCCCGTCGCTGTTCTTCGCAAAACTTCCTCCGACCTTCAAAACTCTATCGATGACATTTCGTGGCTACTATGTATCTCCGCCCTCGATGAATATCCGTTGGACGATGATTTCGGTATTCCTCCCATAGCAACTAATGACCCCATGCTCTGTTTCATTTGGGAACAAATCGCCAAACTCTGTACCGGCTCTCCGGTGGATCGTTCGGATGCTGCTGTTTCCCTTGCTTCACTGGCAAATCAAAGTGACCGTTTCGGAAAGATGATAATTGAAGAAGGTGGAGTGGGTCCCCTTTTGAAGTTGATGAAGGATGGGAACAGAGAAGGCCAAGAGAATGCTGCAAAAGCCATTGGTATAATCAAAGTTATCAATTCAGCCATCATACTCATCACAAACACAAACATGCGAACATGGGAGCACATAAGGCCGGAGGTGTCTTATAATTTAACCTATTCAACTCTTAGTCAAGATGTGGTGAATTATATTTGATGACTGTTTAGATCTAGTATCCACATGGTTTTGCAATAATACATAAAGCGGGATGTGTAATGTGTTATAGTTGAGTTAAGGTTCATTGAATTAATAGTTTAACCGTTATGTATATTTCTATTAGTTTGTCAATGTAGTATGTAAATTTGTTAGTTTTAAGTATGTTAATAATAAGTATGTTAATAATAAGTTTGTATCCATCAACGAAGATTAAGATTCATTTTTCATATTAGTTTCAAGTCACAATATTTCTAAAATTGTGAATGATAGATACAAGAATGTAAAGTTTGTGGTTTTTTTAAGATGAAACACTAACATAAGTGTTTTGGATTGGGACGAGCGTTTGCGTGTATGACACTAATCACTAAGTTTTACGGAGTAAAGCAGATCAAAGAATAATCACGTATCTAGAAGTACAATTGATCAAGTCTAACAATTGCTTGAGGATTGTCAAATTATAAGAGTCGGCAAGATCGTTTGACGCATGTCTTTTAAGATAATTGTTTCAAAAGAGCATTCTAGGATCTATGATCTAGAAAATGGTCATGCAATAGTGACTGGTTGTTGGCAGGTAGTGAGATGACATGACCAATGAGATCTCGTGGCATTCCTTTGAGACAGGTGTCTTCGAAAAATGTTTTAGAGCCTCTAAACTTTGGATTGCTAATATAAATTTGAGGAATCGTTTAGATTATTTAGGTACATGTTATTTTAAACCATAAACCTCACACTTATAATTGTCCAAGTATTTGCAAGTACACCATTGCCATTAGAGATATACATGAAGATTCTTCGTATTAGAGTTCATCAACATCACCATCACCATCATCATCAACAATAACAACAGATCATTTGGCCCAACCTGTGTGAAACGAATTTTAAGTTTTAAATTAAAATCTCATATCTGATTGTGAACCTTTAACGAAAAAGAACAAACATAACTATGAGAAATCTCTAACTAGGGGTGGACAATCGGTCGGTTTGGGTCGGTATCGGACCTAAAACTTAAATCTGACGTAAACTGCGATTTCATTTTAATGATTCAATTTCGACCGAAAAATTTTGATTTTCGTCAGAATCGGTTAGGCGAGTAAGTCGAGTGGGTTTTATCGGTTTAATATTTATTTGAATAAATTCATTAAATTGACAATTTTTTAATAAAATTTCATATATTCATTTTTTAATTGTAAAATAATAAACAAAATTTTAGAATAATTAAAGAATAATTATTTTTTTATTGATTCTTATTATGTGATAACATTTTTAATATTATTGACATTATTTTAGTCATTATCATACTTTAAACTACAAATTGAATAACATTCAAAATTTTATAGTGCAGGTCTTATATTATTGTGATAATACAACGTTGTTGTTAAACTATAAAAATATAATAACTTGACAATATTGTGAATTTTATTTTTATAATATATTAGCCTTATAGTAATAAAAATAAATAAAATAAATATTAATTGAGTTTGGTCGGATTCGGTTTTTGACGGATCCAAAACAATCATCTGAGTCCGACCGAAACAACCCTATAATATCCAAATTAAACAACTAATTCAACTTGACACCCGATCCGACCCGATCTGATTGTATAAAATAACTAATAGGTCGGTCGGTTTGAATCGGGCGGATAAAATTTGTCCACTCCTATCTCTAACCCCACCTCACTTTCACTATTGAGGACGTGAGGGTAACCCTGGTCAACCCAGAATTTTTACATCCCTAACGTTTTGTTAGAAAATCAATATACCAACAACATACTTAAATGTCTCCTGTTGGTTATCCAAATGCAATCAAAGGCTATTCAACCACGAACAACAAAATTACTAATATGAGTCGAGACAATAAAGAACAATCACCAAGTGATATCATCAAGGCCATATTAGACAAAATGAGGTATCACAAATCACGTCATAACTTCTTCTGGTCAAAATGAATATTAAACTGGATAAGTGGAATCTTCACATGTAAACATAAAGAGTTGAATAAATAGAGCTCGGGGATACAAGATTTAAAGTAACTCGTCTTTATAGTCCTCTTGCTTGAGAGGCTGGTGGTCCAGAATATTTTCTTAAGTGTTTCACCTCTTCCAAGCCTCATGCTTGAGAGACTGGTGGACCAAAATAATATTCTTAGCTATTTCATTCTTACATGTCTAATACTTAGGAAAATTTGGATAGATATAAACCTAAAAGACCATGGTCGGACCTCAGATAACAAAACATGTGCCTTGACCTCGATACCAAAGGCCCACCTCACTAACAGGTGATAACTCCAATGTGTAGCCATACCAAAGTGATAAAAAGGAATTAGTCGTCATTCTCCTAACGGGCCTATTACCCAACTCTAATAAACATTGAAAGACACTAACACATAATGTGGCCACTATAGTGAAGTAGGAATGCTAGTCATCGATAATTGTCAAATTTACTTGTTTTACATAAGTATTTATTAACTTAAATCACAAAGTAATCACATAAAACACCCCTAAAAAGAGTATAAAATATCTTATTCCTAAGCACATGTGAAAATGGTCAAGAAAATCAAAATTATAAATATTAATGTTCACTATATCTTGTATATGTAAACAATAGTAACATATAGTGTAGAAGTAACATTTTAGTATGAAAATAACATTTGTGATTTATAAAAGTTCAATAGATGTAACTTGTCTATCTTAGACAATATGGCATAAATCTTATTAAAATATACTTTGATTCAAATTTAAAACTTAAGAATGTATTTATTGCAAAATATTTTAAAATTTTGTTTTATTTTATATAAAGTAAAATAAAAAAATATGTGACATAGAGAAGTCAAACCTGAAATTTTAGTGTTAAAAACAACTAAAAATATTTGTTTCTTTATTATTTTGTTAGAGAATGACCGGTTAGGAATGTTAGCTCCTAGGTTAATTTATGTGTAATTTTATTTTAAAAAATCTAACAAGGACACATGTTAATGTTAATGATACTTTAATTAAATTTGAAATTAATGTATTCAATTTTTTGAAACTTTAAACATAATTTTATTACACTTAAAATTTTCTAATTATAGTATATTAACATGTGCCCTAATGTTTTTTTTTTAAGTTTCGACATGTTGAAAAAAATCAATTAATAAAAAAAAGGAAAATTTTAAATTTATTTTCAAGTATTTTTCTATAATTGATTGAAGGTATCACTAAAGTCACGGGGAGTGTTTAGGGGTTGCTAGAGGAGATCCGGTCGTAATGGCATGCGGGGGAATTTTCAAAGATGAAGCAGCTAGCCATTTAGGTAATTTTTGTGATTTTATGGGGAGGGTAATTCCGAATTGGTTGAGCTTTGGGCAGTTATGTTGGCTATTGAAAAAGTAATTTCTTTGAGTTGGATTAAGCTATGGATTGAAACCGACTATAGATCGACTTTTGGTAAAAGCATTCTCCGATCCTGATATTGTTCCTTGGACGATCAGATCTCAGGGGCAGAGCTACAGCCCAGCGAGCCCGGGCACATGCCCGAGCTCAACCTCTCCTTTCGTTGTATATTCCCTATTTAATAGTCGATTTTTAGACAACATCAGGGACAAAATTGGTAATTTTTAGATAAATTTAAGGGCAAAATTGTTAGAATTAGACTCTCAAACTTTTGAGTAATTCCTTATCGTTAAAGATGACAATGAAGAAAATAGGATTAGGGTTTGCGGAAATATTAAAAGAGAAGAAGAAAGTATTTTCTGCAGAGTTTCTCTCTGCCCACAAACTGTGGAAATTCTGTTATTCACTTGCAACTGCAACTTCTGTGAATACAGGTTAATGACTTGATTACAAATAATGAGGGTTACTCCCTATTTATAGATTTAGGTTAACTTTCTCCCTAAGCCAAAACCCAAAACTATAAAAGCCCAAAATACCTATTTTGGAGCTAAATCAAATCTAATCTATTTTAAATCTAAATCAAATCTATCTAGATTTAAAAAACAAACTTATGTGTAACAAACTGTTACACACTTCGACACACCTTGTGTTTGAGCAACAACCTGCTTCGACACAAGGAATTACAAATTAACACACCACCTAATTCATTGTGTCTAAGCTATCTACATTTATCATAGCTCTTAGTCTTTTGAATATTTCAACCAACACTCCCTTCGTCATGATATCTGCAATCTGATTCTCAGTTCTGCAGTGTTCCAAATTCATCTTCCCTTTAGCTACCTGCTCTCGAAGATAATGGAACCTCATTTCAATTTGCTTGCTTCGACCATGTGCTATCGGGTTCTTCGCCAGATTAATAGCTGACATGATGTCGATCTTCTTATTCCAAGCTCTTGGAGCTTGCTTTAGTCCATACAGGGCTTTATGCAGCCTGTACACTTTTCTCTCTTCGCCATGTTTCACAAACCCACTGGTTGTGCAACATAGACTTCTTCGTCTAAGGGTCCATTCAGGAAAGCACATTTAACGTCCATCTCACACATGTGCCAATTGTTCATGTTCGCCAGGCCAACAACCAACCTGATCGTTTCGATCCTGGCAACAGGTGCAAAAAACTCATCGAAGTCAATTCCTTCCTTCTGAAGAAATCCTTTTGCCACAAGCCTTGCCTTGTGTCGAGTCACTTTAACTTTGGGATTACACTTCACCTTGTATACCCACTTCACATCAATTGCCTTCTTGCCTTGAGGTAATTCGACAAGTGACCAAGTATTGTTGTCTTCGTTGGACTTCAATTCTTCATTCATAGCTTTCACCCACTTTGAATCCTTCAATGCCTCAGTTGCATTGACAGGTTCGACATCTGCATAGAAAGCATAATGTACCAGCTCACCTTCATCATTGACTACATCATATGATGTAATCACACATTCTTGCAACCTTGCAGGCATGTGTCTTGTTCTCTGAGGTCTGCCTGGGCCTGCATCACCTCTGACTTCTTCTTGTCGAACTTCTTCTCTTTCGACTTCTGTAGCTGGTTCTTCATAAAGAATTCTCACTGAATCCTTCTTGACATTTTCAGTCCAATCCCATTCTTTAAGCTCATCTATGATCACGTCCCTGCTGATCACTACTTGCTTGTTCACTGGGTCAAACAACTTGTATCCTCTAGTTGAATGATATCCTATAAGTATCATTTGACTCGACTTGTCATCAAATTTTCTTCTCAACTGATCTGGCACATGTCTATGTGCTATAGATCCAAATACCTTCAGATGACTCAAGCTAGGCTTCACACCAGACCAACATTCTTCTGGAGTAATTCCTTCTAGCTTCTTCGTCAGACATCTATTTAGAATGTATGTTGCAGTCGACACTGCTTCTCCCCAAAATTCTTTAGGTAAATGCTTGCCTTTCAACATACTTCTCACCATATTCATGATGGTTCGATTCTTTCTTTCTGCAGTTCCATTCTACTGTGGAGTGTACGGTGGCACCACCTCATGCACAATCCCTTCTTTCTCACATAACATGTCGAAGTCTTTCGACACATATTCTCCACCACCATCAGCTCTCAAAACCTTGAGCTTTCGACCACTTTGTCTTTCGACCATAGATTTGAACTTGACAAATACCTCGATCACTTCACTTTTCTTCTTCATCAGATAAGTCCATAGTTTTCGACTGAAATCATCTATGAATGTAACAAAGTATTTGTTACCTCCATTCGAATCCACCTGGATTGGTCCACATACATCAGAGTATATGACATTAAGGATTGCCTTCGACTTGCTTCCTGCATCCTTGCTGAAGCTATTATTGTGCTGCTTCGCCTGCACACATTCCTCACATACCTCGTTTGGAATGTCGATTTCTGGCAGTCCTGAAACTATATTCTTTCTTTTCAACTCTCTGATGTCATTGAAGTTGAGATGGCCTAGTCGATAGTGCCATGTCCATTCATCTCTACTTGCTGATGTTGCAAGGCACTCGTGCTCCACCACATTAAGTTCGATCTTGAAGGTTCTATTCTGTGACATAGGAGCCTTCAAGATTAACCTCCCACTTGCATCGACAACTCTCATCATCTTGTCTTCGATCGAAACCTTGTAGTTCTTTTCGACCAACTGTCCAATGCTGAGTAAGTTGCTCTTCATGCCTGGTATGTACAACACATTTGAAATTACTGACCTCTTTCCATCTTTTCTCGTAATCATTACATCACCAATACCTTCAGCTGCTAGAGTATTGTCATTTGCAAATTTCACCATGTTCTTCATCGAGGGCTTTATGTTGACAAACCAATCTTTCCTTCCAGACATATGTGATGAGCATCCTGAATCCAAGTACCATTGGTCCTTGAATTTATCTTCGTCTTTTGTTGTGACCATCAACAACATCTCTTCTTCTTCTTCTTCTTGTTTTGCAAGCTTTGCATCACTTTCTTGACTTTTATTCTTTTCTGGACAAACTGTCGAATAGTGACCATACTTCTGGCAGTTGAAACATTGAATGTGACTCTTGTCAGACTTTCGACCACCACCTCTTCCTCTACCTGCAGCACCACCTCTTTGGTTGCCTTGGTAGGAGGGCTTTCTCTGATTCGACCAATTTCCTTCTTGCTGATTTCGACCAGTCGAATTGTTGTAGCCACCTCTACCTTTATTTCCAGTCCAGCTTCCTTTGCCTTTCTTTTCGTTTGCCGACTGAGCCTGCAGAGCCACACCGCTCTTCGACTTGCCTGTAGCTCTTTCAGCCATTCTTTGTTCATGAAATTCAAGCGTCCCTTGAAGCTCTTCTTTTGTCAATTTTGACAAGTCCTTCGACTCTTCTATGGCTACTACGATGTGGTCGAACTTAGGGGCCAAAGACCTTAAGATCTTTGAGACAACAGCTCTTGTTGTTAATACTTCTCCACATATCTTGATTTGATTCACTAGTTTCGTAACCCTAATGAAGAAATCAGTTATGCTTTCGCTATCTTCCATCTGAAGCAATTCATACGTTCTCTTGTGAGTTTGTAACCTCACCTCTTTCACCTTTTCTGCACCTCCAAAGGATTTTTCAAGAATCTCCCAAGCTTCTTTTGAAGATTCTATATCACTAACCTTTTCAAAATTATCTGGACTCAGACATTGATGGATTATAAAGAGAGCTTTATAATCTTTCTTCTTCAATTCTTTATGTGCAGCCTTTTCTTCCTCCTTCGCACCTTCTGCAAGCGATTCTATCCTTTCTTTTACAAGATCCCAAAGATCTTGACAACAGAATACAACCTTCATCTGCTTGCACCAATTCTCATAGTTATCTCCTTTTAGAATTGGTAGTGTTGTTGGAAAATGCCCATTCGGATGATTCATTGTCATCGCCATTCTTCTTGCCTTGAATCGATTAACCGGAGCTCTAGATACCAGATGTTGGAATTAGACTCTCAAACCTTTGAGTAATTCCTTATCGTTAAAGATGACAATGAAGAAAATAGGATTAGGGTTTGCGGAAATATTAAAAGAGAAGAAGAAAGTATTTTCTGCAGAGTTTCTCTCTGCCCACAAACTGTGGAAATTCTGTTATTCACTTGCAACTGCAACTTCTGCGAATACAGGTTAATGACTTGATTACAAATAATGAGGGTTACTCCCTATTTATAGATTTAGGTTAGCTTTCTCCCTAAGCCAAAGCCCAAAACTATAAAAGCCCAAAATACCTATTTTGGAGCTAAATCAAATCTAATCTATTTTAAATCTAAAACAAATCTATCTAGATTTAAAAACAAACTTATGTGTAACAAACTGTTACACACTTCGACACACCTTGTGTTCGAGCAACAATCTGCTTCGACACAAGGAATTACAAATTAACAAAAATTAGTAAAAATAGGGTGTGAAATTTTTGGACAATATCGAGAGCAAAATTTTTAGACAAAATCAAGGGCAAAATTAATAGAAGCAAGATGTAAAATTAGTAAAAACAATGTCTAATTTTTTTGCCCAGGCTCCTTAAAATTTTTGGTTCTGCCACTGATCATTGACTTTGTTATCTAGAGTTTGCGCATAGTATTTTTTTTTTTTTGGCGTTAACCGACCGGTATCCGCGGGGGAAAGGGGCCCCACGTGACTAATCCGGACCCGGGCTCGGAGGCGACGGCACCGTGGCCCCAGGGCGTTTTTGACTCCAGCCGGGATCGAACCCGGGTACTAGCCGGTTCCGTCCCTTTGTGGAGAAAGCTCATTTGCCAACTGAGCCAACCCTTTGAGGTTGAGTTTGCGCATAGTATTGATTTCATGATATCTCGTGTTTATAAAGAAGCCAGTTTTTATGTTGATTACCTTGCGAATATCAGATATTCTTCTCGGTCTTATTATTGTTGGTTTCCTTTTGTTCATTCTGTTTTAGTTAAAGATTATCTCTTAAACAAGGCAGATATCCTTAAGCTTAGGCTCTGTAATTAAGGGTTCTTGGTTTGGTCCCCTTGTGTAATATGTTATCTTTCTTTTTTTTAATGATATTTCAAGTTTTAAAAAAAAATCATGGGGAGTGTTCACCTTCATTTTAACAATTTTGTCAAGAATAATTAACAATTTAAAATAAGAAATAAAAGAATAAGAAATGCTGAGGTTTCGGAGTTAGAACTTAGAACTGTCACAAAATGAAGGAACAAGAACTATGCGAGGCGGCGATTAAGGGTGAAACGGAGAAGGTAACGGCTCTTATTGACTCCGGCGCCGCCGACGTTACCTATTTTGACGGTGATGGTCTCACTCCTCTTATGCACGCTGCAAAGCACGGCCATGCACCCATCCTCAACCTCCTTCTCTCCGCCGGCGCTCCTTGGAACGCTCTTTCCCCTTCCAACTTATCCGCCGGTGATTTCGCAATGCAAGAAGGTCACCAAGAAGCCTATGAGCTTCTCCTCAACGCCGGTACCGAATTCAAACCACTCTTTATGCCTTTATTAATTAACACTGAGCCGAATTTTAAATTTGAAATTTCACTGTGTTGTGTGTATTTAGGGATTCGATCTGAATTAGTGTTGGGAACAATTGCTAGAAAGGAAAAGAAAGACACTGATTCTGGATATGATTATTTGGAAGATAGGGTGAGTTTTAGTGAAGATAAAGTTATGGATTCTGAAAGTAAAGCTGTGATGATGGCATGGGAGAAGCCGTTAATGGAGGCTCATGCTAAAGCTGTTTGTTTAGGAGGTGGTCATGTGCTCAATATTGGATTTGGAATGGGGCTTGTTGATACTGCTATACAGCAATATTCACCTGTGAAGCATACCATTGTTGAGGCTCATCCCGAGGTTTATGAACGCATGCTTCGCGATGGTTGGGGTGAGAAGGAAAATGTTAGGATTGTTTTTGGACGCTGGCAAGATGTTTTGTCTCAACTTGAAACATATGATGGTAATTGCTAACTCGTGTGTGCATAAAGTATAAATGTCAATGTTTAATTGCAGTGCTATTATTGATTGTGTATAATTGTTTTTAAGTGTGTGTTTGGGAGAGCTTTTGATAAAGTGATTTTGATTTTTGAATAGAATTAATTTTGTAAGATTGATTTGGTTATAATTGAGTTTGTTATTGAAGTGTTTATGTTTGGATGACTTAACTGTGAAAGCAAGTTCGATACAAAAAAGTATTGTTGATTTTCTAATCCAACATAATGGCTACTTTTAAGTTTTAAATACTTCTAATCAAACTAAGTATTGAAGGTAAAATCAGGTTTGCTTGACAGAGATCAATAACGCTTATTTGATGTTATTTTTTGCAGCAGAGATATTTGGAAATATGTGAAAGGTTTATGTGTTTTTCAGATTCTTTTCAAGAATATGTGTTTTACTTCTGGGAAAAACATTAGAGAGTTTTTTTTGTTGTTGTTTCTGTTTGTTTGGTTCTGATGTCTGGTTATTCGTAGGTAGAGAGTGCTTCTAAACTCTTTGACGTGGACCATTTGTTTTGATTTATTTTTGTTTTTAGGGATATTCTTTGACACCTATGGGGAGTACTACGATGATTTGAGAGAGTTCCACCAACAGCTCCCAGTATTGTTGAAACCGGGTGGAGTTTACTCTTTCTTCAATGGCCTATGTGGTGGTAATGCATTTTTCCATGTTGTTTACTGCCACTTGGTATCTCTTGAGCTTGAGAATTTGGGGTATTCCACACAATTAATTCCTTTGCCTGTTAAGGATTGCTTGGGGGAACAAGTTTGGGAAGGTGTTAAACACAGATACTGGCAGCTTGATACATACTATCTCCCTGTTTGTCAGTCTGCTGATGACTCTGAGTGATGTTTAGTTTTTGAATGTAGGGTCAGTTTTGATCACATTTTCAGAAAGAATATCAATGATGTTTAGTTTTTAATGTAGGGTGTGATTTTGATCACATTTTCAGAAAGGATATCAATGATGTTTAGTTTTTAATGTAGGGTGTGATTTTGATCACATTTTCAGAAAGGATATCAATGATGTTTAGTTTTTAATGTAGGGTGTGATTTTGATCACATTTTCAGAAAGATACTTACACATGATTTATTGTTGCTTGTGTAAGGTATTGTTTTGTAAGAGAACAAACATTGTCATATTGAAATCTTGAGCTTTATTTCAAAATTTCCTTTATTGGGTGTACTTTGAATTTAGAATTTATGAGCATATATAACTATGAAGAAAATAAATTATGAGCTTATAACCAACACAGGTCAAGAGAGTACATTATACTTTTGTGAAAACATTTTTCATTTCCAAAATATGTGTTCAATTTATCTCGCTAACAAGATACGATGCTAGTTAGAAACGATGTATTTTGAAAAATAATGAAAGTATTTTTTTTTTTGTTGACATTTTTATTGTTCCCAAAAAATATACAATTATTTACTTTAAGAGTATAGTAGTATTGTTTTTACTAGTAAATGACTCCTAAGATTCCCACATTAAAAGCTATAACTTGTCTTTCTTTAAAAGGAGTGAAAATTGAAATCAAATTTCATATTTTTCCTCTATTAAGCTGTTATGAGGTTGGGATGACAATCTAGCCATATAATCAATGGTGGGTTCTTATGCAAGTGCAATCATCCTATTTTACTGTATTTGTTGAAAGAAAGAAAAAACTGATATTTCTTTTTAGAACTGCTTCCAGTTTTCAGGTATGCTAGGTGTTCGAATTTATGACTCATCACATGCTCCTATGTCAGAGGTAAGCCGGGGGATACATTTAGAAAACCTTGCATCATGCATGTTAACCATATGGCCGATCCCAGGAACACAAACACACGACAATATTAGTTTGTATGCTATCGACCACTTAAACCACGAGTTCATCTGCTCTCTGTCTGGTAGAGTAGTTTGTAATCATGATTATAGCATTTCACTTAATTCATTGTTTTTTCAACCATTAGTGTTCCTGATTTGGTTAATGTCTATCATTGTTGCAAACTCTGATGAGGGTTGTATTCTTACTAAAACAAAAATGATAAATTATCTGAACTGAGGATTTCGCTAGTTGTATTAGTCCAAGCATTATCTGTTATCCACCGGGTAAACAAAAATCTCATTTATTACTGTCATAGCACTTCATTTTTTAGCTAATGCTTCATATTTTTCTTCCTTATTAGTACCAACCAACCACTAATTCTTTGACAAGAAATAGTGCAAATAATATGTTTGGTAAAATATCATACTGATGCCTACTATAGGTCAAACATTTGATAAATTCAACTGTGATGTAAGTTGTGCAAAGTGGGTAATCGGTAATATGAATTGCCATTCAATGCCATCACTCACATGTGTTCTTGCCCTTTTTTTTTTCTGTATAAAATTATTCTTTACATGGAATCACAGCAAAGAGACACAGATTCAGCTCTATTATATGCTTCTTTGCTGGACTAAAAACAGACTAGAGAAGAAAAATACGATTATTCTCATACTTGCGTAACATTCGCGACAGGTAATTCAGAATCAGGGACTTGAGATATAACTGTCAAGTCCAGCTGAAAGCAATGGGACTAGTGACCTTATGTTTCCCATCCGACCATTCCAGATTAGCAAAGCTGGTTGTACCAGAAGACATTGAATTGGACGTGAATGTAACAGTGTAGCTCTTCTTCTCGTACAATGTCTTGAAACTGAGTGTTTGTGGTTCAACCACAATCTTAATCAAAGGAGACTGTGATGACACTGAAACTTTATATGTTGATGAGGTCCCTACGTTAGTCAGAACCCTTTTATACTGGACAATGCTTGGCTTGTGAGAACCGCCTGAAGCTGAGTCAAATGAAACAGCAAAAGAAGGGTAATTGAGATCTTCCACTCTGTATTTAATCCTTTTGTCACATGTGAACTCTCTTCTTGCAACAAGCTTTATTTGAAATGAAGTGTAGTTCAAGGCACAGAGGAAGCTCAAGTAGTCATCTGCTGTAGTATCATACACAAGACCAGGATCAAGAGCAGCTACTGGATCCACATGCCCAGCACCATAGTCAAATGGTGTAGCAGGTTTCCCAGAAGCGATATCTTGTATGGTTTGCCCATTTTTGTAGGTTCTGTAGGATGTGGTCATGAGAGCAGACCTTATAGCTGCAGGACTCCATTCAGGATGAGCGCCCTTAATAAGAGCAGCTAGCCCACTTACATGGGGGCATGACATGGATGTGCCGGAGATGATGTTGAAGCTCACATGCCTTGTGTCATCAGACAAGCCAGTTGGTCCGGCTTTCCCAGACCATCCAGCTAGAATGTTGACTCCTGGAGCTATGAGGTCTGGTTTGAGTATTTTCGGCGTGAGTATATTTGGTCCTCTAGAACTGAAAGCAGCCACCACTGGGGATGGCTGAACCCCTAATTGGGTACCTCCGAATGCAATTTTAGCGGTTGGATTCCGAGCAGAAGAAACATACTTCTTTATTTCGCTGCTTGCTTTCTCTCCCAAAGCTGCTGCTGGGAGGAGATAGGAGTCAGCAACTAGCTCTTCACCATAATCTTGATTGTTTGCTAAAATCATCCCAATTCCTCCTGCACGCTTGACAACCAAACTCTTTTCGGCTCTAGGATTTCCTCCTCTGTCACATATCACTATTTTTCCTGAAACTTTACTAGGAATCAAACTACCTGTGGAACAGAGGTTATCACTAGAATCCGAATTCAGGCTAACATTAGCAGCATAAACAAGTGGCAGTAGAGAATCAGGTGGCAATTTTCCATTGTAAAGAGACACGCCATTGTATCTCTTCCCGTTTCCAAGGGTGATATAGGCAGGGAAATCACGGTCTATAGTTCCAGCTCCCACAGTGGTTAACCATGGCGCAACATTAGCCAAAGATGCTTGACTAGGTCCACTATTTCCTGCTGAACTGGATACTAGTATTCCATGTTCTATGGCTGCAAAAGTACCCATTGCCACACTGTCTTTGTAGTAGTCCGTTAAACCTCCACCAAGAGACATAGAAAGTATGTTGACACCGTCTTCGATGGCCTTGTCAATTGCAGCAACTATATCTGCTGTAAAGCACCCACCAAGCCAACACGCTTTGTAAGCAGCTACCCGAGCTTGTGTGGCCATGCCTTTTGCTGTCCCGGATGCAAAACCAAAGAGGCTTGCTCCCGCAACTGCAGAACCTGCTGCTGTAGTTGAGGTGTGGCTTCCATGTCCGTCATCATCCCTTGGTGACTTTGATTCTGTCTTTTCATCAATCGGTCCAAAAGTTGCCTCGTAGGCTTTCGCAAAAAACCTTGCTCCAACAAGTTTCTTGTTACACTTTGATGAGTTGAAGTTTTTACCTGTCTCACATTCCCCTTTCCAGCTACTACGAACTGGTCCAAGTCCAGTATCATCAAAACTTTTTAGTTCAGGCCATACACCTGTATCTATTACTCCAACAATCACCTCGCTTTGTTTTCCAGAGGAAACTAGAAAAGCCGTTGTTTTCTCCAATCCAAGGAACTCTGGTGTTCGAGTTGTGTGAAGCTCGTACCTTACTTCAGGGATAATCGAAAGAATTCCCGGTTGCTTTGTGAGTAAGTCTGCTTCTTCAACGGTTAGCCTCGTGGAGAATCCATGAGCTACATGTTTATAGGTATACAGCATCTCTGCAGTTTCTGATACTGATTTTAGCGACGAATCATACCATTGGATATGATCGTCAAAACTCGAGGGCATGTTGAACTTGTCCATGTGAACTATGTATGTCCTTTTAGGATGCTGTGTTTTCTTTTCTGCTATAGTATATCTTGCAGAGAAAACTAGCAGCAAAGCCATCAGAAGACACTTGAAAATCAGCATTTTCATTTTTAACTCTAGTGAGAGAATTCTAGGCTTTTTTGAAATTTGTATTTAGCTTCTTTTGAAATTGCTTCTGAATTGCAGGGATGGCTGGTATTTATATTGATTTGGATTATTGAGTCTGCAGTGATTGGGAGAATCTTGTCTTGTATTGCCAATGCATATTTCAAATGGGAACACAAAAATAGTGCTGTGACTGTGTCTATAAAATAATTAAAGTGGTGTTGTACCAATACACATTTTTTTCAGTGTAATTAGTATAAAAAAAATATATTATGGAATCTCATTAAGAGAAAAAAAGTGCTTTTTCTTAATTTTTTATTTGTATTTTATTTGCATTTTTTTCTTTCAAATCATAGTTTATATCTAAAGATAATGTACACAGATTCGGTGGATTAGCCACATCTCTACTATCATAATCCGATTTCAATGGAATTCCTCTTGTTCACTCACAAACTTTACATGTCACAATTCACACTCTTTGTTCACTAGTCTAATTACTAATACAATATTAAAGTTTCATTCAAAAGTTAATTAAAAATCTGTTCACTATCTTGTTTTTCTATACAAAATTATCAATGTCTTAGAGCTATAATTAATTTTTAAGGTGTCATAATATTTAAAACTATCTCCATATTTCAGAATTTCTCATAAATTGTTGAATATAAAAAAATCACTTTTTTATAATTTGTAAGAAGCAGACCCTTAATTTAAGTAATTGCAAAAACCATACAACAGTAACACTACATGGATAAAAAATATAGTTAAACCTAAATTTAATAAAATAAATTACAAACTTGATCAATGTAATAGTTTTAAAATAAAAAAATTAAATAGACATAGTTTAATTATTGGTAATAGCTTAGTATTGTAATCTTAAGGTATAGAGTTTAAATTATCTCGGGAATAGTTGTAAAATTGGCATGTGCTATTTTAATTAATAATTTTTTTTTCTATTTTTCAACTTAAAAATTAGTCCTTCTATTGCTTTTTAAGTGTCATTTTAAAATAAAACTCTTCAACCAACATAGTGGATTGTTAGAGTTAATTTTTCTACTATACTCTTATTTATTTATTTTTCTTTTTAAATAAATTCAATCATACACTCTCTTTTTCTAATAACTAATTAAAAAATGAGGTGGAGTCATTGAAAAAATAAGAGGACAATTGATAAATTATAACATTAAATTATAAAACGATATTTAAATAGAAAAAAAAAATTCTTCTAAAAAATGACACTTAAAAAGGATAATTTAATATAAAAAGATAAATTTTTTCAATTTAAAATAATCATATTTAAGACATGTCTCACACTAAATATTAATACATCTTTAGACTATAATTTAAATCTTAACTTGTAACGATGTAGGAGTCAGGTTTCTTCTGTTACACTTAACTTCAATAAAACACATGGAGAAAAAGAAAAAGAAAGAGTAAAATAGTTAATAATCCACCAAATAATTATATGAGATGCAATAATTATTTTTATAAATCATAACAAACAATAATACACAACACCAATCATGTTGTTACTTTAAAAAAAGAACTTTTTTTCAGTCCTTTTCATTTAATTTTAGCTTTAATTTTTGTTATATAGTGTAGTGTTAAGAATCACACATCTCAAATATAAAAATCACATGCAAATATATCAATTGAGTTATATTTACGTGACAACTCACATGATATTATGTAATAGTGGCCTACTTGGCAAAACTTTTTCTTGAAGTATATGAATATATATAAACATCATAACCAAAAAAATTTTAATGTAACTATGAAATTTAAGGGTAGTGTCCAATCAAAGAGAGCTTCAATGGGAACAAATGTCTTGCTTTTTTGACGATCAGTGATCTGGCATTGTGGAAATTGCTCACTCTTCCTTTTTCTACTTTAATTTAATGCTAATAAATGTTACTTCACCCAAAATATGGCACTAGTAATGCTCCACCAAAAATTTTAGTGGAAGAACCACTGATATATGAGGGCCCTTGATTAAAGATTTATTAGCATCTTTATTGATGAGTCATATATAAAATTAATGTCTTACTGGGATACTAAAATAGTCTCATAATACTTAAGAATTGATGTTAATACAAATTTATATAAAACTTTTAACTCTTCGAGCCATCTTTTATAAAGAAAAAAAGTTTAGCGGATTCTCACCCTAAAAACAAACAATATATATGTAGTAACAAATAAGAAGAAAAGAAAAAAAAAAGAAAAACTACTACCTTCCGAGAAAATATTGGTCATAATCCGGAGAAATATTCTTCTTGGACCCCTCTTTTATCGAAGATGAAGTGGTGTCTGTCTGGCTGAAAAAAATCGTTTTTTAAATTTGGGTGGTAGAATCACACTTTTGAAGTTCATTCTTAGTTCGCTATATTTTCATAATGTCTTTTTATAAAATGCCGGTTGGCGTGGCCAAGGAGTTTACTATGATGCAAAGTAATTTCCTTTGGAGAGGAGGGGTGGAAGATAACAAGAGAAGGATACATTAGGTGAGTTGGAAGAATGTTTGTCTTCCGATTTAAAAAGGTGGGCTTGGCATCAAAAATATCTCAGATTTCAATTTGGCTCTTCTTAATAAATGGAGATGGAGGATTTTAAAGGGGCAAGATTCACTTTGGTTTAAGTTGTTGAAAGTCCATTATGGTGATTTATCTATGAATAGCTTTTGCGGAGGTATGTTTCATTTCATGTCTTCTTCTTTTTCTTCTTCTTCCTTTTGGTGGAACGGTTTGTTTTCGGTTGGGAAAAGGTTGGACGATGATCCTACGGTGTCTCATTGTCGTTTCATAATGGGTAATGGGTACACGACCTCCTTTTGGGAGGCGAGATGGAGGGAGGAGTTTTGTTTAAAAGAGGAATTTCTGAAATCGTATTTGACGTCTTGTTTGAAAAAAATGTCGGTGGCGGGTATGGAATTGGGAGGGTGGGAGAGCGGTGTTTAGAAATGGGGGACGTGCGGCATCTCTTTAAATCATCTTACCGAAACGTCTTTTAGGTTGGCATATGATTCTTTCCGGCATTTTATAAACGGTTGCGATATATCTTTTGATGTGAAGGATGATATTAAATAGAATATTTTAGTGGATGGTGGTTTTTCTGTTGCTTCTTGTTACGGTCATTATGCCGGAAAGCTCATTCCGTTTGGTCCTTTTAATAAGAACGATGTAGCATTAGCTTTAATTTGGAAGTTGGAAGTGTCTTTCAAAATTAAAGTTTTTGGGTGGAGACTCTTTGTGAACAGACTCCTTACAAAGGATTTACTTTTGTATAGACGAGTTGTTTTGTCGACTGATAATATTAAATGTGTTTTTTGTGATATTGATCCGGAAAGTAGAGATCACTCTTTTTTTCAAGTGCAACATGGTGGAAGTGATTTGGAGAGAGGTGGCTATATGGATTGGGAAGTCTTTTGGGGGATTGGAAGATGAGTGCTTATTTTGTTTCATGGATCGGTATTCTTTTTGTAAAAAAAGAAGGTGAAAGAGGGAAAATTAGGAGTGGTGTGGTTAGCTATTGTTTGGATTCTTTGGTTAGCTAGGAATGGTAGTTGTTTTCGGAATGAAGGTTGAATGTGAATAATACGGTTTGGAGCATCAAAGCTTTGGTTTGGAAATTGTCGCTTATAGGAGAAATTACTCACCCCATTAGTAGTTTTTACGAATTTAATAAAGATCGTTTGTTATTCCTTTCGTAATTCTAATTGGTTTGTAATTTTCTTTTTTTATTAGCGGGTCCACCCCGTTCTATGTGTATTCACGTTTAGAAAATCCTTAGTTCTCTGTTCAATATAATCTTGCTTACCAAAAAAAAAAGGAGTTATATTAAATTATAAGTTTTTTATAATATCAACCACAAAATATTAATGCTATTTCTTTTTCTTAAATATTTTTCTTTGAATTCTTTAATTAATATTATTATTAAAATAGTTTATAAAATAATTCATAATTTTTCCATATATAATTAAGTATATATATGTAAAAGTAATAAATTTATATATAATAGAAAATAGACTATTAAACTTTAGTATGTAGTTTATTTGAAGCGTGAGATTTGCTACATCTCAAAATCACTATTAACGTATTTGTGAGATGCTTATGATTTTCTACAAGAATCTTTACAGTTTAGAAGATATAAGTCAATCAAATTCATATCAATATTCATATTTAGTCTTTTATTTTCATAGATAAATTGAGTATGTCAGAAAAAAAAATCAATGGAGGAAGTGAATGCTTGTTTCTCCCATGTAGCACATGGTTCAATGCAAGACTTATGGCAAATTTGTTGTCTATCATCAGCTTCACACAGACTTGTTCACCATGATCTTCACATCCTGCAATAAATTCACCATTCAAACAGCTTAACAAGCTGACAAAGCACCAACTATGTATTTAGCTTCACAGGTTGACAAGGCAACCACAGGTTGCTTCTTGGAGCACCAAGAAATGGGACTTCCTAGATACTTGAAGAAATATTCAAAAGTACTTCTTATGTCAACCATGTCTCCACACCAATCAGAGTATGAATAACATATACTCCCTCTGTCTCACAACAGGTGTCATTTTTCCAATTTTTATTTGTCTCAAATTATATGTCCATTTAGAATATCAATGTAATATTTATTATTTCTTTCCACTAACTTATCCTTATTTATTGTATTTTAATTCATTTAAGTACTCCACTACCTATTATTAATAAAGTTATTTTAGTAAACGAGACTCATTTTATCATTGAAATCAACATAATTAATCATTTTCTTAAAAAGTGTGAAAATCTCAAAGAGGACACCTATTGTGAGACGGAGGGAGTAATCTCTTATATCATAAACCTACTCATTATTCCAACTGCATAGTAGATGTCGGGTCTAGTGTTAGAGAGATATCTCAATGAGCCAACCAACTGTTTTAAAATTGTAGCATCAACATCATCACCCTCAACATCAGAAACCAACTTGTATTTGTTTCAGCAGGTGTGATTGCAAACTTATAATTTTTTTAACTCAAATCTCTTCAGAAGTTCAAGTTCATACTTCAGCTTATGCAAAATTATACCCTTCTCATAGTACAAAATCCCCATCCCTATAAAATATACCATGTTTCTTAGATCAGTCATCTCAAACTCATTCATCGTCACCTTCTTGAACTTGACTATCTCATCTAAACAGCTCCCTGTTAGCAATATGTCATTAACATAGAGACACATCGAAATCATATTCTTTCAGAGGTATGCTGAACATATACCCCATATTCTATATTACAAGGCTCTATGCAACTTATACATCATCTCTTCCTGATTCTTTTTCACAAATCCAGGAGATTGTGACACATAAACCTCCTCTTATAAATGACCATTTAGAAAAAAAGATTTCACATCTAAATGCATCAGAGGCCAATTTCTATTTACAGCTATAACAATCACCAATCTGATTGTTTCATGTGTAGCTACAGGAGGAAACACTTCAAAGTAGTTTAAACTAGATTACTGCAGAAATCCTCTAGCTATTAACCTTGCTTTGTGTTCGCCAATTGATCCACCTAGCTTTAGCTTTATCTTGAAAATCCATATGATACTAATGGCTTTCTTGTTCTTTGGAAGCTCAGCCAACTCCGAAGTCTTGTTTCTTTCTATAGTCTCAAGCTCTTCTTTCATGGCATTCAACCAACCTTTCTTCTTGATAGCTTCTTCAGTTTTAACTAGTTCACAATCTACTAACAGGGAACACTGAATGACTTCTCTTTCAGGGTTTCTCTTAGTATCTTGCAACATGTTTGCCCATTGATATATCTAGCTTTAGCTTTATCTTGAAAACCCATATGACACTAATGGCTTTCTTGTTCTTTAGAAGCTCAGTCAACTATGAAGTCTTGTTTCTTTATATAGCCTCAAGTTCTTCTTTCATGGCCTTCAGCCACACTTTCTTCTTGATAGCTTCTTCAATATTAACTGGTTTAGAATCTACTAACAGGGCACACTGAATGACTTCTATTTTAGAGTCTCTCTTAGTATCTTGCAACATGTCAAACTCTGCGAATCTTCTTAGTATTTGTCTAATTCTTTGTGGCCTCTGAACTTGTTCAGAATCTTCTTCAGTTGCTAGAACAATATAAGATGTTGGACTACCTTCAAAAGTTCCACCTTTAGAGGTATAACCATCGTCAGAGGTTAGATTACCACAAGAGTCTGGATCATCATCAGAATCAGGATCAGAATCAGTTTCACCTTCAGAGTCTCCTTCAGCTTCAGAGTTACCTTCAGACTCTGAATCATCTTCAGAGGCAAAATCCCTTTTAGAGGCAGATTCTCCTTCAGAAGTTATCTCGGATGTCAACATTGCACCATAGTTAGCTTGAGACTTGCTCCAGTCCCACACTTCAGCTTCCTTCATAATGACATCTCTGTTGACTTTAACTTTATTAGTGACTGGACAATAAAACTTATAAGCACATGTACTGTGGTACCTAATCAGCAACATTACTTTGCCTATATCATCCAGCTTCTTTCTAATAGAACCTGGAACATGTTTATAACAAACAAAACCAAATACTCTACAATGACTCACACATTGCTTATCTCTAGTCCATTTCTCAAAAGGAACAATTTCCTTCAGCTTCTTGGTTAGACACCTGTTGAGCACATGTGTTGCAGTGGCAACAACTTCACCCCCATAAGGTGTGAGAGCTTCTTCTTTTTCGGCATACTCATTGTCATATCAAGCAAAGTTTTATTTCTTCTTTCAGCGAGACCATTGTGTCAAGGAGTGTACGGAGCAGTAATCTCATACTCAATTCCATTCTTATCTCAGTACTTCTTGAACTTTATAGTGTTATACTTACCTTTACCATTAGTTCTTAAAACTTTTAGCTTCTGACCATTCTGTTTTTTAGCCTTCACTTTGAACTTTTAAAACTCAGGAAACACCTTATGCATAAACTTGATGAGTGCTACCCATGTCACTCTTATGAATGCATCAACAAAAGACATAAATACTTGTTTCCTTCAAGTGAAGGTACTTCAAATGGCCCACATACATCAGAATGCACTACTCCCAAAACATGTTTTACTCTTGGAGCCACTTCTGATGCAAATAGAAATCTAGGTTGCTTACCTTTCATGCATATCTCACATGACTTCTCAGGCTTCACAGTCTTAGGAATCTAATGTACCTGTTTCTTAGAACTCAGATGCCCTAAGCTTCTCAAGTTCTTATGCGTTAATCTCTTGTGCCACGGCTCACTCTCACCTTTAGCACCTTCTACACTAAGGTATTTAGTTTTAGTTGTCTTCATATTCACCTTGAATGTTCTGTTGCTTCCCTACTTGTATTGCATAATCAGCTTCTGATCAAAATCGTGCAACTTCAAGAAATTATCCTTCATAGTTACCGAGAAAACTTTCTCAATTAGTTGACTTACACTCATCAGATTTCTCTTCATACCAGGAACATACCAAACATTCTTAATCAGAACAATTTTTCCATCATTCACTTTGACTTTGACATTTCCCATTCCGTCAACATTAAGGTACTTATCATCGGCACATATGATCTTTGTCCTCTTTCTAGAGTCAAAATCCATTAGCCATTTTTGGTTTCCAGTTAAATGATTTGAGAAGCCAGTGTCCATATACCACCAGTCTACCAAATATCCATCATCAGATTCAGAAGCCCTTAGAAAAATGACCAAACCTATTGCAGTTGTAACACGAAACCTTTCTCTTGTCACACTTCTCCTTTCCCTTCTGATGTTTCTTCTCATAAGAGTTGGGGGCTTCTGACCTGAGAACCACCATGTCTCTTCTTGGCCTCTGACCAAGACTGTTTATGGTTCTTCTTACCTGAAGACGCTTTCAGAGTCTGCTCTACCACTCTTTTAGAGTTTCTCTTAGTCAAACACATCTCTTATACCTCTAGACTTCTCTGCAGCTCTTCAATTCTCATGGTGTTGAGATTCTTAGAATGTTCAATTGCTACAACAATGTAATCAAACTGAGTTGTAAGGGGTATGAGTACCTTCTCAATAATAACTTGTTTAGAGATCGTTTCTCCGCGGGCCTTCATCTTATTGGTGACCACAATCACTCTAGAGAAGTAATCGGGTACCTTATCATTGTTCTTCATATTGAGATTTTCATGCAGCTTACGTACACTCTAAAGCTTCACCTTCTTCACTAATTCATCATCGTTGTAGCACCTCACCAGGGTGTCTCATGCAACCTTCTCTGTCCTTGAATCACCGATCTTCTCAAACACATTCATATATACACACTAATGGATACAGAACAACGCCTTTTGATCCTTCAACCTCAGCTATCTTTGCGTGTTTCTTTGCGCTTCGTTGCATCCGCTACAACCACCGTGTAACCGTCATTGATGTGATCAAGAACATCTGGAGCTCCAAACAACGCACACACCTGAATCATCCACCAATTCCAGCTCTTTTCATCAAATACTAGACGCTTTGTGTTCAAGATACCGTTTCCATCGTTCATCTTCAATCTTGTACAAATCAATAAATTCTCACAAACACTCGTGTTTCCCAATCCTGCAGAATCAAGAAATGTGGTTATGTTTGATTTCGATCATAAATTCAATGTGAATTCAAGAAACAAAATCAATCACACGCCTCACATACACTCGTGTTTCCCTTTCCTGAATCAGAACTGGAGCTCTAGATACCAATTGTTGGAGTTAAACCTCCATTGATGCACAACAATTGAGAAGATGAAGATGAAGATGAGAAAGAATTACAAAGAGAGAAAACGAGAGAGTAACAAACTTGTAACTAACTTTCTCTCAATTGAAAAATGGTTACAAACTGAAAATTGAGTTTCAATATTTATACAACCAAACATAAATACAACCGAAATGAAAACCAAATTCAAGTGCAAATTCAAGCTAAAATGAAATTGAATCTGAATTACTTCTGACGGGGATATTATTTATTCTTCAATCTTTGATTTTGTAAAAAAATAAAAATTAAACTAAGAGGCTATTACAAATGTTAACAACACTCAATTAACTCTTATTTCTAAATATGTTAATCTTTCAAAAGCCTATGACATCCAACCAATAACTCTTTCTAATGGGATCAACAAGATTGTAATAAAAACCATCTCAAAGGAAGTGACACCTAATATTATTTTGTATTAACAAAATAGCTTCATAGATGGGAAAAATGTTGTTGGCAACACTATTATCCTACAAGGGGTCATTCATGCCATGCAATCTACCAAAGAAAAATATTGTTTTATAGTGAGTAAGTTAGATCTTGTTAAAGCCTGGGATAGATTAGAGCGACTTTTTATCAAAGAATGTTTTGGTTTGATCTCTCTTATGTCTCAAATATCAATTTTATTGTGGTTTGCATTTCTCCTTTCATAATGAACATTGATTGGCATGGTAAACCCTCTTAAGAATTTTCACCCACTCATGTCTCGGGCAAAGATATCTTATGTCTCCTTAATTTTATGTGCTTGTTATGGAAAGATTCGGCAATTGTATCCTTAATGATGTTTGGGATGATACACAAAATCCTCTCAAGTTTAGTTGTTGGGGATCTTATGTATCTCATTTGAAGTATGGTGATGACTAGGGTCGGTCTTTACTTTTTAGAGGTCCAAGTCAAATTATAAAAATGGACCCCTAATAAAAAACAGATCAATTAATCTTGAATTTTGATTTTTCCTTTTTTGGATTACATTTTTCCCTTTTGTTTGAGAGAGAGATAGAAGAAGGTCGTTGTGTCAAACGCAAAGAGGAAGGGTGATCGTTGTGGTTGTCACCGGTCGTCACGACCGAATCTTGTCATTGTTTATTCCATTGTTATGCATTATTCTTCTTCTTGATAGATGTGCTTTTTTACTTTTAAATTTTTTATTTTATTTTTTAAGTGTTTTTTTACTTTTAATTTTTTATTTCAAAATTTCTAATAGTAATAGATTATAAGTTTAGAATTTAGATTGATAGATAATTAGTAAATAGTCAGAAATTGAGATTCAAATTTTTTGTAGAATTAGAATTTGGTATTAACGAAAAAGTTAACATTTTTATTGGTGGATAATTAATATAGTAAAATGATTTTTTTTTAGAGTTAGAATATAAATTGATGAATAATCATAAATAGTGAGAAATACATTTTAATTTTTTAATAAGTCATTAATTATTTAATAGGAATATAGAATCATAGATTATTATTGGTCACATTTAGAAAGAAATAAAAAATAAAACTTCCTAACGATTAAAATCACAATTAAATATTATCCACATGCACAATTATAGTTTAAGAATCTTAATTGTTAAAATAGTTTGTCTAAAAGAATAAAAAATTTTTACCGAAAATAACTATTTCATATTGCTAAACCACAAAAAAGATTTTAAAATTAAGATGAAGGAAATTAAACCAATTAAAAACTTTATAACAATTAAATGGAACTTAAATATTGTTAGTTTGGTTATATTCGGAAAAAATCATAAGTGGAAGAAGGAAATTAATCAAAAATATAATAATCTAATTAGTATGGTTATATCAGGACAAAATCATGTGTATTATATAGTTCTAGAAATTTGACGATTTAAATTATTGCAAAATTTGTATATTTCAATCTTCACTATGAAATTGTTATTTATAGAGGCCGATAAACTTTCAAATTGCAAGACCGGCAAACTTATGTCACTAGTACAAAAATATTAATTTACACCCGTTTTTTAGTAAATTTACACCCATTATTTTTAATAAAAATCGGGTGTATATCCACAGGGTGAGAAATGTCTAACGAATTTACACCCGTTATTTTAAATAAAAATCGGGTGTAATTGGACGTAATTACGTTTTTAATTACACCCTGTTTTAATAAAAATCCGGTGTAATTGGACGTAATTATGTTTTTAATTACACCCTGTTTTAATAAAAATTGGGTGTAATTGGACGTAATTACGTTTTTAATTACACCCTGTTTTAATAAAAAAAAAGAAGGTGTAATTGGGCATAATTACATTTTTAATTACACTCTGTTTTAATAAAAATCAGGTGTAATTGGGCGTAATTACGTTTTAATTACACCCTGTTTTAATAAAAATCAGGTGTAATTGGGCATAATTACGTTTTTAATTACACCTTATTTTAATAAAAATCGGGTGTAAATACGCCATTTATGAATGAACAATTATATTATATTTAAATCTATTTACACCCTATTTCATATACACCATTTAGTTATATTTCATTTTCAGTCATAATATTTCAAATACTATAAAATCATACACATAAAAATCATATTTTAACTAAGTCATAATATTTTTAATATTAACCAAAAAATATACAAAATCATGTACAGTCATAATATTTCAAGTACTATAAAATCATACACATAAATATCATATTTTAACTAAGTCATAACACTTTCTTCATATATAAGTTTTTTTCTTCTTCTTTAGCTTTTGTTTTGGCAACATTTCTATGTCTTTATCCTCTTCAACCATTTGCATTTGATCTCGTAGATTTTGCTCCTCAACCTTTTTATTTTCAACCAGTTGCAAAAATATTTTAGCCCAAAGTTGCCCAAAGATATCTGAAATGTTGAAACAAATATTAATTTATAAATGATACATAGAAAAAAATAATTAAAAATAGAATAAGATACTTTCACGAAGTCCTTTAATTTTGTTTCTAATTGTAAAAGTTCATCAGCAACAACATTGTTAGCTTATTGAAGCACACAACAACAGACAATCACAAGCATACAGAAAGGGCACATAAAAGCCTCTGAACTTCTTGTATCTGCAACAACCTGAATTTCTTCAACACTTCATTTAATATAATATTCATTTATTCGAATAGAATTTCCCAGATCGATGAAAATTTGGGAACGAAAACGAAGATTGAACCAATTTGATTTTATTTTAACAAAAAAAATGAAAAATGATATGTTAATTCTCTCTTCTTCGTCGTTTTGGATACCTCCGATTTGGTGTGCAATGGTTTTAGATGCTTCCTCCATTTTTTTGTGCTAGATTGTTCGCAGTGCTGAAAAATGGGTTTGGTGAAATGCATGCGCGATGGGTTTAGTGAAAGAGTTTTAGTATATTTTATTCATCTAATAAATTTAAACCCATTAATATTCCCTCATTAATTTCATAATATTCATAATATTCACTTAACTAGTTATTAAGAATAATATTTTGAGTTATAAAATAAATATTTTTTTTAAATCTATTTAAATTTATGCTCGATTTTTAATTTAATGGGAGTAATTGAGATTTAAATATAATAATATTTTTAATTTACGCCCGTTTTTAAAAAATAGGGTGTAATTTTCACATGATCAATCATAAACTTATACTTTATTTACAAAAGTGCCACCATGTTTCTTATTTACACCCGTTTTTCATATATCGGGTGTAAATTTTAAAATTATATTGTTCATTTTCCACTAGTGTGTGCATCTTTATTATAACACCAATAAACAACATATATTAAAATAATTATGAGTATAAAATATTAAAATAATAATTACAACTTATACTAAAGAAAAAAATAAGAATTTATATCCAAATGAAAGCATATGTACTACCATTATAGAATTGTGAAGAGAGAAAGGAAGGAAATTAAACTAAAAAATATATAAATTAATTTAAAAAATTAAATTATATGAACTAAAGCATATGTTTTGGATTCTTACCAAAAAAAACATATGTTTTGGATTAGATAAAGATTTAAAAAAAAAGTTCTCTTTTTGAATCGGTGTTAAATAGTTCACCATTTATCTCATGCTTTATCATGTTATACATCAAGATCTAAAACATATGCGTGAGGAGAAAAAGTGGGAGAAATTTATCTATTTAATGATGAAAGTGAGACAAATTAATCGGTTTAAGAATAATAAAATAATAGTAGTATTATGGGAGGTAATCAAGTATCACAATATCTAGATTGAATTTATAACGGAAACACAACTATTAAATTTAATTTATACCTGTGTGATTGGATTTATGATTTAAATTTTCATTGAATCGACTGTTTTATGAAACTCTTCCTTCTCTAAGTATTAATTTTTGCAATAATTAAAAAAAATAAAGTTGAAAAAATATAAATAATATTTGTACCAAAAATAAATTGTAACTAATATACAATATAATTATGATAACATTAAAAACTAAAAACAAAAAATTAAATATATTAGTAATTACTATTGAAACACAATTTTCAACAAAATAAATTGAGTAAATATAAAATTATTTGTTAGTTTATAAATTTTAAATTACTTCATTTTTCAAAAGTATTTGAAAAAAGGTTATTGAAAATTTTATTGATAGTACGCAAAAATAATATTATTTGTAAATTTTAAAAATAAAAATAAAATTGATAATAAAAAATTAATCAATTAGATCAAAATCTCCTTTTATAACATTGTCTCTTTTATTTTATCATTCAGAAATCCAAATTCTCTAATTTATTTACTAATAACACCTATATTTAAATATGATAATGTAATCAATAAAGATTATCACTTACCTAGATAACTTTTTTATTTTAAATTAAGTCAAAAAAAAATTAAATTATGACATTTACAATTTACAAACTCATAAAAATAATTTGGTTGTTTTTACAAATTAACAGAATAGAAACTCATAAAGATAAAATCATCATTATAGTGTATTAATTACAATTTAGTAATTATTAAAATAAAATTCATTTTTTATTTTTTATTTATATATTATCATCATTGTAGTGTATTAGTTATAATTTTAGTGATTATTAAAATGAAATTCATTTTTAATTTTTTGATTTAAAGTTAAGAGAATGGAAAATTTTATAAAGAAAATATAATTATATCAATTTTAGTAATATTTTTATTTTTTAATTTTATATATTATCCTTATAGTAGTGTAGTAGTTACAATTTTATTGATTATTAAAATAAAATTTCTATTTTACTTTTTATTTTTTGAATTAAAGTTAATAGAAAGAAGAGTTTTACAAAGAAAATATAATTATATAAATTTTAGTGATTATTTTTTATTTGGAAAATTTTGTAAGATTATTACATCAACTTCTAGCTAGAATTTTGTTTAAGATTGTACTTATCACAACCTTAAATTATTAAATAATATTTATGAAGCATTAATATAATTAAATAATTCTTATACAAATTAGAAGCATATAAAAAGCAGAAGCTAAATAATACTTATACATATTGAAACTGTATTAAAAATGGGAGTTAATTCACCACTCGAACGTGAACCTAAGTACTTAGTTATTAATTAAACTTCTTTAAATCTTGACTAATTAAACAATAATCCTAACACTATAATTGTTACATTTATTGTCCAAAATTCTAATAAGTACCTTAGAAATTAAATTCTATGTACACTTTCTCTAACATTTTTAATGTCCAATATAAAAAATCTGGATACTATGATTAAAAATATGCAAATATTACTTAATACATCAACTAATTATGTGACAATGATTTATGAGTCTTCACCCTTTCTACTAAAACACATACTTCTTAGTTTGTATCAACTTCCATTATACTTCTATGACCTCTCAATGACAATTTGATTGCATTTTGAACATTATAAATTTGAGTAATATGTCAATTGTCCTTGTTTCTATCTTTTGAAGAATTCAATCTGTATGGTGCAAATGCAGTACTTTTGTCAATAAAGTCATATTGTCAATTAAATTGACGTGTGAAATTCGTTTGTGGGTCACTTCATCCTTCAACAGCTTTGTTCTAAATATGAACTAGAAAATCACATTTACTCCTTTCATACACTAGTTTTGTTTTAATCTTTCTTCTTTTTCTCATCTTAGCATCAAGATTTGAAATAATAAAAATCGTACTAATTTTATATAATTTCTCGTAAATACTTCGGTCAGATTCTCACGTAACAACTTTTTTCTATTGCTGTATAAATATATAATGTATCAAAGTAAATTACAAATAAATAACTAAAAATTGAAAGTTTTATATAATGTGAAGATCTACTTTTAAATAACTTCCACTTTCATATAACACAAAACTTCCACTTGAAAATAAGAATTAAATGTATGACAATTTAAAACTTCCAGTTTGATTATCAAGGTTTTCATTCATTTAAAACTTATTTTTTCTTTAAATCTTTCTGAAAAAGGGGTTATGTAAGGCATGGTTTTGGTATGGCTTATTGAAAATCAAAAAACTGAACCGTACGTACATAATCATATCATAATAACTGTTTTTATAAACTAAGGCGAACCGATCAAGGATTTTTAGCTTTTTTTTTTAAATGATTTTTGTAGTGTTACTAAATTTTGTGAAAAAATTTTTGCAAAGAAACTTTTTATAAAAGCTTCAAATGAAAATTTTGTTTGAATAGTTATTCTTAAAATGTGATTTTAGGTATTTCATCTAGTTATGGGGAAAAAATTTGGATATCAAAATTTCAAAAAATCTGTTAATTTTGAAGCTATTTTAAATAGATTTTCATAAAAATCATTTTTAAAATACAACTTTTTAAAAAAATTATGATTTTGAGTAAGTTTTGGTCTTCAATTATGTATGTTTATGTTATTAGATGTCAAAATTAGTGTTTCATTTTAGAAAAAACGAATATAAAAAAATTTGTAATATTTTAAAAAACGGTTTTGGAAAATCTATTTTCAAAAATACAAAAAATCCATTTTTTTAAAGTTGAAACAAACTAGTCCTAAATTTATTTAAAGAACTGAATCAAACAATTGATACGTATGTGATACCGATTATGAATTTCATACCGTACAAAAGCATTAGTAAATTATTTTTTTAAGAGATTATGGATGACTTATATTTTTTAAAACTTTTGTTGATAAAAAATCATTTAAAACTATTTTTTTACATAACTTGTATCATTAAAATTCAAATTCAAATCACAAAATTAAATGTTACTCCTATTTCTTCGTAAAATAAAAAATATACACTTTTTCATGGAAACAAGTTAAATGTTATTTCATTATTATTATTGAAAACCATTATTATGACATTTTACTTTCAATTTGTCTCAAAATTTATTCTGTTCATTGCCTGTTACTAGTCCAAGAGATTTAAAAGTTCTATGCATGCTAAAATATCTCATGACTTCTTTGAGTTGAATATTAATGCACATGAAAAATCTTTGAGTTGAATATTAATGCAATTTTTACATAATTGATTGAATCTTCAGTTTTTTTTAAACTTATCATGCACTTAAAAAATCAAATTTTATTAATGGTTAAAAAGTTAATTTCTTAAAAAAACAATTTTTATTTTAAAATAAATTTAATAATAAATAATACCAGTTTTAACATAGCCAAAGTTTGAACATAAACCAGTAATACCATCTAATATGGTTAGTTAATTGCAATTCAGTTCGAGATCAATTAACTATAGTTCAGTTATCGAACTATTAAATAGATTATGATTCGATTTATTAACTAAAAAAGATTCAATTATTTATCAACGGTTCAGTTTGATTATGTGGTTCAGTTTAGTTCTATTGATTTTTTGAGTCATGTGATTTTTTAAAGTTATTTTTGTAAGAAAAGATATTTTTGAAGATATTATAAGTAGGAGAGGGGGAGTACATGTCTAATTGAGAGTATGAATGAAGTAAATTTGTTTGCTGGGATCATAGGCACGGCTCTTTTTGTCCATAATAAGTGATTAATTTGACATTTTCATACCTTTAAGAAATGCAAAAAATAAAAATAAATAATTTAACTACAAATGCTAGTGTATTCACTATTATTATTATTATTATTATTATTATTATTATTATTATTATTATTATTATTATTATTATTAATGTAAATTGAAAGGTGTTGAATTAAGAATAATGAAAGTAATAGTATACCTGGCACGCCCTATGTTTTCTTAATGGAAGTAATAGGTATTGAATTAAGAATAATAAAATAAATAAAAATTAAACAATAATCATAAGACAATTTGAAAAATATCTGCAACAATGGGGAATATATTTACTTTCACGCAAAAGGAACCAAACATGTTGGTTCATTCAATTCAACAAACAAACTACAATTTTCTTAACATGAATATGCTAATAAACCTAGAGATGAGCATGTTGGCAAGTTTGAGACGTTCCTCTCCCTTGATAGAAAATATGACTAGTTCGCCATCTCCTACCATTCTAATTTTCAAATAGATAAAGGATAAAACGCCAAGGTTTTATCTTGAAATAATCATACTCTTCACCATCCAATTACAGGAATAAGCCAAAACTGAATTACTGAATGTCTGCCCACGATAGGAAAGAAACAACCTTTCACTATTTCCAAATTACCCTATAGTGAATGAATACAAGAGAATACAGAGGGTAGACATTAAAAAGGGCTAGTTGCTTGAAGCTGATTTGAAAATAGGACCAATAGATGTCACTGATCAACCGATAAGCATAAGATGAGAGTAAGCTCAATGGTAAATGTAAAAAGGAAAAAATGACCTAGATATTTCATTTTACCTTATTCGGCTGAAGCATCAGAATGAATTCTCTCATGCAACCGATATAAGAGTGATGATTTGGACATCTGAGGTTCCCTCTCTAAGACTGCAATCACATCCTTCACAGAGATGCTACGAGCTATGCGAGTTTGAGATCCAGGGGAATGGTTTTTCCCAAACTTCCTACCAGACGCTGTTGGCAACAAGATCACATGGACATAAATAATATCAACAAAAACATTGCAGTGTAATCATACATACCATGGGGATACACACATTTTGTATTGTATCTAAAGACTATGGAGATATATAAAGTTTAACTGGTGAAGTTTGAATTCCATAATACTTTTTATGCATGTTTAGGTCATGCAGAATCAGTTTTTCAAAAATTCACATACAATTTGACAATTATATTATCTTTGAATTTTATTAGTTTCTGCCAGTGTTGTTTTTTCTTTTCTTTCATTCCATTATTGAACCCAACTTTCTTCTCCTATTTTCTCTCCTGCAAAAAACCAGTGAGCTCCAAAACAATCTTTCCCCCTATCTTTTCATATCATTGTTTCTTCTCTCAACTTAAATTTTTAGTGCATCACTAAAGCTACTCCCCATTGCTCAGTTCTTTTGTTGCGGGTTTAAAAGTGAGCTTACTTGGGATTCTCTTCTTTTTCAGCTCAGATTCTCTTCACCTTACTCGGGCTTTATCTAGTATCTTCATTTAAATTGTGTTTCATTATGCTTCTGCATTTTAATTTAGTATAATATCCATTTTTATTTCACCTGCACCTACTTTTTCATTTTATTTGAGTATAATATTCATTTCACTCTACAACTCCTTACATTCAATGCACATTGTATGTGAACCACATATTTTAAATTTGTGAACCACATATTTTAGCCTGACCTACCTATGTTTTTCGGTCCCATATTTGAGTTTTTTATTAAACAGGTCACACTCAAAAGTCTGTTATCAAAATTTCTTTCAATATTTGAAGAATTTGTTTATCAGCAACCATCCCAGGTGGGTATTCTTTCTAGAATCAGGAGCCCACGTATCTTGGAACAAGGTATGAACCAGCAACCATTTAAATCTTAACAAGCATTGATATTCCAAGATTGCATATGCTTGTCAGCTGTTGGTATATCAACCAACAATGAGGTTAATATATGACCACAGCATAAATTGGCAATTTCAGTTACTAGATCCTGATTTAAGTGCAATATTAGGGATTAGGAGTAGGGTAATAATATATGACAGTAGAATATGGACTGAGAGCGGTGGAACTGCAACTTAAAATAACATGTTGGTTCTTATCTCATTCCATCTGTGCCTTGATGATCGGGCTTGGGCATTTTAGTCTTAATTTTCTCTTCAATTAAAGCATTTGAACAAAAAAATTTATGATGTAAGGTTATTATTTCAAGACAGAACAGTGGCGCACAACAATTGATTGGTAGACTTGATTAGATTGTACCGTCTATATAAATTTCTGAGGCAGCCATGTAATGTATGCATTGATAACAGAACAAATATTGTTAAAAATCAATTTTTATACGCGTTGACAATTGGTATTTGGTATTACAATAATAACTTATAAGTTAGTTCAGTACATAAACTGATTGATTTTGGATGAAAACTTTGCAATAATAACTTATAAGTTAGTTCAGTACATAAACTGATTGATTTTGGATGAGAACATTCATCCTCTCCTATTCTCATTTAGACTTTGGTTTGCTCTAATGCTTTTCTGCTAGGAAGTTGGATCTTTGCAAAGTTTTCATTCTGCCTACTAAATTCGAATAGTAGGCAATATAGGTATAATTAAGGTTTATTTTGAGTAAATAATTATATATCAGTTGTTTTAAGATATGCATAAAAATTAATGTGACCCGTGCAAACGCACAACGGTAAAGATAGAAACTCCATTGAATTTATCAACAACTGAAGTGGTAGGAAACAACAAAAAAGAAACCCACCTGAACTCCCAAGAGAATTTGGACCTTTTCTCTCCCTTTCTTGATTGTCTTTTGTGCTCCTTCCTGATGATGGAGAAGATTTGCGACTGACATCTTTGGTTGGCTGAGAACCAGATGCAGTGTCTGTTCCCCCTTCACGTTTCTGCCTGGCTTGCTCAGCCATAAGTTGCCACTTCGACAGCATGTCATCTCCCCCAACAGCAGCTCGGGCTGCAACATTTGCAGCATTTGTCCTCATTTTGTCATCTACTTCCTTGTTCACCTGCAAGATATTACCAATAAAAAATAAAACTTCCCACATAGATAATGGTGAATTACATCATCTAAATTGATACAGTACCTTTGTTGCTTTATTGCGACCATCATCCTTGTCCTTGTCACCATCAACTCCGGAACCACCTTCTACCTATACTTTAAAAATAGATTATGATGTTTTAAATAATAAGCATTTAGGTTTGAATCTAAGATGCAACAATATAAAATATATGCATGCTCGATAAATGTGCAGGGACAATAGTTATATTAGGCCATCAAATCAAATAAACAAAAATTCCACAAAGTGACGAAGTGGAACCCACATCATTTAGTTTCCGGAGCTTGTCTACTTCAGCCTGTTTTTTCTCCCACTCTTCCCTTGCTTTCCTATTCATTGCCATGATTTGCTGTCGAACATCTGAAGTGACAACAGTCCGATGCCTTGTTTTCTCAAGATCAACCCTCTGGTAGGAAAGTTATTGGAGTTAAGAAAACTTACAGATTGACAAAATGGCTACTCGTGCAAGCAGTTATAGAAAATAACTGACCTGTTTTGACATTCTGACTATGTTACTTATTACTCCGCGCATTCGCTCTTCCACACACTGAACATTTATTTTCAGCCATAAGATTACATGGAACCTTACTTGTAATAAACAATGAAAAAATATATTTAATCTCACCAGTGACAAGCATTTTTCCACATCATTACCCATGCCTTTCAAGCCACACTCAGTCACTGCCAAGGTGACAGAATAGAACAGCTATAAGGCTTATATAGGCCTAAGTACATATGTAGATAAGTTTGAAAAAAGGAAAGAAAATCAGATGGACAGAAATGGCATAAATAGGACTGACTAATTTCAATCAATTTTCTCTGCAATGGAGCTTTCAGCAAAATCAGACTTTCTTCCTCTTCTTGCACAACTCTTCGAGATGCTTCTGAAGCTCGACTGTCCTCTTTGGACCCAGAAAATAACTGTTCTTCCTCCTCCTATATAAAGAGAACATAAAAATAGCTTGAAATTGTTAAAACAGAAAAGTATACATTCCTGACTATGGTTTTCTTCAATATGACAAAGCATCATACCCTAAGATCAACACCACTAACAGCTGTAACATCATTAAGCTGTTCAATGCTTTGTTCCAGAGATGACCCAGACACCTTTTGTTTCTTACTGTAGGATAACAAGCAGGTATGCATATAATAAAGTCAGTAAGAGAATGCAATAACCAACCCAGAAAAAAAAATCATGAACCAGCGGAATACTGCAACTCACCTTGGAGGAGGAGGTGAAGAACCAAGTGTTTCAAGTGGTTTCTTCTGGCCAAGAGGTCTTTTTAGAGGTGTCTTTGACACCATACCAGAAGTGCTAGCTAGGATCTGAGAGCTTAACTGATACAAAAAGAGGAAAAGAAATCAGGTATCAGCAAGTATTAAGATATAATTAAAAACATGGATGGAACATGCCCATGTAAACAGAATGATGGCTTGGTATTCCAGAAAAACTTATAAAGGAAGATTTTGATATTAAAAACAGAGTGAAATAGCACCTAAACACAAGCCCCGAATTCAAACCATGAACCATTGTTACAACCCCACATGAAAAAAGAGAATGCCGATAGAAGCTACAAATCCTAACAACCCTAATTATTTTAATCTGGTAAGATAGAACCATAAATTCACTCTTGACTATTGGCACAAAAAAAACAGACTTGTTTAAGAAAGATATTGAGACTGGAAGCAAAATAGAGAGAGAAATCCTCTATAAATAAAGAACAAAGAAGAAAACAACCAAGAAAAGGAAAAAGTGAGTATAGCAAAGATTCCCGATCTCTCAAAAAGAAGCCGTAATATTTCACAGAATTTTAACAATATGGAGATCAAATTTATAAATATTTAGATCAATTCAAGCAGATTAATAGTATTTCCCGGATAAAAACCAGTGAGCATTGGAAGGTTATAGAAATTTGAAGAAAACAAAAAATAACTTTTGGATACTATTTGATCCCTAAAACTATAGGTATTGCAACTTTTTGATAAAGACGTGCATATTAATTTGTAACTTACAGAGACAGTTGGATCTAGTTGAGATGCAGAGCTTGATGTGGGCAAGCTAGCAGATGTTGGGTGTGGCATGCCAGTGAGTGCTAAAGAACCTCTTGAAAACTCATCCTTCACAGTGCCTTGATTGACACCACTACCCTGTTCAGTTTGACCAGAATTAACAGAAGGCAACCCATGCAATTTAGATAAATGATTCCTATGTTGCTGCTCAATAGAAAGGTCGTTAGGTTCCTTTTTTACATATGAAACAGATGAAAACAAGCCAGAATTTTGTTCTGCTGAAGGTTGCCAAGAAGTTGAAGTTTGTTGTGGTGCTGTATTGTTTACACCAGTCGACACAGATCCACCTGGCATTCTCTTAGGATCAGTGAAAGAACTTTGTCGTTCTACACCCAAGTGATTTAAACCAATATTCTGATGTGCAATTTGCCTTATGTGTGAATCATGAGGATGAGGTTGTGGTCTGAGAGATGATGAACTAGTAGTTGTCCCGGAAAAATGGTTATAGTTACCACCACTGCTTCCATATGTCGATGGGAAATGTATATGCTGTTGTTGCTGCTTATTAAGGCCTTGCATGTGAACTGCGGATCTTTCAGTTTCTTGACTGACAGCATTAGAACCTGATGATGGTAATTGATTTGGTTGCACTACTCGAACATCATGTTCCTGAGATTTTTTAGCACCAACATCCATAGTTGAATAGGTCGGTTCACTCTTCACTTGGATAGCTGAAGAAGTATTATGAGAATGGTCTGCAGCGGGATTCAAACTTCTCTGGTGCAGTTGAGCTAATGCATGGGGATCATTAAATTTTGCTCCACTGGAAGTAACCGTTGGCATCCTTACAGGGTGCTGCTGTCCAGAAGAACCTGCGTTGGCTTTTGTCTACAAGAAAAAGGATGGTTCTTAACATAACATTGAAAACAATATTCAACCGCCTTACGAAAAAACATCTGTAAGACTGCATAAACTATCTACTCTACCTACCTGTTGTTGCACTTTTGTCAATGCTATTCTAAGCATCTGATCCCCCACAATCCCCTTCATAAGCCGTACAAAATGATCTTTGGGTATTTCATCTTTCTAGAACAAATGAAAACAAAATTGTGAAAACATAAAACTTAGTAATGTGAAAAAAGCCTTGCACAACAAACTTTAATAGTTTAGCACAGAAGGGAGGGGAAAAGGACATGATAGTGAAACTGGTTTGTGAAACCCACCTTCAATTTGTTAAATAATGTTGTAAGTTGCATGGCTCTATCTTTGGCGAGTTGGGGAATCAAGATAGGGAGCAATAAGCCAAATGGCACCTGCTTACTACGATTGATTTGGCTACTAGGTTGTTCATTAACTGTGGCCTGTTGATTACTCATCTGCTGCAATTTTGCATACTGAGATTCACAGTTGGGATTATTTGTTTTGATTACCTCATGGTTAAAGGCAGGACCTTTTTCGGATTTCTGAACTTCATTTGTTTGAGAATGTTGGTGGGAAACCGGTACAGTCTGGCGTTGGAGACATTCATCTTGAGATTGTTTGTGTGATAAAGTAGGATTGCTTGCATCTTGTGAGGCAACATTTTGTATCTGTTCCACGACAGGTCCTTGTTGCTTCAGCTCCATTTCAGATGAAGGTTGCTCTTGAGCAATTTTAGGCTCCTGATTTTGACAGTCGGTCTGGTTGTCATGGCTAGAAGTTGGCCACGTTGGTAATGATTGACTGAATGAATTATTGCTTCCTTCAGAAGAAAAAAATGAAGCAATCGTCATAGCGCTATGTGCGTATGCGATGAAGAATTTATCAAGTAAATAGAAAAATAACATGAATCAACAGTTAATATATAATCCAGATACTCTGATTATATAGTAATACTGGAATCTTAAATAATGAATAATCAGATAGAAAATTACAAACTCCTCTTTATATATAGGAAACAAGAATTAGAAGAAAAATCAGATAAACAATAGTACTGAGACTTAAAGGGGGCAATTTTTTTCCTTATGAGACATGATCTCCCAAAACCCAACCTTACAATAACCCAGGTTGAAATAACAAAGAAACAACCCTAGCACAATACGTCATGCCGTCTCTTCACCCTTCGTATTGATGTTTTCATCCTCTTTTGCTCGCGTTTTCTTGATCCTACTATGTTGTTTGCTAATTTAAATCATGCATTATTTTGAAATTCAAAATGATGATATACTAGTTTCCATTTTGTCTGCTTATTCTCTTGTTTTTCCTTTAAAATGCCATAATCTTAATGCAAAAAGTCAAAGGGAGTGAAGTTGTAGGAATTTATGACCAGTTTACAAATATGATATCCAGAGCTTAGATATAATGTAAATTGAAGGATACCTGCATCTGAATCAGAAAGCTGAGAATTAGAAGCATCTCCACCTATGTCTCTATTTAATGCAGCTTGAAACGCTTCAACATCTGCTCCTGAATGCATAGTTTCATCCTGTGGACATCAAAACACAATGATGGTACAAGTGAAGCCTCAATTAAAGATCAGCAGATGTTTTTTGGAAAGTATACAGTAGAGAGAAGAAAACCTCATCATCTTCAAGAAGCTTGACTATAGATGGGTCCATAGCAGCACACTGTTTTTTTGTTGCTCTTTTAAACCAACTGCAACCAGTGGTAGAGCGTCACTAAAAAGTTCGGGTGTGCAGTAAAAAAAAACTATAATTTGAAAATCAAATATGATAATCATGTTGCAAACAAAAAACTTCATTTCCTTCTTTTTGCTTTCCTCTTAAAAATATAATCAATTTTCCTACTCTTCATCTTTACTTTTCAACTCTTCAAGTAATACAATTTATAAGCCAACCAATTCGTTTAAAGGAAACGCATAACAAATTAATAGAATGATCTATTGGAAAAACAAAGAGTTAACGATACAGTGACACAGTCCCGAAAACAATTAAAACAAAACGAACATAGGAAGGCCAAGATACTCTCACACCTCTCCTCTCTCGCTATTCTCTCGATTGATCTCTCCTCACAGGAACAACAACAAAACGACCATACAATCAGAACAAAGACCCAATCCCCACAATGAACCCTAAAACCCCAGATTTTTCACTATGTTTTTCGAAGGGATGTTTGGGTTGAAGGTTCTGAATTACTCAGTGGCAGTTGGTTGTTGTGGAGTTGCAATGATGTCCGTTTTGTTGCTGCTTTTTGTTGTAGTTGTTATGCTGATAGTGTGAAGTGATGTTGACATGTTGCAAGTAAGGATTTGAAGGTGGATCAGTGATGTGCGGTTTGTTGATACAGAAATATGGTAATGTTGAAGAGATGGGTCTTTACGTGGCACACTCAAGGTACAACAATGATAACAACATTCAATTTCAAGGTTCAACAATATTCAATTTCAGTTCAGATACTATCTTAACAACAAACATTTATCAACAACAGAAATTAGAAAAATCACTGCATTCAACAATACCAAAAAACCCTAACAGAGGGAGAAAAGGAGAGGCATATAGAGGAAAAAATCGAGTATAAGCTACCGGATAATGGATATGGAAAGGCGGCGGCTCGTGGAGGTGGCCGATGGTGGCCGGAGATGAGTACAGAGGAAACGGAGAGCTCCGGTGATAGATAGAGAATAGGGTCACGAAAACGAAAACGAAATGTTTCAGAATCATAGGGCAGATTTAATTTTTATTTAATAATTCAAAAAATATCATGCATGAATCATAGCCGTCCAATCTTATTTATCAACACATGACTGCGTGACTTTAGAAACTTTATGACTGTAGCTAAATCTTGTCCGTCAATTGTCTGGGCTAAGAAATTAATTAATACTAGTACTGTACTATTTAAAAACTAGTGTTGTAGGGGAATAAACTACTCTATTAATACATAAACTATATAGAAACATAAATTAAATAATGATATGAATCTCATAAATTAAAAACATAGTTGATATGAATCTCATAAATTAAAAACATAGTTTGGCGGATCGGCGACAAATATTAATTAAAATATTATAATTGAAATTGACTAAAAATTATAAAATTTAGATATAATTTTTTTAAATATTTAAAATAACTTTAACAGAATACAAATTGAATATATAAAAGAAGATACTCAACCTCGAATTAAAGTATCGTCTTCTAATCTTTTAATATTTGAACTCATCAATAATTGAATCAGTGGTGAAGTGTTCAACTATTTCTTTTTCAATGTAGAGCATCATATTGTCAAGCAAGAAATTCATCATCCATCTTATTGCATAATCTTGTCTTGATTATATTCATTGTTGAGAATGATCTTTATGTAGTAGCAGTAGAAACTGGAAGAGTTAAGATGAGACAGATAAGTCAATCAATCAATTAACATGTATTTGTTTTCCCTGTCTAGTTAACAAGTTATTTAAATCAGGATGACCTACAATATCAAGATGAAAGTGTTAAAATTGATATCTCAAACAAATTTTCTCATGCTCACTAAAATCTGTAGGATATAATTTATCTACAAGAGCACATATATTATTCATATCAAATGCTTTGTAAATATCCTTAGGAACCAAACTATTGCATAGACTTAAAAGCTTCATTATTTGCACAAAAAACCTATGATTCAATTCTTGCAGTTGTTGATCGATTGTAACACAAAAGATATCCACTCTTAAATGTTGACCCGCAGTGATGTGATCCATTTGATGACGCGCACGACCTTCACGCTCTATATAAACTGCATTACAATCAGGAGAATCGATATCATGTTTTTCACAAAATAATATTACATCTTTCAATAAACCATCTCGTCCATATTCTCTCAACTTTTGAATTAATATCTTTGTAGTGGTGACTAACTGCATAGCATTAAGTATATCTTGAGATTTTTGTTGTAAAGCTTGACACAAACGATTGGTAATTCCTATAAGTTTTCTCATCATGTGCAAAATTAATGTGAGCTCAAATGACTTCATAAACTTATAAGCAGCATTAGCATCCCCGCGTGTAGCATAACTTCTCCCATTGTTTACTAATATCTACAAGAACCACACAAGTTTGATTATGCAAATCTATCATACTACAAATAGAAGAAAAATGTGAGCTCCAACGGGTATCTCCAGCTTGTTTCAAAGTACCAATTTGATTTTATCATTTACCACCATCTAACTCACCAATCTCTAGCACATGTGAAATCTCCTAAAAAATTGGCATTTTGAAACTCATCATAACGCTTACAAGAGGAACATACAACATTAACAATAAGAGTCAAGTGTGAAAAGAAATCATGAACAATAAAAACTTCTCTTGAAGCAGCAACCAAAGCAAGTTATAATCTATGTGCAAATCAATGTATGTAATAAGCATAAGGACAATCCTTGATAAATAATGCTTACAATCCATTCCACTCCCTCTCATATTACTAGAACCATCATACCCCTGCCCACGAATATCTAAAACATTTAGACCATGTCAAGAAAGAACATCACAAATTGCATTTTTAAGAGTGATAGCCATAGTGTCCTTAACATGCACAAGCTTAAAAAATCATTCTTGAGTATGCCCATTTTTATCCACAAACCTCAAGATAATATCCATTTGCTCCCTCATTCATTCATCAAGTGATTCATCAACAATTATTCAATATTTAGAATCGCGAATCCCTTCTCGGATATAACTATTGACTTTACTAGACATGATATGCAAAATATCCTTTTGAATTGAATGAGAGGTATATTTTAAATTATATGGAGCATTCTCTAGTACTACTTTTGCAAAAGACAACACAAACTTTAAATCATTATTTGAACACTTGCAAAAGCCATGAACAAGTCGGGAAAAAAGCCGCCATTGTTTGTTCATGAATGAATAACACTTCATAAATAAGAATATCAGTGAACGAAATGTGAATAAAGCCATCGAACTCAAATTCTTCGTCAGAACTGTTGTCGAAGTCAAAGCCGTAAACAAAGACAAAGTTGAAGTTGTTGAAGTGGTTAGAGAAGTCAAAGTTGTTGTTGTAGAACTCGAAATCATTGTCACAGTTGAAATTGTGAACAAACAATATTTTTAGTATCGTCGCAGTAGAAATAATGGATAGCTTGGCTTGGTTTTTGATTTGTGGAGAAGGAAGAAAAGGAGAAGCTTTGTTCTTTCTTACAAAAATTATAGCTTTGGAAGATGTAACAGTAACGTGTAGAAGATGGTTGCATACGGAACTGTGCAAAACAAAAGTAGAAATTTTGAACGTTGTAAATTACTGATAGCGTGTTAGCGTAGTAGCTACTTTAGGTTTTGTTTTTTATTTGTCCAAAACGACGTCGTTTTCGGTATTAAAAAATAAATAAAAAATAAGGGGTGCAGCTACTCCTGCCCATACCCTTGTAGATCTGCCACTGTTTTGGGATCATACACAATAATCACACGTTGCACATCAAATTTGTAGAGATTATACATGTAATTTATTCCAGGGTGGAACCAAAAATAATAGTTATGAGATGGAAATGAAATATTTGGTGTGGTGGTGAGCCCTTTAAGTACGGCGGAACATAGTAAATATGCAATATTAGCATTCCAACACACAAATTAACAAAGTATTTGAAAAACAGTTTATAATGAGAGTGAAAAGATACTTGAAATTAACAAAAGTGAAGCTTATAAGGGTGAGAGGTTAAAACCATTATCGGCTAACTGGCACATTGTGCGCATCGTCACTTGATTATATTAGACGATGGAAGATAGGTCAAAGATTGTGATCGCAAGCCTCGTCCTTGGTTGAGGTCTCATATGTTCCCTGAGTTGTTGCACGCACCTTTTGTGTCGGGCCTCGTGATTGGGCCTTTCTATATGGGCATTGCTAGTGGCCCAAAATAATTGCCCTCGATCTAATGGAGGTTGCTAGGATTTTTTCCTTGTTCGCTTTTACCTATAATGAATCCAATTGTCATATATGACTTTAAGTAATGACGCAAGGACCAAACTTACATTAGACCACACCATCGTGCTATTGGTTTTGACTCCATATATATCAAAGTAATATGGTGGTTGGAATCGTAATCTCGTGTTTATGTGTACAATCATTATTTTTTGTGTTGGTAATAATCCTGTAATGGACCATCACGCTAGTCGAGAAACTCGAAAGGAAAAAGAGGACAATTTAGTTGTGTAAATGGATCATGAAACATTGGATATTGTATTCTTCTTTGTTAGTAAAGACATTTTGGATCATGTTTTCTCCGATGTAGGTTCCCCTCTAATTGAGGAGTGTTTCCTCATGAAGGAGACAATAGGGTGTGCAACAAGTTTTAGGGGTGTTTTATCCCTTTTTATGGATGCTAGTTTTACCATATAGGCTTTCATCTTTCTTTTAATGACTTTGAATAGGACGTCATTAACCATTTGGGTGTTTCCCCCTCGCAATTGCACGCGGTGAATTAGGCCTACGTAAGGATGGAAATTAGTCGAGTCGAGTCAAACTCGCCTCATCTCGGCTCAACTCGTTAAGAATTGGTTCAAACTCGACTCGTTAAAAGTGTGCGAACAACTCGGTTCAACTCGTTAGGTTCATCTCATTAGGTTCAACTTTATGTTAGTAATAATAATACTGGGGTCGTTAACGACCTTTTTTTTCTTTTTTAAAAAAACATTGTTGATCCTTTTGTAACATTAGAAACCAAAACCAAAATTAAATTGAATACATAGAGCAAGTAACATGTGACTTGTATGTTTGGTAGTTATCACCTGGTTAGTTATTATTATTCACCATTTACGTATTCTTTGCATTTATTACACTTTCAATTATATCAAATAGCAACCAACCCCATCTTTCACTTTTTAATCTGCGCCTCTTATTCCTCTTCTTACTCTATGGTTAGTCAATTTAACTTTTTTATGTTCTTTCTTCTTATTCTTCTCTGGCTCATTTATTTTGTTTATTGTAATTGAATTATTTGAAAGGGTTTTTTTTTAATTATTATACACTGAAATGTTTGTTACTGATTGTGCTTTCATAATTATATCTTATTTTTTGTGTTTGATTGATTTATGTCTTGGATTCATGTATAAGTTGTGTTTATGAATTTCAAAATAAAAGTGATTGAATGTAACTATGTGAGTTACTGTCATGGCGGTGTCGGTGTTAGATACTAGCACATGTCTGGATATCAAACACGTCTTTGATCTAAAGTGTCAAAGTTACATAGGTAGAAAGGGATGACAAGATATTTGAAATGACGTCGTGATATTCTATCAAAATTATGCATAATACATTAATACCTATCATGAAATTTTGACTATCCTTGATAAATTTGATGAAGCCTGAAATATAGAAAGATATTAAACTAAGTATTATATATAGGGAGCGTATCCGGTGAGAACTGATATCTTTTATGAGAAATGAGAACTATTGATATCAGCCATTAGATTTAATTAACGTTTAAGATTTATTGATTCTATATTAAGAGCACCTTACTGAATTTTTATCAATTATGATCAATATTTAAAAATTCCATAAATAAAGTATCTTTTCAAAAGAATATTTTTATTTCTTTAATTATTAAAATATTATCAAAATAAGAGAATCCTTTTCTGAATTATTACACTTAATATTTTAATGTTATCACAAATTACTTTTTTTACTAATGTGCTATTATTTGATCAATTAAGATTAGAACATTGGTGACAAATATATATTTATTTTTTTTGGTACAAAGGAGGGCCTAAGCCCAAGACAACAAAAAACTAAACACAGACAACCCTGGGGTACCACACCCCCCTTTGATCTCTATTAAAGAATTCACTTAACCAAGAAGGCATCTCAAGAAAAATCTTAAGATCACAACCCTGAAGTTTTCCATGCAAGGCCAATTGATGGGCACAACCATTAATTTCCCGATATACGTGCGAGAACTTCACCGTCTCCACTTCCTCCATCTTTGAATTAATATGCCTCAAAATGCTGCAACTAGTCTTCTTTCTAGTATTGATAGCATTACAAAGATCTACAGCTTCCTTAGAGTCAGATTCAATCAGCACCTTGTTGTATCCAAGATCCTTAGCTAGCTTAATACCTTCCAAGATACCCCATAACTCCGCTTTCAACGGACTACTACTACCCACACCTTTAACAAAACCCCCACACCAAGCTCCATCCGCGTCTCTGATTAGACCACCACACCCAGCACTACCTTGCACAGAATGAGCACCATCTACATTTACTTTCACAAACTCACCTGTGGGTCTCTCCCATTTAAACAACTTCTCCACTTTGTTTAACTGAATTATTTGGTGAGTACACGCAGATGCTTGATAATCGCGCATCCTGTGAACAATAGTTTCCTGCATGAAAAAAGGTCTCAAAAAATGCTCATCATGAATTTGTCTATTTCTCCACTCCCAAACAGCATGGCAAGTAGTAGCCCAAAAATGGCACCAATTATCCTCCACGTGTAACACACGCACCCTCTTCTTATCACAATTAATATTGATCCACTCATGGAGATCAACACTATAAAATGTGTTTCGCAAGCTTCCAGGAATGAGAGAATTCCAAGCTTCCTTCACCACCCTACAGTCCCTCAAAGCATGGAGAATATCTTCCTTATAGTGACCACAAAGAATACAACTTGCACTCCCATATCCAAACACATGCATTCTATCCTGTGTAAGAATTCGCTCATGCATGAGAAGCCAAATGAAATACTTTACCCTCTCTGGTACTTTCATACTCCAAATCACCCTCCATCCAGCCTTCTCTTCCGCATCCTGTTCCTCCTCAAACTCCTTATACAGATACTTTACTGACAAGGGCCCATCTTCCATAGTAGCAACATGAAAGAAATCCTCAACATTATCTTGAACCGGCGGGTGTAAAGCTTTGATTTGCTCCTTGATATCTGCGGGTAACCACTCCATCATATTCTAGTTCCATTCACCATTGGCATTAATTAAATTGCCAACAGAAATAGCTTCCATCTCAGCTGGGATATTTGACTGGTAAAATAGCAAGTGTACTATTTTCTACCGATGTAGTTATTAAAGTGGAAGTTATCCAAGTATCGATCACAAGGACTGCTGTGGCAATATAAGTTTTGACAGTAATTCAATTGAACAAAAAGCACATGGGGTTGTTTTGATTGGTTTGTTAAAGATTAAACTAAGTTGAAATAAGCAATATTTAAAAACGAGATTTTGTAATAAAATAAGAGAAAACATGCTAGGGTAGATGTATGAACCGCCTTGTAATTCGTATGACCGCTATTTCATGAAAGATTCGTTTGTATGAGTAAGTAACAATTCTTAAAAGTTATTTTCCCTAATTCCTTAGCGGAAAATCATATGGTACATAAATTATGTTTTAATTCCTTAACAACCTAACATTGTACCAAGAACCATGTTCATGTAATCAAGAATGGATGATCACAATAGTTAAACCCTTATTCCTAAGCGATTCACTAATAGTGTTATAATTCAAAAAGCATTAACGTGGTTTGTCCGACCTAACGTTAACCGTAAATCAAGAATCTATTTTCCAATAGATAAAAGCATTAGACACTTTGAATATAAACTTAACTCATAAAACTTCAAAATCATAAAATAACGGTAATTCGATTCATTACATACTAGCAATTCAGGGACATCCCCCTACCATAAAAATGTTTAGCTACTCATAATAATGAAGAAAACAACAAAGGTAATCGTGAACATTACAAGAGATGAGGATTTCTTCAATCTTCAATTGCTTCCGCTCTTGAAGATCTCCCTTTTCCAAACCCTTGATTGCTCTTCTCTCCTTCGTAGAAAATCTCCAATATGATCCCCGATCCACAATCCTTCTCAGAATTAGGTTTTAGTACTGCTGATTCAAGTTCAAAACGTGCGAAAAGTCCACTCTACCCTTAATGAACTCGGAGCCCTAAAAAATAGAAAATTGGAAAAATTGCTCGCGCCTGCCAACACGGGCCGTGTCCTGTGACACGGGCACCCGTGTTGGCCTTCTGTCACTGCCCAAAATTATTTTTCTTCCCAGGCTTCCTGACACGGGCCGTGTCCTGTGACACGGGTACCCGTGTCAGACCACTGATTTCTCCATTCTTTTGTTCCTTCTCCTGCTTCCTGACACTGGCCGTGTCCTGTGACACTGGTACCCGTGTCAGGCCACTGTATGCACCAAATCTTCATTTTTTCTTCGATTCATCTTTGTTCAGCCCTGCATTCTTCTCATGGACTTAAACGCATAAACCTGAAACACAATCACTACCAAAAACAAGCATCAAAGCATCTTAAAAACATGAGTTCTTAGCATCAAAACAAAACACACAACTTAAACGAAACTTTCAAAATAAGAACGAAAACTATAAAAGACGGGCCATTGTGTTACCGAATTGACGAGATTTATGCCAAGAGATTGATGAAAACACCATACAAATTGGTGACCGATCACAACCCCAAACTTAGCTCGTTGCTTGTCCTCAAGCAATGCCTGAGACATCAAACAGAGGTCACCCCTAAATTTATGCTTCCACAATACAACCGTGTTGTTCACAACTCGACTTCCACCATTCCGGTCAATCATGCTAGCTTTTACTCCCCGAATTTTCCGCTCCACTTTCATGTTAAAATTCTCCTTCACCTGTAAGCTTTTTCACACTTCTCACCAAGTCTCTCACGGTTAAAAGCAATTCACTCATAAATCACGATATGCAATATCAACTTTTAAATTTGAACAAATTCTACTTTCATACACAAACACTTTGCACACACTTTTTGAGGTCTTCGGGTTGAAACGGGGCTTAGGACAGGTGGGATAAACAAGGAAACGGATACACAAAGGTTTTGGGGGCTCGGCAATCATGTTGTCTTTCTTGTTATTGTGCTCATTTTAGTACGATGGGGTTTAATCATTGACTCTTGACTTCACTCACTTATTCGAGTGTTTCAAATGTAACCAAGTCATTTAGTCAGGACAAGTGTGTTTTGGTGAGTTCTATAATTTTTTTTTCTTTTCTTCTCTTCTTTTTTTTTTCACTTGCCCTTTTTGTATCACCACCCCAAACTTAGAATTTTTCACAACTTTTTCATCCACCACGTTTATGCCGAGCACGGGTAAAAGGGAATATTTATTTTTTCTTTTGGCCAAGGGGTAATATATGCGGGTTTTTAAAAACAAACAAGGGATAAAGGCTCAAAGGGGTTTGCAAATGGTAAACATGAATCAGGGATGGCTAAAAAGGCTCAAGGGGAAACACAAAAAAAACGTGCCTCAGTGTGTGTTATCAGGTAGTGTCATATGAATAGAACTTACGCAAATTCAAAGTGATAAAGTCATACCTGACTACTCTCTCATGATGATAAATGTCTGGCTTTTTATGATCTCACCATGTTGGGCATAGCTTACAGGATCCCGAGTGCTTATTGTGTAATGTCGCTTCTTTTCCGGTTCGTATGTACCAGCTTTCAATCTCAGACCAGTGTCATCGAGTTGCGTCCAACTATTTTTTTTCAGTTGTATCAACTTTCAGGGGTGCCTCGGGTGCAAGCTTGGGTTGGATCTTTCATCCACTCGGTACTGGTTCACCTCTCTTTGACACAATCCTCGTCCTTCTGCAACACAATGTTCCTTCAAGCAAACTAATTAAACAGAACGAAAAACTTAGCAAATAAACTGAAAATAAAAACTGAATGCAATAAAACCCCCCCACACTTGAACCAAACATTGACCTCAATGTTTAAATTCAAGATAGTGAGGGTGAACTCACAGAGGGTACTGCCGCTTCCTAGCTTTCACCGGAGAGACCCATTTTTTTTTCTTCTGAAAACAAAACAAAAAGTAAACCGCATTATTAAAACCGTGGGTTGCCTCCCACGAAGCGCTTCGTTTAACGTCGCATGGCTCGACGGTCCAATACCCTTTATTAAGGAGGGTACTTCCTCCTCCAAACTTGGTTGCTTGTCACTTCCGTAACCACAACCTTATGAAGTCGAGAAGTATGGACCACTTTTCTCTTCAAGTTACTACCCACTTTCATCTTCTCACCTCTACTTTCCCCTGTTTTCTTCTTCTTGATTTCTTGAATTACCGCAGGAATTTTTATAGGTGTATGAGCTGAGGCCACCTTAGAGATGATACTTGAAACTTTTTCGGGATGGTGTGGACTTCTTCTGGCTCCCTCACTTCTGATCATACCAACTTTAGATTGATTATTCCTACCAGCAGCTTCTTTTTTGACTTCTAACACCTTCAGTGTTACCTCCTCATCAAATGATTTAACTACGAGTTCCCCTTTTTCAATATCCAAATTGCAGCGACTAGTAAGCAAAAAGGGTCGCCCAAGAAGGATTGGAGTCTCTTCATCCTCAGGAATGTCCATGATGTGGAAATCAACTGGGTAAACAAACTTGTCAATCTCTACCATTACATCTTTGACTATCCCATATGACTTCTTAATAGTGTGATCAGCGAATTGCAACTTTGTTTCACTCTCGCTTATTTTTCCAATCTCCAGCTTTTTGAAGATGGACAATGGCATCAGACTCACACTAGAACCAGAATCAATTAACACCTTTTTGAACACTCTGTCATTTATGGTGCACGGTATTGACACCACTCCAGGGTCTTTCTTCTTAATGGGGATCTTCCTTGCTGGCGAGACTCTACCACACTTTTCAGTCACAATTTCTGTTTCATCTCCCACTTGTCTTTTCTTAGAAATTACCTCTTTCATAAATTTCTTGTATAAAGGCATATTCTCAAGTGCTTCAAAGAAAGGTAAGTTAATCTCTAACTTCTTGAACATTGCAGCAAACTTCTCAAAATCCTTCTCTTTCGAATCCTTCTTGGCCACTCTAGAGGGGAATGGTAATTTGACCACCGGTTTAGTTTCTTTCTTATTTTTCTCTTCTAGTGGCTTAACCGGTGATATCACTACTTCAGACTCTTTTGGATTTTCTCTAATTTCTAGATCTACCTCTATGACTAAGTTGTCATCTATCCCCTCCTCTTCTTCAGGCTCTGGCGCTTTCTGACTTCTTGTTGTAACAACATTAATTTTTTCTTGGTTTTTTGGATTTGCCACAGTTGAGCTTGGAAGAGTACCTTGTGCCTGTAGAGTGAGATGTTGTGCTATCTGACCCACTTGAACTTCCAGATTTTTGATTGAAGCTGTTGTGTTCCTATGGTTGTTTCTTGTCTCTTCTTGAAACTGGGAACATTGTCCGGCCAATCTCTCAATAGCTACTTCCCATTCTGCCTTTTGAGGAACTTGTTGTTGATCTTTCCATGAGAAGTTTGGATGATTCTTCCATCCCGGATTATAGGTGTTAGAATAAGGATTGTTCTGCTTCAAGAACTTGATTTCTTCAATTTGTTGAGGAGTTGCAAAACAATACACAGTTTGGTGAGGACCATTACAAATCTCACAACTGACCGTCTGAGCCGGTTGAACTTGAGCCACAGTTTGAGTCTCAACAGTCATCTTCTTGAGTCTTCTCTCGACTTCAGCTGCAATTTGGTCTTCCATTTTCACAACTTGTTCTGGTAACTTCAAATCAATTTTTCCCTCCGGTTGGCTCATGGTTCGATCATACAATTCAAGATACTCATTAGCAGCAATTGCCTCTATGATCCTTTTCATAACTGTGGCTGTAGCAAAATTGGTTGAACCACCAGCAGCGGTATCAATAAGCTGCTTTGTCTTGAGTCGCAACCCATTTACGAAATTCTGCATCTGCTCGGTAGCGTCCATGTTATGAGTAGGACATGCAGTCAAACACCTTTTGAACCTCTTGTATGCATCCCCTAATGATTCCCCCTCTTTTTGTTTGAAATTGACAATATCGTATCTTTTTCGGATAAACACCGACGCAGGAAAATATTCATTGAGGAATGCCGTTTCCATCTCTTGCCATGTCGTGATACTTGCAGCCGGAAGTGAGTAAAACCACTCCTCTGCGTCATCAGTAAGTGTAAACGGGAACATAACAAGTCTCTTGGCTTCCTCTGAATGACCTTCGATCTTCAACGAAGTTGTCGTAGTGAGAAATCTCTGAAGATGCTTATTTGCATCCTCGTTTATTCTTCCGGAGAACGGCTTGCCCTCTAACTGGCGAATGGTGGATGGATGCAATTGAAAATGTGCCACATTCACGGGTTGATTAACAATAGTCATCCGGTTGGGGTGAGCGTTTGCCCCTCCATAGTCCCCTAACAATCTCTCTGCAGGAGGTTGATTTCCAGCCATGTTAACTGGTTCCTGAACTACCTCCCTGTCAAAGTCCGAGTCGCTGTGCTCCGAATGCACAGACACTTCGTCGTCGCTTTCCTGATGTGGAACACTAAGACTTGCACTTGGTGCTGCCAGTCTTTCAATTCTTGCCTTGCGGCGTCTCTCGTGCAGAGCTCTTTCTGGTTCTGTGTCAAAGGAAAATTTAGCTGAGGTCTGACCTCGCATAAACAGTTAGACAACAGTTAGAACAGATACAAAACTGCAATGAAATTAAAATAACGGATAAAAATAAAATTTTGGTCGCAGAGCAACAAAATTTCAATTGACTTAAAGTTCGGCTTATAGCTTGGCAGTCCCCGGCAACGGCGCCAAAAACTTGACCGGTAAAATAGCAAGTGTACTATTTTCTACCGATGTAGTTATTAAAGTGGAAGTTATCCAAGTATCGATCACAAGGACTGCTGTGGCAATATAAGTTTTGACAGTAATTCAATTGAACAAAAAGCACATGGGGTTGTTTTGATTGGTTTGTTAAAGATTAAACTAAGTTGAAATAAGCAATATTTAAAAACGAGATTTTGTAATAAAATAAGAGAAAACATGCTAGGGTAGATGTATGAACCGCCTTGTAATTCGTATGACCGCTATTTCATGAAAGATTCGTTTGTATGAGTAAGTAACAATTCTTAAAAGTTATTTTCCCTAATTCCTTAGCGGAAAATCATATGGTACATAAATTATGTTTTAATTCCTTAACAACCTAACATTGTACCAAGAACCATGTTCATGTAATCAAGAATGGATGATCACAATAGTTAAACCCTTATTCCTAAGCGATTCACTAATAGTGTTATAATTCAAAAAGCATTAACGTGGTTTGTCCGACCTAACGTTAACCGTAAATCAAGAATCTATTTTCCAATAGATAAAAGCATTAGACACTTTGAATATAAACTTAACTCATAAAACTTCAAAATCATAAAATAACGGTAATTCGATTCATTACATACTAGCAATTCAGGGACATCCCCCTACCATAAAAATGTTTAGCTACTCATAATAATGAAGAAAACAACAAAGGTAATCGTGAACATTACAAGAGATGAGGATTTCTTCAATCTTCAATTGCTTCCGCTCTTGAAGATCTCCCTTTTCCAAACCCTTGATTGCTCTTCTCTCCTTCGTAGAAAATCTCCAATATGATCCCCGATCCACAATCCTTCTCAGAATTAGGTTTTAGTACTGCTGATTCAAGTTCAAAACGTGCGAAAAGTCCACTCTACCCTTAATGAACTCGGAGCCCTAAAAAATAGAAAATTGGAAAAATTGCTCGCGCCTGCCAACACGGGCCGTGTCCTGTGACACGGGCACCCGTGTTGGCCTTCTGTCACTGCCCAAAATTATTTTTCTTCCCAGGCTTCCTGACACGGGCCGTGTCCTGTGACACGGGTACCCGTGTCAGACCACTGATTTCTCCATTCTTTTGTTCCTTCTCCTGCTTCCTGACACTGGCCGTGTCCTGTGACACTGGTACCCGTGTCAGGCCACTGTATGCACCAAATCTTCATTTTTTCTTCGATTCATCTTTGTTCAGCCCTGCATTCTTCTCATGGACTTAAACGCATAAACCTGAAACACAATCACTACCAAAAACAAGCATCAAAGCATCTTAAAAACATGAGTTCTTAGCATCAAAACAAAACACACAACTTAAACGAAACTTTCAAAATAAGAACGAAAACTATAAAAGACGGGCCATTGTGTTACCGAATTGACGAGATTTGTGCCAAGAGATTGATGAAAACACCATACAAATTGGTGACCGATCAATATTCTCTACCTTGTCAGCAATGGATACTCCTCTACTCACCCAACAGTCTTGCCAAGCATGAATATTAATGCCATTGCCAAGGTTCCACCGCCCCAAACTTATCAAAGAAGGAAAAGTTTTAGTAATAGCCTTCCACAAATTAGAGTCAGAAGATTTAGCATGCATGTCTTTAATATCAACCAAACCTTTATATTTACCTTTCAACACTCTACACCATAGATCATCCTCATCATTCAACAACTTTCCTCCCAACTTCATAATACAAGCTTGGTTCATAGTATCAAGCTTCCTCAGCCCTAACCCTCCCATATCCTTACTTGTAGTGACTTGTTTCCAACTCACAGCATGATGCTTCTTGTGAGTCTCAGTATCTCCCCAAATGAATTCACGCTGCATCTTTTGGATTTCTTTGACACAAGCTTTCGGAAGCATGTTAGTCATCATAGGATAGATCAGTATAGCCTCCATAACACTTTTAGAAAGAGTAACCCTCCCTGCAAAGGACAAATGTCTGGCTTTCCAACTTGTAAGTCTCTTAGCAATTTGTTCTATCACATAACCAAAGTCTCCTCTTCTCAAGGCCTTTCCCTTTAAAGGGACTCCTAAGTACTTGCCAAGACTATTTGTTTCTTTAAAACCAGACCTAGCACACAACCTTGATCTAAGTCTTCTTGCCACATTATTGGAAAACAAAATGCTGGACTTCTCATAACTTATCTCCTGCCCAGACATACTGCAAAAATTATCCAAGGTACTTTTAATACACTCTATTTGCTCTTCCTTGGCTTCCCCAAAAATAAGAAGGTCATCTGCAAACATTAGATGAGAGATATCAACACCATGCTTACCCATACGAAAAGGTTTCCACCTCTTACAAACCACTTCATGCTCAATCATATGAGTTAGCTTATCCATGCAAAGAACAAATAAATAGGGAGACATAGGATCTCCTTGTCGAATACCCCGCTGAGGGCGGAAGAAACCATTTCTGTTGTCGTTCCAGTTAACATTTGATTCCAGACTCGTCACTCCATGCATAATGAGATCCACCATAACCTTTGGTAATTTAATTTCCTCCAAAATTCTCCATATAAACTCCCAGATAATCTTGTCATAGGCTTTAGCTAGATCAATTTTGATTGCAAAGAAACCTTTCTTTCCTTTCTTTCTTTCCATACTATGAATAACTTCATTAGCTATAATAATATTTTCCTGTATAGCTCTTCCCGGTACAAAACCAGTTTGAACTGGGGACACTAGCTTCGCCATAAAGGGTTTCAATCTACTAACAAGGACTTTGGTAATAATCTTATATAGAGTATTGCACAGGGAGATAGGTCTGAATTGAGCAACTTTCTGAGGCTGATCCACTTTAGGTATAAGACATATATCCGTCTTATTAATTTCCGTGATATTGCTTGGATTATGCCACACGTTAATGACAAAGTTACACACCCCTTCGCCAACCACATGCCAGGCTTTCTGATAAAAACCTGCCGGAAACCCGTCTGGCCCAGGGGCCTTCCACGGTTTCATTGAGAATAAGGCTGCACGAATTTCATCTTTCTCAATATCCTTCCCCAATTGATCTAGGACATCACAACTCAACTCAGGAAAACTCACACTAGTTTGCTCCCAAGAACACCACTGATTAGGTCTACGAAACAAATCTTTGTAAAACTCATTCACATGTCTCCTAAGATCATCTGGCTCATCTATCCAATTCCCATTATCATCCTTCAACATGATAATCTTATTTTTATTTCTTCTTGAAATAGTATACATGTGATGTGGAGCGGGGTGACAAATATATTTTAATCTTATGCTTGAATAAATAATATTTTAATCATATTTATCACTTATAAGATTTATTAATTCCATACAAATAGCATATTATTGTCTTTTTATATAGTGTGCTCAGTATTTAATTTTTTCATAAAAAGATATTATTCTCGATTTTTTTACTTGTTTTAATTATTAAAATTTTAACACAAGTATAATTTATTTTAAATGGTGATGATCGTTGAAATTTTAAAAAAAGAAAAATAACCAAGCTTGCATGTTAATAATTAAACCAAATTTATATATATCTAATAATTTTACATTCTTAAAACTTTTAATCAAATTAAAATATATCTGATAAATCAATAATGTATTTTAATTTAAAATAGTCGCAATAATAACTTGCAAAAACAAAATATTTCAAATTTTCAAATAAATAAATCAAACAAATTAAAACATAAGTAATAATTTCGTTTTCTTCAATATTTTTAATCAAATACAAATATAGATAATAAATTTTTGAAAAACATTTTAAAATGGTTATAATAGTATAGCATGCAAAAAAAATTAATTTAAAAATAAATAAATCATCCAAATCAAAATATCATTAATAAATTTACATTCTTAAGTTTTTAGTAGAATGAAAATATAAGTGACAAATTAATAACAAGTTATATTTATAATTATGTGAAGAATAAAAATTTATGAATTCGTAAGTTTAAGATTAAATTTTGTATTCATAGTATTATTCAAAATTAAATAATGAACAAATCAAAATCAATTATGAAGAATAAAAAAAATATATTATAAAAAATATAATTTATTTCATTCAAAATAAATTATAGATCAAATTAAAATGGAGTTAGAATTATAGTGAAAATAAAAATTATTGTGATAACAATAATTTCGAAAAAATTCTCTTATTTTGACAATATTCTAATAATTAAAGAAATAAAAATATTCTATTGAAAAGATACTTTATTTATGGAATGTTTAAATATTGATCATAATTGATAAAAATTCAGTAAGGTGCTCTTAATATGAAATCAATAAATGTAAAACGTTAATTAAATCTGATGGCTGATATCAATAGTTCTTATTTCTCATAAAAGATATCAGTTCTCACTGTATACGCTCCTATATATATATATATATATATATATATATATATATATATATATATATATATATATATATATATATATATATATATATATATATATATATATATATATATATATATATATATATATATATATATATATATATATATATATATATATATATATATATATATATATATATATATATATATATATATAGGGCCGGTCCTGACTTTTTAGAGGCTCGGAGCAAATATAAAAAATGGACCCTTAAAAACAAGTGAACAATTAATCAAAAGATTTAGTTATAAATAATATTAAAATTGTTAATTTTTTAATATATTATTATAAAATGAATTTAATAATTTATCTTTTAAAAAAAACTATCAATAATTTAAATTAAGTTTATCTACTATTTTTTTCTTTTTTCGATATTAAAAGAGTAGAAATTATTAGTAATAACTATATAGAGATAATTTTTTTAGTTGTTTTTTATAACTAATGATGTAGTAGTATGAAAAAAGTTGAATTAATTAAAAAAATTATAAAATTTTATAAATATTGTGTTAAATTAGATTAACTTAAATCAAGTTGTTTTAAATTTATTAATTTAATTTATTATCCATTCATAAGAATTAATTAAAAATAATATTAATATTCAATTTTTTAAATTTATCATTATAAAATAAAATTTAACAATATATTTTTTTATAAAACAAGAGCAAACCACTAATAATTATATGATAATAAAATTTAATATAAAGAAATAAAATAAAAAAGGTTAATAAAATTAATATTATATATATAATAAAAAGTATAAAGGAGTAGTTAATAATCAAATTATTTAGTTCAATTGGTATGGTAATATATGCAAACTTTTAAGATACAGTGACTTAGTTCAGCATTTTATCAAAATAAATAAAAAAAACAAAAATGCTCCGAGTAAGGCTCAAAATGGAATCGTGAACTTAAAGACAAACATTTCTAACCGCTGCACCATAAACACTATATGTTCTAATATTCCCGGTATATATAATATTGTTTCGTAACAATTCCTTAAGCCCACATATAAATATTTGAGGCCCCTCTCTTTTTCGAGGCCCTGGGTTATGAGTCTGTTTGCCCAGGCCCAGGGCCGGCTATAATAATATATATATATATATATATATATATATATATATATATATATATATATATATATATATATATATATATATATATATATATATATATATGGAGCATATCAAGTGAGAGTATTTTATAATGAGCGATGAGAGAAACAAATATCAACGATTGAATTCATCAAGAAAGAGAAATTAATTGGCACATTAATGCATTAACATTTTCTCTCTTGATGAATTTAATGGTTGATATTTATTTTTCTCATCTCTCATTATAAAATGCTCTCACTTGATATGCTCCATATATATATATATATATATATATATATATATATATATATATATATATATATATATATATATATATATATATATATATATTGTGGCTTTGAAAAAAATTGAACCATGTGCATTCACTTTACATATCAGTTTTCTTGTATATTATTATTAATAAAGATAAACTGATGTTTGGAGTAAGAGCTATTTTCTATAGTTTTTGATGATGTTTTCTTTGGTTCCTAGATAGCACAGGAGTATGGAATAATGTCTGATAAAATCATAACAAAAAATCTCCTTCACAACCTTGTGGATACATTATCGGAGAGGCCAAAGAAAGTATCATTCTTCTAGGAAAATAAATCAAACTCGGTGAGCTCCGGTATCAATAGACTGCTTCAAGACCATAAAACTATGTGGTCGACAACCATCATAATTTACTTCCTTTTTACTCAACACCTTCATACTCTTTTGTAATTTCCACTATTTTCATATAATTATATTTGTACACTATTAAATCTAAAGCTATATACAAATCTAAATCCATATACAACAACCATATACAAACCAGCATGAACCATATTTTAAAATAAAAAAATCCATGTGTTGCAAAATATGTCATCATCAAAGAAAATTTCAAACAAACCAAATGTAGAATCGACAACCTTGTGGATACATTATCGGAGAGGCCAAAGAAAGTATCATTCTTCGAGGAAGATAAATCAAACTCGGTGAGCTCCGGTATCAATAGACTGCTTTAGGACCATAAAAGTATGTGGTTGACAACCATCATAATCTACTTCCTTTTTACTCAACACCTTCATACTCTTTTGTAATTTCCACTATTTTCATATAATTATATTTGTACACTATTAAATCTAAAGCTATATACGAATCCAAATCCATATACAACAACCATATACAAACCAGCGTGAACCACATTTTAAAATAAAAAAAATTCATGTGTTGCAAAATATGTTATCATCAAAGAAAATTTCAAACGAACCAAATGTAGAATTGACTTCATTTCTACAATAAACCAAATCTCTTCTTAAATGTAACAATAAATCTAAAATTTAACGTGAAACATATCTACAAATCATCAAGGGAAACCATTGGAAAATTTCCACAGTTTACAATTTGAAACAAAATAGAAATTAAACTTGATTATATTTTCAATTCCAACCAAAGAAGACAACGACTTTGATTATTATAAAAATATTCCACAATAACATAGAGTCAAATTCAATTCAGTTCCTTCTTCAATTTCACAACAGAATATCATCAACACACCATCAAACATTCAAAGCTTCTACACCATCATACATGCATAATCATGAAAACATACCTAATTTGCAAACCCGTAAAAGGAAAAATGCAGCCTTCAAAGCCTTTGTTAATCACACAATTTACTAATATATTTCTATTTACAAGATATTTTAATAAGAATGACAATGGGTAGAATTTGGACAGAGTACTACAATACATGTTTCCATATATGCGGTTTAAAAAACAATCTCTATATTCGAGCCCAAACCCGCATGGGCATGAATATTCATGGTCGTACTCGTATGGGTACCTTAATACTCATACTTATATCCGTTTACCCTCATTTATAATAAAATTAAATAAAATAATTACAAAATATTATATAAACAATGTTAAAAAAAGTATAGGTGTTATTGTTAAGTTAAGAAATAAATAAACACTTATATTAAAATGAATAATAATTTAATAGCGATATATTTTTTAAAAAATTGATAAACATGCATTTTTATATAATAATATAAATAATATTATATAAATATGTAGTGCGAGTATGAGACGTGGATAGTAAGGTATTCGTGCTCACACTCATACCCGCTTATTTTAATAGATAATTACCAGTGCATGTACCCGTACCCATTTTGCAGGTTTTTATCTAATCAGTTATGAGCATATTTTACAGGTACGTATAGAGTATGAGCCAAATATTCATCCTTATATTTTTCTATAAATTTTTTACCTTTTATTATTTTTTATTATCTTTCACTTCTACTGAAAAAATAAAAATACATTTCACTTTTGAATTACTTTATTCTTTTAATATTCTACTAAAATTAAAATTAAAAAAGCATCTCACATTTTAATTACTTTCGTTCTTTTAATATTTTTTCTTCTACTATATTTTCCTCCCACTTTCCTTTCTCATTCAAACCAACAATTAAACATCATTCTATTTTTAAATTTTGTAAAAGAACTTTTTTCTCAAGTGTAAAAAAACCAGGGTGATATCTAGAGTTAATAATAATACCTAAAACTAAAAGAAATGTTATGTGGTTTATCGTGTGTATTCAATCAAAACCATACATACTTTTGTATATTTTGAATATAATGTTGTCTTTTATTTGATTTTTTTCTCTATTTATTACATCATTCATGATAAATAATATATTTTTATACTTTTGAAATATAGTATCAGCTATTTAGTGACCAAATCATATTGTTGAAAGTTCATGCACTTTGATATGATTTGATTTATTGTGAATCCCCCACCATCAAAAGTTTGGCATAAATGTGACCACCTCATTCACCAACTAAAACACGCATTTTCCTTTTCTTACCAATTCTAATATTACATACCGCGTGCAACCGTCATTTTGGCAATTTGTAAAAATAAGGAAGACAACTAAGGAATGAACTCTTCAAGTTAAACCATACTAAACAACAATAAACACCTACACGGCACATTTCAACTTATCCAACCAAAATTCACCGAACAATAGTGTACCAAATACACCCTACATGGTAAATAATGGCAACAAATTTCATTTACTATCACCCACTTAGCCACCTGTTAAAGGAACTTTCCATTCATTTTTGTTCATTCATGCACATGTATTAAAAACGTATAGAACCAAAATTTCGGCCTTAAACATTCCTTACGAGACTATTCAATGACGCGTCATAAGACTAGCCAGATACACAATATGAACACATAAGGAAAAACAACAGGATGAGTAAATACCACGTATCTTAATCATCATCCAAACCCAATTCATCGTTCTTATCCTCAAACCAAACACGACACATCTTCTTTGTTTCACCCATGTCATCCACTCAGGCCCTAGCTTTAACGAGTTCAATCTTTAACCACTACTTGCAATCTTAATCATTAAGACACCAAAAAAAATTTTATTTAGAATGTTCAGTTCACTGTGCCAACAGTAAAAACGGTTACGCGCTAACTCCGAAAGAAAACACACGGCTTTATGAACCGATCACGCGGTTTGGTGGATTCTAAAGCATGATAGAAATAAATCACAATTTTGATAAATAAATTTCCAGATTAAATAAAATAATTAAATTAAATCAATTGAATTGAATTTCCATTGACTAAGTACAATCTGAATTCTAAAACCAATCCCAATCTGTATGTACAAAACAAATTGATCTGAAATAATTGAAAATAAAATAACTATGAACTAAGCAGTAATAAAAAAAATAATAATAAAAAACTAGGATCTATAATCAGTGATGAGGAATTTCAATCTTGAATAGAAATGGCTTCTTTGCGGCAGGAAGAGGGCTGGAAACCTCGTCATCCACGAGAAACTTCTTTGAAAAGTCCAGAAAAGCCGGGAGGTTAAGATCAAAATCACGGTGCTGACTGTGAGAGGATCCAACTCCTTCAGAGGCGGTTACGGCGCTACTTCCGGCTCCGCCACCTACACCGCCTTCGTAGTGGCAACGCTTGTGTCCACCCAAAGCCTGTCCGGTAGGGAAGGATTTGTGACAGATGGAACAGTCGTGAGTCTTGATTTTACCTCCGTTGGATGCAGAGCTGGTAGTCACGGCGGATGAGGTGGTGGTAGTCTGATTCTGATCTTCGGCGGCGGACATAAGCGCGAGTTTTCTGTGGCTGGCTTTGTGTCCGCCGAGTGCTTGGTAAGATGAAAAAGCTTTGTTGCAAACAGAGCATTTGTGAGTGAGTTTAACGGTGGTTACCGGCGCCGGCGCCGATTCAGTATCAGATAGAATCTGTTTCGCGGTGGAGTTGTTGTTGCTGTTGTTACCGCTGCGAGCGAGCATGATGAGACAGAGAGCGAGATACTCTTCTTCACTGCATGAAGATTGATCCATCCGAGAACGCTTAGAACGTTTACCTTTCGTCCATGGTGTATCGAGGTAGCTGTGATTCGGTTCCTCGAAGGAAGTGAAAGGAGTAGCGGTGGTTGGTGAGTTAAGCGCTTCCATAGCCATAGGGTAAAACAGTTTGGTAGCGTTGAGAGAGAAGAGAGAACTGAGAGAAAATTGTGTTGTTGATATTTTTTTTTGGTGGAGTGTGATAGTGAAGATTGGGTGTGGTGTGGTGGGTTTATATATAATGTGAGGTGAGAATTGTAGAGGAAGTTACTTGACAGGTGGTGAGAAAGTAGGCGATGCTCTACTTGAAATAGAAAATAGAAAATTACTTAATTTGAGTAAATTAAATATTGGAGCACGTGTTGTTAGAATAGTTTTTCTTTGGTGGCGAGTAGTGGACCTTTTAATTCATTCAGTCAAATAAAGTGTTGTTATACCAACTGCACTTTTTTTATGAACGAGGGGAAGTGAGGAAGACTGACTCAAAGTTCTAAAGCCAAAATATGAGAAAAGTAAAATAAGGATATTTTCTAAGATATTTGTGTTTATTGTTTTTAATTTTGAGATTAGAGATGATTAGGGGTTGAGGAAGTTGGTCCGAAACAGTTATTGGGTACAGCCGTCGGTTGGACAGTGGGAAGTGGCCACCGACGACTTTTCTTAGTCAATGTCATGGTATTAGTAGCCGACTTTATATTTATATGACTTGTGCTTCTAGTTGCAATGTATTCATAGCACTGTCTCTATTTGGCAACTTGGAAAGGGAGTGATCCTCATCCATTTCATTTAGGGGAGTGTATGTAACGCGAATTGCATTTTAGATTGAAAGAAAAATGTATAAAATTGAAACAAATTGTAGCTGGTTTCGTCACGATTTTTTGGGAGAGGAAAAATAGGATAACCGACCACGTCACACGAGGGATCTCTCTTCCTATCCATGTAATTTTTTGTTTTTTTTACACTGATGAAGCACATAAAAAAAGACTAGAGATATCAGGTAGAAAGTAGAAATTTCAAAACATCAAAGTAGTTGCAAGCAACGACTACAAGTATATAGATCTTGTATGTGATATAGCAATCTATAAGGTGGTGGTATGGTTTTTTTTTTTTTTCCAGTTCTTTTCCTCTTAGTAATCTTTTCCTTAGGGCCTTGATTTGATGTTCATAATGGTTGACAGTTTGTCAACTACGAGACTAACTACGATATGTTTTTTTTCAAGAAAGATATAACGGTTTATAGTTAATCAAGTACGAGATTTATAAGAACAAAAAATTTGTTCATAGTCCCTCAAGCACAAAATTTATAAGGACGAAATATTTTGTCCATAGTCCCTGAAGCACAAGACATGTATGTGTAAAGTAGTTGAGAGTGAAGGCACGATAATTCTCATTCCCTCAAGAAACGAAGTGATTGCGAGTGGAATGTTTGAAAAGCGATGTAAAGATGTCATCACCTATGAGTTTAAGATTGAGTTTAATCATGATCGTCTAAATAGATGTGATGATTAATCTCTTGATCACTGGATCTAATTAAGAGATTAAGTGTGTCATTAATAATGAAATGATTAAAAATATTTTGGGAAGGATCAATTAATTGGAGACTTTCCCCTAATTTGTAGGCTTGTGAGCAGAGCAATTAATATTTCGTCATACAAATGATGTTTATATGCTACTGATGACTACTCGATCTAGAGGGGTGGGTTTCTCCCTATAAATACCATAGTGTGGGCTTCCATTTTCATCGCACCTTCTCCACGTAATTGTTTCACTTAGCAATTTTTTTAGCTTGCCTTTACAATAGCTCATAGGACCTCGGTTATCCCCCTTCACATGAATCCTTACCATATATATTGTCTTCTTGTACTCTTTCGCCTTTTTTTGACTTTCATATTTAAAATATGGTATTTCTTAGGGATTGTGACGTTAGTGCTAATATGGTTGAGTCTGATACCCATGAGGGGACGTGAGAGTTGTGGCTTTGTTGTTATTAGAGTTTGAGGCGGTGAGATGGTATAGTGAATTGAAGATGTGTCAAAATGGAGATGTTTGGGGATTACAATAGTAGTTGTTGTAGTTTTGATAGTGAAAAGGTTAGTCATAGTGGTGTTGATTTGATCTATTCTTACTCAAGAATGGAGGGACCAGTTATGGCAATTGCAGACACTTATTTGTCTTTCTTATGTGGCAAAGTGTCCGACATTGACTCTAAATTTAATACTAATGCGAGGGTAAAATCTTTTTACGAAAATTTGTTTATATCATCCACCAGGATTAAAGATGATCATTGGATGGACCCCTACATGAAGGGGAGAAGGTTTGTATGAGGCATCCTCGTGGGGTTGATGATAATTACTTTTATATGTATATGAGTGTTATCACCGATTTGGCTTTGGGAATCCCTTTCACCACCATTGTGGCAAACATCCTTAAGGTGATCAGTTTCCCTCCCTCACAACTTCATCTAAATATTTAGGTCATCATGGTGGATTTTGAGATCCTTTGTATGTCCCTTGAGATCACACCTACTATGGGTGTTTTCTTTTTGTTATATGGGACAAAAGGGTTGGTAAAGACAATTGCTTTTCTCTAAGCGCCCTTGACGGTCGGGGTATGATCACCCTTTACTCGTCGAACTGTAAAAATTGGAAAGATATATTTGTTTGAGTTCAAGGTGGTATCAATTGTCTCGATGTTATATTTAAGGAGGGTGTATCACATGTTTTCCTCTTTATTGGTAAAGTGAGGCTATGTCAGCACTAGTTTTCGACCATCATAAACTCACTGATGCATAAAAGGACGGTGTTGAGTTTTGTAGTTACGGTGAGTACGATGGATGTTACCCTACCTGTAATAAGAAGCATAAGGAGACTCAAGGTTATGATATGTAAAAAACGAATAGCTTACTTGACTTCCTTACTGAATATCTACATATGAGAACACTGAGGAGGCAATAAGACATCGATTCCTACGCCTATAGAACATGTTGCACGTCTCCCAAGTTTGTCTCGGTAAGGGAACAAATGAGGCGAGTAACTCTAGGGGTGGCAAAATAGGCTTGGCCCGTCGGACATGCCTGTTTTTGCCCGCATTTTTTCGCAGGGCAGATCAAGGTTTTAAGCTTGCACCTTCTAATATGCTTGCTCCGCCCTGCCTTATTTCTCTCAATGAAATTATTTGTTCCCATGAGAAATTTGGTCGATGATCTCCAAACAAGACGTCCACCGATGAGTTTCTTAGTTGGACAAATCAAAACGAGCTTATGCATTTTGATATTAATGGTAACTATTACACTCGGACCAATGGGAGAAAAGGTGGTGCTTACTTTTCTGTTAGGATTGGCAGAGCCATTTGTAATCATAATTAGCTAGATGGTTAGAACCCATTCGATTGCTCCACTTTGATCAAGAACCACTCAAATAATTACTCTATTATTCTCCATTATGACAAAGGTAGGTATGATTCGGCTATGCAATCTAATTTATGAAGGTTTGACTTTAGATGATAAATGCAGACAATTGATTGCCGATAATTGGAATACTCATGTGGCTGGTTGCCCTATGTTTATTTTAGTTGCTAATTTGAGATCTCTTAAACCCATTTTTAAGAAATGAAACAAATACACCCTCCACTCTCTTATATAAGCAAATTTGAATTTTTTACATTCATTCAACAAATGATGTATTTAGACTATATATAGACTAGATACATCATTTATTCAATGAATCTAAAAAGTTAAATTTTGCTTATAATAAGGAATGGAGGGAGTAGATATTTAGAAATGTTTATCTTAAAGGCACACAAACTAATGATGAAGTTAACAGGGTACAAAGTTTGATTAATGGTGCAAGTTATAATGATGATCTTGGATTGGGGGAAGTGTTCAACTTCTGTTAGATAAGGCTTTGCATACGTAGGAAATATTTTGGAGGAGCAAGGTTAAAAAAAGTGGTTTATGGATGGAAACAGGAATGCAAAGTTTTTTCACAACACAATCAAATTGAGATATGCTAGTAACAAAATCATTAGACTGAGACATGTCAATATATTTTTAGAGGAAGGAATTGAATTAGATAATCATGTTATTAAATTCTACAAAAATTTGTTTAGCCTAAAAAACAATTGCAGTTATACTGATCTGGTTGAGAAAACTATCCCACAACTTATAACTCATGTGAATAATGAATATCAAACTAGAACGTCTCATCCAGAGGAAATTAAGAATGCAATGTACATTATGAATGGTAATTTTTCTCTAGGCCATGATTGCTTTGAGGGATATTTTTTCCAAGCCTATTTGGATATAATAGGGGATTGGTGTGATCATTTTAGCGAAATTCTTTTAACAAGGTTGAATAATTCCTAATCTTAATTAAATCAATGTTACTTTAATACATAAACAACATGGATCAGATTCTATAGAGCAATGTATACCTCTTTCACTTGAAAATTTTCAATTCAAAATCTTCCCTAAGATCATTGTAGACAGGTTGTCCATCTTAGATTCTAAAATTATTTAAGAACACCAATAATACTTCATTAGGGACAATCATTTTTATGAGTGCATTGAGATTATTTCATAAGCCATTAATATGTTGGACAAGAAATATCAGGTGCCAGATCATCCTTGGGGTCTAGGTCCACCAAGTTGACATTCAACCAATTAACCTCTTTGTGAGGGTCTTCTCATATCTTCTTCTTCATTTTTAAACTGTTTTTTATAGCATTTCCAGGCCAATCCCGGGTCCCTGTTGATCACACCAATTCCCCCACCGCATAACGAATACTTCATTGGTAAATACAATATGGATAAGGGGCCTGGAGAGCATTGAAAGCTGGCCTCCCAATGATTATGTTATAAGGAGAATATGCATTCATGATGAGGTACCTAACTTTCACCGACTTGGCGGTATCTCCATTCCCAAACACAGTCATTACACGTATGTGCCCTAGCACCAACACCTATTCGTTAGGGGTGGGAATAGGTCAGGCCGATTAACAGGGGCTTACGACCTAGCCTACACAGGCCTAGGCCCAGGCCAGGTCAAACTTTTTTTTCAAATATAAAAGGCCTAGACTTTTTAAAAAGCCTATTTAGCTAAAAAGGCTAGACCACAGACCATACAAAAAGCCTTTTAAATCTAGTAGGCTAGCATATATATATATATATATATATATATATATATATATATATATATATATATATATATATATATATATGAATAATTTAATTATTATTATAATATTATATTCATACTTTGAATTAAAATACAAAAAAAATCAAGCTTAGTCATTTTGATGAACGGATGAAAATTAACTGCAAAAACTTTATGAACAATGTCGTAAATTGTTCTCTTAAGTTCTCTCAAACAAATAGTATCAAAATATTTATGTTAACAGGTAAACTTGAATAAGTAAACGCAAATAAGTATTTGGTCTTGTTGATCTTCAAAAAAATTATGTTAATAGGTAAACTTGAATAAGTAAACGCAAATAAGCATTTAGTCTTGTTGATATTTTAATTTGTTAGTGTTTACCCAGAAAAATGGTAAACAATCGCTAGTTTCCTTTTTAAAGGTTACTCTTGCGGAATCAACTAGAATATTCCAGACCAAAGTGCTAATTTATGATTTGTTGTGGATTATTAACTAAGTGTGACCATATTAACTTAATGAATGATAGAAAATAGACAATAAATGACTTTGAATGTAGTAAACGCGAGATAAAAACCCACTTGAACGTAATAAAGACAAAACATAATTGATGAAATTGAAGTAAAGACAAAGAAAGAAAAATGACAAGACTTTAACTGAAACAAATGCAAAATAAAAGATGATGAAAACTAAAAATGATATTAAATAGAAAGGGTGTAAATGATTGCATTAAAAGTAAATTGGTACACAAACATACATTTTCAGATTGCACTCGTTTCTCATTTTTAGTGTAGAGATTGAGTTTATCAAAAAGTGTAAAACAATTTGTGGACCCCTAAAACGATCCTATCCCTCTGCTTAAATAGACATTTCCAAAATAACTGCTTCTGACAGTTGCGTAACCCCTTGATGACACGTGTACTACCATGAACAAGATATCAACAAAACTTCTCCACGTGTCTCAGCATGTAAAACTGCCAACAACTGCCAATTCTCTTTCCCGCCCCTTCGACTTCGACTAACCTTAGAAGCTAGGCTTTTGATACTTACAATTTCTAAAGGTTTGTTTCGACAGAGTGTTGCTAGAGTCTATGTCAAACCTTCTTCAACTAAGCTCCCCTTTCGCCTTTCCTCAGTCTTTCTAAATATGGCAAAGTCAAAATCTTTGGTAACAGTTAGTCTATTTAAACATTATTTAAATTTAGTATTTACAAATGCTCAAATAAAATAGGCTTTAATGTAGACTCTTAGGCCAAACAAACCTTCGAAAAGGCCAGACTTAGGACTAAAAATAAGCCTTTGATTAGCCACAGGCCAAGCTTAGGCTTTGAAATTTTTGACATGTCATGCTCAGGCTTGGAGAAGCCTAGCTCGGCCCTGCCTATTCCCACCCATGCTGTTCACCAGCGAAATCGATCAGCGTGCCCTTGAAAGGGAGCATCTCGGAGGCGTCCATCTCCATACCTTTGAAAGCATCCCAATATAAGACATCCGCAGAGCTGCCCAGGTCAATCGGTACCCGCTTGACACTCCACTCCCGGATATAAACCTTTATCACCATTGGGTCGTTCTCGTGGGCCAGTACGCCCCTCGCATCTTGTTTGGAAAAACTCAAAGCAGTTGAGTTCTTCCCCTGTCTTTGGTGGATACATCCCGATACACATACATTATCGGTATAACATAGCGCTTTCTTGATGAGCTGGTCTCTCCGCCCCCGACAAATTCCCCTGCATTGACGTTTAAAGTGTGGCGTGTCACTCGCGCCTCACACATTTCTTCCGAAGTTTTGCCCTTCTTAGTCTATGACTTTTCCTTCCAAAATGGACTTCTCTTTGTGGATGGTGACGATCTGTCATCCTTAACATAGGATAAAAACTTGCCACACTGAATTAGCGTTTCAATCTCCTTTTTGAGTTGCAGGCAATCCTCGGTGTGGTGACCCTTCACGCGGTGAAAAGAGCACCAAGGGCCATCTCCCTTCCTATAACCGTGTCGACTAACTGAGCTCGGGGCGGTCTAGCTATTAGTCTTAGGCGATCTACTTCACGTAGTATATCATCCCTTCTGGAGTTAAGTAGAGTAAAGGACTCCAAATTGCTATCAAAGGGTATCCAGTTTAGGCGTGCTATGCTCTGATCCCGGATTGGGTGCCGCTATTTATCTTTTCTGGGAGTACCCCCTTCCGACCTGCTCAGAAGTCTCTTATTGGCATCCCAGTGTCGCTTCTCTATATTACTTTCCTCCCTTTTTTGTGTAGCATTTGGTCCAGTTCATCACTTCATCCATGTCGGAAGCCAACTTTTGAGCTAGAGATTCATTGAAATGGCATACTCTTAAGCCGTTTTGGAAAGCCCCTACGAATATCTCTTGATTTGGGTGAGAAACCTTGATGGTTTCTTTGTTGAATTGCGCCATGTATTCCCGCAGAGACTCAGATGGTCCCTAGCAATCATTGAATAGGTTGGTGGTGGACACCTTCCCGTGTTTGCTGACCGTAAAATGCTGAACTATCTTGCGTGTTAAATCTTGGTACGCGGTAACCGAAGACCTCTAGAGACTCATGTACCAACGTAGGACGACATCTTTGAAAGTTCCTGCCATTAGCTTGCATTTCAGGGAGTCGGAGGCTCCGCCTATGGCCATTTGGCTGTTGACAAAAATGATGTGCTCCTGAGGGTCGTTCTTGCCATCAAGAGATGCCAAGGGCGGCGATTTAAATTTCTTCAGCATTGCGTCCTCCCAAACAACTTCTGCTAAGGGTTGGAGATGCAAAGGATCATCCTCAAAATCGTCGTCACACCCTGTTTGAGTCTGCAATGTTTGGACGCTGTCTTAGAGGTTCTCGTTCTGCTGTCTCAGGGCCTCCACCATGGCCAATATTTGTGTCATATTCGGTGGAGGGTCATCACTGTTGGGCGAAGGTCTAGACATTTCCAGAATGAGAGTGGATGTGTATTAGTGTGTTATGGGAAAGTTTTACCTAGACCCCACGATGGGCACCAAATATTCTTGTAAAACACGTTTGGACTACCTCCCATAAGTAAATCCGATGAGAAGATGACTGAGTTTATTTTGGGATTCGAACAGCACGATAGTAGTATGCTTGAGCTCAAGATGGAATATGTCTTGTTTATCCTTTTAGTGGATTCCTATTTATACTTTTGAAATGTTGAACTGCAACTTTAATGAAGTGACTCCTGGAGTCCTACAGTAATGGCAACTATCGTAACCTCCGTTGTCTTTCTTTAAGAGGCATAACGCTCTGTAATGGTCCCAAACGCTTCTTTGTACCTGTAACCCTCGTAGCCGACTGCGTTAACCGGCCGCCGAGATGAGGGCTGGATATTCACTCGGACTTGGGAAAATGCTCGGAGCTGGAGAGGTACTCTGAGTAGGAGAAATGCTCCGACCTACTCGGTTGTATACTACAAGCCGATTTCCCTACCACTACCACTCATCACAGAGTCCGAGCTCCAACGTCGGCCTGAATATTTTTGGTATGTACAAAATCCAATTTAATAATTATATATCTAAAAGCAATTTTGATTTAAACTACTCAAACAACGACAAATATTAAAAATCACTTTTATATCAATTTATCCAAACATAAATCAATTTACATTTTACTAAAATTAAACTCAATTCTTCTCACCACAGAATCAAAAACATACTTGAAAAAATTTCGAAAATTTAAACCTTTGTTCATATTTAATTTTATCGTGGATGATTGGTGACTGATATCTTTATCTTTATGTGGTTGCTTTGTTCTTTTTAAATTTTCTTTTCAATTAAAAAAATTGAATTATTTTAGATTTTTTTTATAAATAAATTATTTTGGCAGAAAGGTATTATTAGGAAAGTGACCAATGACCATGTAGTAAAGTAAGGCAAGTGAGAATGCAATCAAGTAGGCTTTTGTTGTGTTCCTTCCAATCGTTGTTTGGGCCAGCCGTCACTACTACTCTCCCCCCTTCTCTTAGATTCCCACCACACTCCTTAACCATCGCAAATTCATCTCCGATTCGCTTACAACCCCTGCGCTCCACTACTTCATGTACCCTCCCTCTCTCTCTCTCTCTCTCTCTCTCTCTCTCTCTCTCTCTCTCTCTCTCTCTCTCTCTCTCTCTCGTAATCTCTAACGTAATCTTCTCTTGTTGATCAGCGAGTAACTCTCCAGTAATGGCTTCAAAGGATTCTCAAGTTCAAGACCCGCGTATAGCCGGAATCTCATCCGCGATCCGTATCATCCCCGACTTTCCCAAACCAGGTCAATACTCTCTTTTATCTCCGATCCAGATTTTCACTCTTCGTTTTTCGCTGTATGATAATTGATTTGGTTCATTTTTTCTCCATTGTTAGGGATTATGTTTCAGGATATAACCACACTGCTTCTCGATCCAAAGGCTTTCAAAGACACCATTGATTTGTTCGTTGAAAGATACAGAGATCAAAACATCTCCGTCGTTGCAGGTATTCTTCAATTCATTTCAAATCAAATCAAGTAACTAATTTGTATCTGATGGCTTTGTTTGTAACATAATGCAGGCGTTGAAGCAAGGGGCTTTATTTTTGGCCCACCCATCGCATTGGCGATTGGAGCAAAATTTGTTCCAATGAGGAAACCCAAAAAATTGCCAGGTATAGTCTCTTTGGAACTTCATATATAGCCTCTTCGAATTTCATATGGTATTCTAATTCTAAGTTCTGTATGCTAATGTGTTTCTGTGATGGGGAAGATCTTTGATTTGTTTGAATGGTTTTGTTTCAATTATCTTTTCAGGAGAGGTTATCTCAGAAGAGTATTCTTTGGAGTATGGAACTGACAAAATAGAAATGCACGTCGGGGCTGTGAAATCTGGTGAAAGAGCCTTAGTCATAGATGATCTTATAGCCACTGGTGGAACCTTAAATGCCGCAATTAAGCTGCTAGGTAAACTAGTCAACGCGACTGCTTTATTAACAAAGAAAAATCCATTACGTGAATGTAGGGGAAGTTAATTTTTCATCTGTTTAACAGCTATGCATGAGTGGGGGTACCTTGTTTAGTTTCATATGACAGGTCTATCTCTTTTACAATGATTGCTGTGGGCTGGAAGTTTTTAGTATCTTATATTAGAAGATGGTTTGCAGTTTTGTTTGCAAATTAAATAAATCTTTTTAAGTTGTGAAAATTTCAGATAACAGCTTAGGCTTTCCTATTGAATTAAAAAAAGATCATCCTATCAATGTTCATATATTTCATGATCAATGTTTAATTTAACAGGTCTATCTCTTTTACAATGATTGTCGTGGGCTGGAGATTTTTTGTATCTTATATTAGGAGATGATTTGCAGTTTTGTTTGCAGAGTAAAGAAATCTTGTTAAGTTGTGAAAATATCAGATATGAGCTTAGGCTTTCCTATTGAATTAATAAAGGATCATCCTATCAATGTTCATAAATTTCATGATTTTCTTCTTTCTATTTGTTTTTATTTACATTCAGACAAATGATGCATGTATGAAGGTTCCTTTAATGTGGAGACAATTGGATGCCTCACATCTGGTGATTAATAAATAATAATATCCTTTGATCTACCACAACAACTGTATTTTTAATCAACATTTTTACCGGGAAGCACATTTTATATTATGTTTAATGCTTAACTTCAGCATTTTGATACATTCTCAGCTGTTCTACTTATCTTCTCTCTATTGCAGAACGTGTTGAGGTGAACGTTGTTGAGTGTGCTTGTGTGATTGAACTACCGGAGTTGAAGGTACAACCTTACCTATTTGATTGGCTCAATTTATTTCTTACATATATGATACTTTTTTTTAAGCTTTTAATTTCATATTTTTAAATAATCAAATGAATTCTGGAATTTGGATGGCTGTTATCTTTGTAAGTCAGCTTGCATTTCTGAAACAAAAACAGCATAAGCAGAACTAAAAAATGGTGGTGGTAAAAATTGAGTTATATGTCCAATTTTTTAGAGTAGTTTGTGCACAGAGCCCAATTTCTAATTTAAGTACCACCTTAATAAGTTTTTACCAAACCAACTAGATTTTATCAGTTTAGTTCCCAAACTGAATATGCATCATATCTAACAAAGAGTGTCTCCTCAGTCCATTATGATCCTTGATTGGTGTGGAAAAAGGCAACAAAGACAAAAATTGTTTGGACTTTGGAGTTCAATGCTCATCAGTAGTGTGGGATTGATGGCTGTACGAATTAAAAATAGTACAAACACACATCGCCACATAAACTCCTCTCTATTGGCAATTGCCTTCCATGGTTTGTTAGAGTTTCTTACCCTTGAAGTGTTGCTCTTATTAGTGATATTATGTGACTAAGTAGGTTTGTCCCCCGACCTTCCACGGTTTGTTAGAGTTTCTTACTCTTGAAGTGTTGCTCTTATTAGTGATGATATGTTTCTAAGTAGGCTTGTCTGATATTTTATTTTGATTATAAAAAAGGCGGTAACTTCTGCATTCATGTGTTCTGGACTGTTTCAAAGTATGTAACTGATGGATTTTAAGTGTTGATAATAGCTTCTCAAGCACATTACATGAATACTAAGTATAAAATCTTGCATACTGCGACTGAAAATCCGTTGTTATGAATAGTTCCCTTGCTTTTGGCTTATTTCAGGGGAGGGAAAAGCTTGCCGGCAGATCATTGTTCGTGTTAGTTGAAGGAGAAGGAGCTTGATATTTGTGATGTGATTGTGTTCTAATTATTTACCATTTGAGCTGACTCTTGTTAGGAGCATTATTGATGACTTTAGATGAGATTTATTGCGGAAAGCTCAATTGTTTGTGAGCTCTGATCACATTAAGGGTTATTTTTAAAATAAAAACGTTGTGTTTTTTTAGTAAAGAACCAAAAGAGTGGTCGGGTTCGAGCTTTTTTGTATGCAACATTATCCTATTTTTATATGAAGACTTGTTTTCCATTTGGTAGCGATTTGGTAGGGGAAGATCTTATGTTATGTAGTTTTATTACTTAGGAATAAGTGCCCATTTGTTTGCATTATTACTACTTACAAATAGAGCTATGTGATAGATTACACTAAGCTAAATCTAGTTTCATAGGAGATAAAATCATAAAACAACTTTTTTCTTACTTCATTCAGCAATAGAACCTAGTACAATATATAGTAGGATTTTACAAAGCTAAATGGGCCATGGGCCACTTGATTAAATAAAACATAAACACTATAATTAGCTAAAAATACTAATACCACCTCTAATTAGTGATAAAGTCTTTTAATAACACAAATTGTCTTCTCTCACTCCAATGAGCCTGTTTGTTTTCTTATCAATACTCATTGCCTCAATAGAAACTTTGTCCTCAGTTTCATGGAAGAGAGGCTATTAGGCAATAGGAAAGGAGATGGGCCGGATGTGGAGTCAAGGGAATTGGGTTTGGGCTGAAAAGAGGGGAAATCCGAACTTTATACACTCATATGTCTTTTTACAGATCCGCGGTGAAATATCTAAAATACCCATATATTTCGGATGTGCATCTCCGAAAATATCTTTTTCTATATAAAAAAGGTGATTTCGGATATGCACATTCGAAGACACATTTTTTTTTGGAAAAAAAGGTGACTTCGAAGATGCACATCCGAAATAACCCAATTTTTGGTCTTGTGAATTACGGATTTGCATATCCGAAAAAACTCAATATTTATTTAAAAATTAAAATCAAGGTGAATCAATTGTATTAATAGTATAATTACTTGTATTAATCAAAATATATAATTAAATATATACCATTTTAATCAAGATATATAATTAAAGATATATACCATTTTAATCAAGATATATAATTAAATATATACCATTTTTATCAAGATATATAATTGATTAAAAATTTAAATCAACACATTATTCTCATATAAAATTAATTAATTTTTTTAATATAAATTAAAAATTATAATGCTTATAAATTAAAATACCCCTATATAGATTAAAATTTTATTTAATATTTTTATTCCTTATTTATAATAATTTGTATTTAAGTTATTCTTTATTAATAATAACTCACTCTAATTATATTATAACTATATTATAAATAACTATTATTTCAAGATAAAATAAAATAAAAATTGGAATACTTCGAAGATGCATATTCGAATTAACCAATATTTCAAAAAGTTTTTGGAAGGGTTTTTTCGGATATGCATATCCGAAAAAACACCTGACATTATAAACCCAATGTTTAAATAAAAAAGTTCAAAGAGGGGTGATTTCAGAGATGCATATCCGAAATCTTTAAAATTGGGATATGAGTGCCTTCGGAGATACATCTCCGAAGGGTATTTTGGGGTTTTCAGGAGTGTTTTTCACCCTATATAGTGTTAGAACAAGATTGAGAACTATATTCAAAATCTAGTTTTGATGATAACAAATATAGATTTTGTTAGTAACAATTTTATTACTAATGGTTTCATTGATTGAACAAATGACTCTATCAGAAATCCTCTGTTGGGAATTATTCAGAAGTTGCTGAATCAGAAGTTCCGAAGACTAAAGAAAGTAGAAGACTTCATAAGCTTCAGACGTGTTTAAAAATAATAAATCAGAAACATCAGTAAAGCAACAAGAAAGAAGAAGATCAGTAAATGGGATCCAATGATCAGAAAGAAGAACATCGTAAAACGTTCCAATCAAGTCACATGCATGCAATCATAGTGCCCGAAGTAGAAACAATGATGATATCTATCTTGGCTACGTCTTGAAAAAATGAAAATATAGAATACACGCTACAAACAGTAATTATCACACCAAAAGTAAGATTTTCCGTGGAAATGTGTACAAAGCATTAATTGCTAGTTTCAACGGCTATGCTCCAACGGTATTATACCAAATCTATATAAAGAGCAAACTTCAAACTTGAAGTGTGTGGCAATACAGTGCACCAGAATACATGTAAGAGGCAATGCATTTTATGAAGTGAGTAATGAGTAAACAAAAGCATTATACAAGCAATAAGCCTATGTGAAGAAAAACTCAAGGAAGAAAAGGGAATTATGCTTGTTATGCAGTTTGCTCAAATGGAGTAATGAGTGCTTGAATTACATGAGAAGAAAACACCAAAACAAATGATCACACACTCTATATTATAATGACTTAGAAATTCTTATGAATATGGAATTGCTGCTCAACGGTGAAATTATTAAGTCTAAATTCATGAAAGTGTTACTCGCTCATCAAGAGCATTATGATCAACATCAAAAGATGGAGATGAAGATCAAATCAAGAAGAGATCTGAAGCATGAGCTGTTGTTCTTAGTCAGTGTTCAGAAGAATGATGATGGAGAAATCTAAGAAGCATTCCAAATCAAGAAGCCGATATTATGCTTATCAAACAAAGAAAAAAAAATCTCAACTAGAAGATGAAGCAAAGAAGACTACAAGATATTCTAACTCTTGTAAGAATATGTAAAACACAATAGTTGTTGCATACATTGTGTTTATCCCTTAAAACTTCTGATTATTGTTTAGACACCAAAAGTTGTTAATTGTCAATGTGTCAAACAATATGTACCTAAAGCATGTAGGAGTAATCTGCTTATGTAAGAAGCATTCCTGTAAGTCTCAGTAAGAACAATTCTTATTTGAATTGGTATTCCTTGAGTATCCTTCTGATTTGGATACTTGAGATGTCCAAGAGGTCTAGTTAGACTATTGGAGGTGTCTAGGTCAATGAACGTTATATCTTGCTGAGATCACTGAACGGTTTATTGTCTAGGGTTAGTCACTTGCGGGTAGCTTGTGCAGGAGTTTCTAGGTTGATGAACGTTATATCTTACTGATATCACTGAACGATTCATCATCTAAGGTTAGTCACTCGCTGGTAGCTTGTGTGGATGGTTAGTCACAAGTAGGTTGCTTGTGCAGTTGTAATCAAGATTGATTATAGTGGATGTCCTTTATGGAAAGAGGCAAAATCACCCGAGGAGGGTGGACTGGAGGTAGCCTTGTTGAGAAGGTGAACCAGGATAAAAATGAATGCGTCTTTTACTTTCTGAACCTTCATTTAACCCAGAATTTCCATGCAGTCCTTATTCAGAATTGTGCGTAGCAAAGTCAGAAGTTCTGAGGAAGAAAATAAACTAAATGAATGTATATCTCATTGGTTATGCATTGTTATACTTCCACAATATTATCCAAAGCATATCCAAGAAGATGAGATACTAGAAGAAAGAAAAGATTTATAGAAAGGGAAATAAATATTGAAGAGCACAATTCAAACCCCCTTCTTGTGTTTTTCCCCACCTTCATATAGGTGTACAAAGAAATTGTCATCCAAAAATTTGGCAAAATGGTAGTTTGAATTTGTTTTAATTTGCTGAGTGGGTGGGACTGTTTCTTGGGTACTGTGTGACACACTGTTGCAAGTTGGCAAAGTGGAATCTGTCCCAAGCATTGAAGGTGGCGTGTTAGGAAAAGGAAATAGTCGTTGGGAAGGAGAAGGGTGGGCTACACGTGAGTGGGTGGCAGCTGACTTGGGACGTGGCACAAGTTGGTTGGACCCCAGTTGGGCTTTGGGAAGCACACAGATAGAAAGAAGAAGGCACTTTGGGAAGTACATCTTGCACTTGCTTTAGTTCTTTTGCCTCAAAAGTCTCGTGTACATCATTCTGGTATAATATGTCACAAGATCTGTTAGGACATCTTTCCTGAGCAACATGTTGGAACATCTTCCATAACATATGCAGTAAACCATGTTTTAGCAAAATTGTGCCAATCCTAAAACCATGGTACTAACAATGTCATTTGAACCATTTTTCGACATTGATCCTCTAGCATTTTCCACGCCATTCTAACTGGGCAGACGTGGATGACTACATTGAGGCTTTGCCACATGCTTGCTCCTTCATCCCGCTCAAAGGGAATCAGGTGGCCGCGTCATTATGAGTTTATCTTGACCGCATCACAATAAATGAATCATGCGACCACATCATTAAGACTATGAACACAATAAACCTATGAATCATGAACTTCTAAGGGATGAATCTAACAACTAAACTCAAGCGTGCAATTGAACCATGGAGAGAACTGGGATATAAAGTAGTTCGGTGCTATTTTACTCGCAGGCACCTACGTCTAGTCTTCGACGGTGAACCATAAAAAATTTGTGTCTTCCATTAATATGATAATTAAGTTCGATTCGTATTACAATAATTCAGATAAGCATAAGATAAACCATAACAATCCAAACTATCTTTTTCCTTACTTCTTAATATATCTTGTTTGCACCAAGCTACCACCACTAAAGCTTTGATCTTTACCAATATCATGGTCTTCAACCTCGGATGGACTTCAATATTGACAATTCGATGATCTTCACTCAATCTCGAAATTACAAGCCTTGATTCATTCTCTTCAATAAGTTGACAATTCCACATAAAAACTCCACAACAATGGAGAAAAGCTTCTTCTTCTTTTTCCTTCAAGAAATTTCAAACCTTTGAAATTCTTTAAGATAAAGTTCCTTCTTGCAAGAAATACACACTTCAAATGAACAATTAGATCTCTAATATGTCCTCACAATCTATCATCATACACAGAAAAAGTTTTTTCATGAACATGATTAAGATGAAAATTCGAGAAAGGAAAAAGTTGTGTTTGCAAAGCTTTTTTTAACTGAAAATATTTGATATATATATATATATATATATATATATATATATATATATATATATATATATATATATATATATATATATATATATATATATATATATATATATTATATCATGAAATGAAGGAATGAAACCCATATTTATAGGTGCATGAGTTAATGCACAAAAATGAGTAAAAATGGATATGTTGCATCTATGTTGATATCATCATTATTTATGATTAATTCTTAATTGCAACTTAAGGTTGTGTTTGCGAGTTTGGATGGGAGGGGAGAGGAAAGCTTCCGAAAAAGAAAGTTTTAAAAAATATAGGAAAATATTTGACATTTTTTGAAAAAATAATTTTGTTTAGAATGATAAAAGGGTCATTATCATTACTAATTAATAATTTTCAGAATAGTATAACAACATAAAAGATATTTAAAAAATTTATGTAAGCCCTTCAAAACCCTCATTCAATACAATTTTTGAGTTCCCCTTTTATGGGGTTTTTGATGTTATGAATAAAATAAAACCCTTCAAAATCCTCCTACCCAAAATCTTTTTATTCTTTTCACTCTATTCTTCCTATTTTCCTAAGTCCTCCCCTCCATTCTCCTCCAAACTCCAAACAAAACCTTAAGATACAATATATATATATATATATATATATATATATATATATATATATATATATATATATATATATATATATATATATATATGGCATATCATATGAGAATGACATATTTATATGAAATGAGAATGTGAGAATGAATCTGAACCATTGAATTTTAAAATAAATGGTGGAGATTATGAGTGAATCTTTTTTTCTCTCTCCTACATTATTTATTTCAAAATGTAGGAGAGAGAAAAAAAGATTCACCCATAATCTCCACCATTTATTTTAAAATTCAATGGTTCTGATTCATTCTCACGTTCTCATATAAATATGTCATTCTCATATGATATATATATATATATATATATATATATATATATATATATATATATATATATATATATATATATATATATATATATATATATATATATATGCATTAGAGCTCAAAAGTGTACATTATAATTACATTTATGAAAAATAGAGGGAATTTTAAAGAACATTGCATGTTTTTATAATCAATTATTGTATGATTAGGTTTTAAGAAAAGTTGGGTAACTTAAAAATTGATCCTTTTGAATTACATTCTAATCATAAACTAGCAATAACTACACATCAAAGTCATCAAATAGAAGAAATAAAAATTATTAATATGAGTTTTTAAAAGACAATGAACAACAACAAAAATAGGAGTAAAAAGAATATGATGAAAAGTAACTCACCACCAAAGAGAAAAGATGAGGAATTGATGAAATCGTGAACGTGTTCTACCACTCATATTCCGCGTCTACTTGCAGTCTCGCGAATGTTACAAAAACATCATTGTAATTTACCGTCGTGTGGTTTAGAGAAATAAGGATCGAAGGTGTTTTACCGAAAATAAGAGTGTACCGAAAATAAAGATTGAAGGTCCCTATAAATATATGTATGTTGATTGTTATAAAATCATTATCTTATAAATTTCTATAACAATTGCAATAACTTCATAATGGATGTGTTAAGAAATGTGGTTGGGCCTAACTCAACCCTATAAAACCGGTCCTACAAAACAGACTAGTAAGGTGAGGATTACCCCCACTTATAAGCACATGTTTATGTCATATATTCTCCCAATGTGGGACTCTTAACACACCCCTCACGCTCAGGACTAGACAACTGGAGCGTGAAAATAAATTGTGGGTGACCCGATAGCGGAAACCATAATAGGTGGCCCATCGAATCTTAAACAAGGCTCTTGATATCATGTTAAAAAATGTGATTGGGTCTAACTCAACCCTACAAAACCGACTAGTAGGATGAGGATTACCCCCACTTATATGCACATGTTTAGGTCATATATTATTCTAAGACTTTTAACAGGAAGACGTAGTGTCTGATATTGAACCTTTGAAGATGGAATTGAAGAAAAGTTGAATAACAATTGAAAAAGCAAACATGTACTAAGAAAGAATTCTTTTTAGGGTAAGATCTTGATTAGTTTTCTAATTTCTATACAAATAGAATTCAAAGTGCCCTCTATATTTTCCATGCAAGTTAATTGTGTTTATAAACCAGGTAAGTCCACAATTCTTTTTATGATTTCCAACTTAATTTTTATTCACAAATAACATCTTACATTTGATGTATACCGCTATGAGGTGTCTTGCGATGATTATAAAAGTTTTTTTCTATCAATTATATGCTTCAAGTCTTAAGAGAGATATCAAAATATCCTTCCAAGAGTGTGACTGCTACATTTCATAACCTGTGCATACTTCTTTATCTCAAGTTACATGATCCTCCTACAAACAATTGATTTGAATTGTTTCTCCTACAAAGAATTGTTTCTCATTCTTGATTTGATAAAAATTGAATGCATTCAATTATTCATATGAATTCACTAACACTATTTGCATATTAACTTCTTTGTTCAAAATTATGGCTTAAATTGTTATTTTTATAACCCTAATATATAATTTTGTAAATAATATTCACATACAATAAACAATATTTCAATACTTTTTAATTTTCATAGCTTTGAGTAAGTTAGAAAATTATTGGTGGGAATGACAGACACATACCATTTCTTCATTCCATATAAAATCATTAATCTTATAAATTTCTATAATTAAAGTATATGTACGTTGATTGTTATAGCACACAATGTTGTTTCAGGGATAAAGTTTTGATCACCTACCCATTACTCTATTTATTGTTTGATTAATTGTTTGTAAAAATTTATTATTTTTTAAGTTATTTAAAGTTTAAACGGGATTTTTTTTTTTGACGGGGGAAAATTAACTCATTTCATTAATAATAATATTCTGAATATATGTTGGAATATCATAGAAATTATGAAAACTAGCCATAAATGGAGCCACCCGTGCAAGAGCGTGAGCAACCTCATTAGCTTGTCTTCTAACGAACTTAACATGAGAGTTCCTAAAGAAGAGGACCATCAACCGGTTACATTCTTCCGTAATAGCGCCTAGATCCGAGTCATTAGGTCTCGGAGAGGTCACACTATCCACAACCCGCTTAGCATCTAATTCAAAATCCATATTGTCGTACCCCATATCATGGACCCAGTTAACAGCTTTCAGAAGGCCTAGAGCCTCGCCAATAACAACATCGGTGCAAGGAGAGAATCATTCAGTCCGAGCTACAATGAAATTACCCAATTCATCTCTAATACACGCACCAAAACCAACCTTATTATGAGAAAAAGCGGCGTCAATATTGCACTTAAATCTGCCCCTCTGCGGTTTTTCCCATCTGATAATAGCTGGCGGTGAAGTAATAATCTCATTGTTGAGGCGATATTTCTGAGCTTCTTTCCAATCTGTCAACAACTGATTTGCCCGCTGACAGATGAGCGTCGGAGAGTCTTCCACCTGATTCCAAACCTGATTATTTCTCCCTTTCCAGATACTCCATAAGGTAACTGAGAAAATCGCTTTTTGGTCATGGTTGGAAAGTTTAAACGGGATTTAAAATCCCCGTAATCTGTTTTTTTTATTTAGAGTTGATTTTAATTGATGTGTGTTGTACTCTAAATTTTACCCCTAAGATTTCTCATCATTTGCACCCCCCATGCATTTCATTTTTGCATCTTTTATGCTTTATGTTTCACTAACATCTAACCAAAATAACAAAAATATTTTTTCTTTGTTTTCCTTTTGTTCTGATGCAAGCTAGGAAATGAATTAAGGATTTGAAGCACAGTCTCCTCGACCATGTTTTTTAAATGGAAGTGTGCATCAGCATGTCGTGGATTGCAAGAAAGATCAAGCTATGTCAATTGATTCAAAACAGTTTGACCTAAAAATCAACATTTCACAGTTCAAGTTCAGAAATTCATAACTTCTTCATTATTCAACATTTTTCGAGCGATTCTTTGGGTATATGAATCTCCTCGACATCCTCTCCAATTCATCTGTTCAAGTCAGGAGCTAATTATGTGTAGAAGATCATCAAAAATCCGATTACTTTAGAGGTCACTTTGTGGATTCAACCAAATTTCAGTCGACTGTTTCTCAACTTGCAAGGACCATAACTTCCACGATTTTCAACATTTTGAGGCGATTATTTTTGCATAGCATCACAAACAGCGTTATCTACAAGTTTGCGTCAAGGATCGATTTTATATTATGCTTAGAAGGTCATGAAATTGTGTGAAACGTTATAAGTCATTTCTTGACTGTTTGATTTTATATGATGTTACAATTCATGAGGACATGTCATTTGCTAAGTTCGTTCAAATCATTTGTCTGATTCAAGTCTCTTTCAGGTCCAAGGTTGTAAGTCTCATTTTCATTCCTTTTTAATTCAAGTTTATAGTCAAATTTGTATTCTATTTCTCTTTTATTCAAAAATATCAAAAATACAATCCATTTTCATTAGTTTTTTATCGTCATTATTATTCAAAAATAATTCATTTTTATTAAACTTGTTTTTGTGATTATTTCTTTTAATATTAATTTTGGCTTTTTTATTTTTAATTCTAATTCAAGTTAAAATAACCTTTTAAGTTGAATTATCATTAAAAATTGAAAGCATCTTTTTTATTTTATACTTTATTTTTAATTTTGTTTTATTTATCACTGTTAGTAGTAGTATTATTAGTTACCTTACTAATCAATTTCATTTTTTCTTTTATTATTATTATTATTATTATTATTATTATTATTATTATTATTATTATTATTATTATTAGTTTTATATCCAGAAACAAGCATTACACAATGTTGTTGTGTTATTGTTACATTGTATGATATGTTGCTTGTTATTGTTAAAACCATGAATCTCATTCTTACCATAAACCGTGAACCATGAAAGATGAGAAAACCGTAGAAATCCTTTAGCCGTGAGAAGTTTTGGGAGGATGAGTTTTATGCTTGTTGTGGCTATATTCAACCTGTTGAATGGAAAGGGAGTAGAGACCATATCATATACTTTATAACATTTTATTGTTTATTTTGATTATTTAGGTTTTTATTTCATCACAATTATTTAGGATAATTATTTTATAATAAATCAATTTTTTATTTATTTTTATTTTCATCAAAATTCATACTCCTTCCGTCTCACAATAAGTGTTCTCTTTCCAATTTTTATTTGTCTCAAATTATTTGTCCATTTAGAATATCAATGTAATATTTATTATTTATTTTCACTAATTTTATTGTATTTTAATTCATTTAAGTACTCCACTACATATTATTAATAAGGTTATTTTAATAAATGAGACTCACTTTATCATTGAAATCAACATAATTAATTATTTTTTTAAAAAGTGTGAAAATCTCAAAGATGACACCTATTGTGAGACGGAGGGAGTAATTTTTTTTGTCTATAAATAGAGATTTGGTTCATTTGATTTGGACACACAAAAAATCTACTTTTTTTTCTCTCTAGTTTTTCTATTTATCCTCCAATAAATTCTTGTTTCTAGTTCTAAACATCTTTTTAGTGAAATGATTCCAATAATAACCCTTTTAACATCCAAAATTCTATTTTACTGTATTGTATTTTAAGTTTTGTAACTTTATTTGTTTTAATAATGACTATCCCTATATCTCGTCTTTATTACTTGCAACAAAAAAATTAATTAAAAATATAAAATTAGAAAAATAAAATTCAAATAAGTTATTAAATTAAAATAAATTAAAATAAATTTAATTAACTCTTAATTATTTTAATTTAATTTCAATCAATAATTGTTATTATAATATATAATCACAAAAACAAAAAAAATAAAAGAAAATAAGTATATGAAATAAAAGTGGTGAGGTAGGATGTTGAATTTTATTAAAATCATTGTAGTGAGTTAAAGTTGAATGAGTGTTGAATTATTAGGTGGAAGAGAGAGAAGATGATGTAGAGTATAAAAAGTGAAAAAGAATGGTGTTGAATCCATAAACCATTGTAGATAGTCTAAGAGCATCTCTAATGAGATAACTTATTTTTGGTTGCTTGGGCTATTTTTTGTGAGGCCAATTGCCACATTGTATTTAAGTAACATTTAAACAATTTAAACCAATTTCACTCCAATGGTAATTTGAATAAAAAATATATACGTGGTCCAATCAATTTATGTTTGACCCCACCAATTATCAAGATTAATATTATTTAATGCTAAGCAACCCACTTTTTGGATTGCTTCATGATGTAACTTACACAAATATTTAAGCAACGAGAACGCCACGTGTATCTACTCCAATGGTAAAAACGCTAAGTTCCGGAACTTAAGAATCCTATTGTACATTAAGTAACCTCCATTGAAGATGCTCTAAGGCCAACGCCCATTTTGCTTTACACACCCCTATGTTCAGGAACTTAAGAATCCTAGTGTACATTAAGTAATTTTCTTAAAACAGGTTGGTCCTTTAAGATCTAACTTTATATTTTTTTGGATGCTACTTTATGTATTTAGGATGTTAATATATGCATTTTGTTACAACTTTATGTGTTTTAGTTGATTAGTTAAATGATAGATTGAAAAAGGGTAACTGTGCACACATTTGTTAACTTAAAGGATCAAGTTGTTACAAAAAAAAAACTTAAGGGACCGACTGGTTACAATAAAATTACTTAAAGGACCCCTGGTATAATTATGCCAAAAATTAAAATATATAACTACACGTGAACAAATTGCACACGATTATCATCAGGATCAGAGCCATCACACAGGAGTTGCACAGCTAGTTGACCATTTGTGCCACCTTTAGTTATTCCAAATGTGGAACTTGTCACGTTTATTGAACATAATTGTTTACCAGTGCATACTTTTTCAACCACTGCAACACTGTCACGTGATTCCCATTCACCTACTTGGAATGATCCACACTTTCCTTGTGGTTCTCCATAGCTCGCAAATTGGATTTCTGATATAGTCTTTCCATCAGGGCATTTTAGTTCTAAGGTTTTTCCATAATCTGTTGTTGCACATATAAAATCAATTGTAACTGTTTGTACAGACACATTAAAGGGGCTTCCACCCATTTCCTCAAATAAAATCAATGTGTTAGTGTTTGTGTCATTATTTAAGAATGATCTTGGCACATGGTAAAACCTTTGAGATGGTTCTCCACACCCACTCAAACATTTATCAGCTCCATAATTTCCTCTATAATCACATTTATTATCACATCCATTTTTGTCAGCCACCATTGTAGGCCAATACCTTCCAATACTTTGACCATTAACCCATGCTTGTCCTTTTGTAAGGCCTGTGAAATCTAAGACTACAGCGTCTTTACCTTCAGGGGTCTTAAAAGTAGTCTTGTACCAAGTTAATGGTTTTCCCACAGCAACATTATTTATGTTCCATTGAACTCCATTTTTAATTTTAGAATCATAAAATCTTTTAGCCTCACCATTTAATCCAACCTTGTATGACCAACTAGATTTTGATATATCCAAAGTATTTCCTGAATTGGTTGCAATGAGTTTCACAGGACCCCCAACAATACCGGTTTGTTTCATATCAAAGGAGGCACCATAATGTGCATGACCAACTGTACCACTTAATAAACTTATAATGTTGGTACCTTGTTTCAATGAAACCAATCTTTCATATGTAAAACTAAGGTTATCATGTGTTCCCCACTGTGGGCCAATATATTGTCCATTAACATAGGCGTGAAGAACATGGCCTGCTGTGTTCACTTGCAAAGTTGCATTATTCCAAATGGATGTTTCATTGATTAGAACTTTGGTCATGTACCACAAATAATCACTAGCATCAACGGTAACACTCTTTTGCTCCAAAAGTTGAGAAGCACTAAATGTCCCTATTGCTTGTAAGGTGTCTTCTATGGGGTCGGATGCCCATGTCCAAATGAGTGAGTTTCCTAATTTTGTAGATAGTTTCTTCACATAAACATTTGTTTGTGCATCAACCTTTGCAGTGTTGAAAACTTCCTTGTTGCAATCTTGGAGAATAGACACTGACCAAGCAGGCACATAATACTTTCCATCTTGTTGTAGATCAACTTCAACATCCTTAGAATTATGTGAATTACTCAAAAAACAAATTTTTTGTCCAGTGGCATTATTTGCATAAGTAGTCAAATATATTGAATCTCCATATTGCTTCTCTATAACAGTGCCATTAGTGAGAACCTTCTCTCCTAACTTTATGGCGGCATGGAGATTTTTAAGATGTCCCCATTTTGGTTGGTTTAAGTTACCGTATTCATCAAGTGGTGCATCATAGTCATATGCTGTGATAATATATGGACCGCCCGCGGTTCTTCCAAAATTTGTTCCTCCATGGTACATGTAATAGTTTTGGAGGACACCACCCTTTTGAAAAAAACGTGCAACTGAAAATGCTACATCTTCAGCAGTTCTGTGTGGCTTCCTTTCACCCCATTTTTGGAACCAACCAACCCAATTCTCTGTAAACATTTTAGGGCTTTTAGGATTGTTTGGCTTGAAATCATCACAATAATAGCCATTGCATGTATTGATAATAGGTGATGGAGCATTGTTTTGCTTGCACATGATCCATGGGACACCGACATTTTGAGCTAAAGCCATCTGGGCACACCATTTAATGTATGTGTTCCCATCTTCTCCGTAGTTAGTTATGACATCCCCATATTCATTCTCAATTTGAGCCAAAATGATCGGTCCTCCTTGTGGTGCAAACAATCCAGCTTCTTTGCACAAGGTCACAATCTTTGCTGTGAATATTTTCATTTCCTTCTTAAAAACTGCATTGTCAGTCCTTAGCTGAATCCCTGGCAAGTTGTGTAACCACATTGGGAAACCTCCATAGTTCCATTCAGCACAAACATAAGGACCAATTCGAAGCACAACATAAAGACCTTCTTCGTGAACATTTTTTAGAAACTTGATGAAATCTAGATTTTTAGAAAAATTATATTGGCGACGAACAGGTTCGTGAAGGTCCCAAAATATATATGTTTCAATGGCATCAAGACCACCATCTTTTGCTTTCTTAATAAGATCTGGCCACATTTCAGAAGTGCTACGCGGATAGTGGATTGCACCAGATATTATTATTCTCCGTTCACCATTGATGATAATGGCATTTGAATCATATTCTATGGTTGTTGCAAAAGAGAAAGCACACAATAATACCGAACTTACAATAAGAAAGAGCCCAATCCTAGGATTACACATATTGTTTTGTTCTCTAAAAGCAATATTATTGTGTATCATGAAACAATAAGTTTTTATAGGCACAATTTATTATTTATTTTCTATTTTTAGTTTATTTGTTTGTCATGTATAAAATATATCCAATTTGATACGGTAAGGATTTGTGTCTATAATTAGATTTCATTCATACCTTAAAATAGTCTTTGTGTTATAAATTGTGAATTGTCATTTTCTATTTTTGAAGTTTTGTTTCGTAAAAAGTAAAATAGTACAGTTGGTTAAAAGATCTTATATACATTATATATTAACTAGTCATCTAATATTTGTACTATTAAAAAAGTCATATAAGCAAAGAAAGCACTTCCAATTGTGATTTTCACAATATATATATATATATATATATATATATATATATATATATATATATATATATATATATATATATATATATATATATATATATATATATATATATATATATATGTTTTTCTATAGGAATAGGGAGAGATGCAAAGGGTAGATTTCTGTAGGTTATTTGAAGGATTTGGGTACTATGATGATGGTTCGTACTGACACTAAAATAAAATTAAACATTGTTACCAATTGAAAGTAAAATTAAGAATAAAACTAGTAAAGGACCTGTGCGTTCGCACGGGTCACGCAAAGCTGATATATACGAATTAAGAGGAAAAAAATGTCTTAAATGATAATTGTCATATAAATATCAATTTAATTTTTTAGGTTGTAGTTGTCATGATATACATAGAATTTACGTTGAAGAATGTATGAGTATAATTGTATCAACAATTGACTTTTTTTTTCATTCATAAAAGGTGCAATGCCCGCGTGTCCTCCATGTCTCACATCTATGGTTTTGCAGGGCGGGGTAACGTTTTATGACCCATGTATCCATTTATAAAAATATTTGAAATTTATTTCCATTTATATAAAAAAAATTGTATCAACAATTGACTTTTTTCCGTTTATAAAAATATTTGTAACTTACTCCTATTTATAAACATTATTGTATCAATCGTTGACTTTTTCCTGTTTATAAAAATATTTGTAACTTAGTCTCGTTTTTAAAAATAATTGTATCAAGGTAGACTTTTTCCCGTTTATAAAAATATTTGTAATTTATTCTCGTTTATAAAAATAAGTGTATCAACAGTTAAATTTTCCCGGTTTATAAAATATTCGTAACTTATTTCTGTTTATAAAAATAATTGTATCAACAATTGACTTTTCTCGTCTATAAAAATATCTATAACATATTACCGTTTAAAAAATAATTGTATCAACAATAAACTTTTTCCTGTTTATAAAAATATTTGTAACTTATTCCGATATAATCATTCTCTTTTATATAATTGAATTAATTAATTAATATTTTAAATATATCCCTTAAATTAAATATGAGTATTATTGATTAAATAATAATGAAAACTATAGCAAAATTTATAAATTATATATAAATATAAGTATCTTTTTATGAAATAACAATTAAAAAGATTTTAATAAATATTTATTGATACCGGAAGATAGTTTTAAACAATTTTAAAATTATCAATCTATCTTTTAAAAATAATTTTGTAATTTGGCATAATCCAATTAATTATTAGTTGTCAGTGTAAATTATTTTTCATTTTCTTAAAAGTAAAAGAAAAAAATAATTATTTTGTATTTAGCTTTTTAATTTTATTTTCCATTAAAAAAATCTAATATTCACATTTTCAATTAACCCACTTTAAAATTAACTCTCATTATCACAAAAATGATTAACCTACAATCATGTTTCCAAAATATTATTTTTAATTGATTTATAATAAATAATAAAAATTAAATTTTTAATATTTTTTTATTACAAACTCTCCATTCATTTATGAATTTTGTGTGAATGGAGAGTTTCTAATAAAAAAAATATTAAAACCCAATACTTAGCACCTCTATTAACGCTAATTTTTTTCACATCCCCCTAAGAAGAGATATTCTTGCATTTCCTTATTTATCTCAATCACTTATTTGAATTTATTTATACTATTAATTAGTCTGTCATTAATAATAATTATAGTAGAATTAATTTTTAATTAATAAGTCTTTAACGCAAAATGACATTTAGGTACTAAAAAAGATTATTAAATTGTTTTAATTAGGATAATTAAGTAAAATTGATAGTATACTACTTTGTTGTATTAAAAGTAGATTGTATTAAATATATTTATTTAAAAAATGGTTAATAAATTTAATAGATTTATTTTATTTATTAATCTTTACATAATATCATAGTATCATGTTGATTAATCTTTTTCATAATAACACTTATGAAAATAAGAAAAAAATGAAATCTGTTAATAATATTTTCAAAACTGTAATAATAATTATATTAGATTAGAAAATTTAATGATTAAAATTATTATTTTCACAAAAGCATTTATATTTGAAAAATTATTCATATTGTTTAATTTTATTCCCCTATTTTCTATGTATTGAAAGATATAAAGACAATGAAAACTGAAGAAAAAAAATATAATATAGGAATAAAAATAAAAATAAAATAAATGAAAGTAATTATGAAAATAGTTAAGATAAAAATACAATCAAAGTGTGGAAAATAGTTTAATTAGTCTTAATTAGTATAAGAATATAATTATGGTGATAATTGATTCCTTATTAGTTTTTTTTTTTGCTATTGATGAGGGCAAGAAAGGCCCAAAACAAAGAAAAACTACAAGAAGGATTCACTAGGGTTGCTAAACCCCATCTTATCAAAATACAACAAATGCTCCAAGAAACTTGGAGTGTACTCATAATAAACTAAGTTCTTATCAATGCAGCCTCGATTAGCCAAACAATCTGCACACGAGTTAGACGATCTAGGAACCCGAGTAATGATGACAGCCTCCATTCGGGTAACATGTTCCAAAATCTGTCGCAGGATAGCAACGCAATCCACATCCCCTACTTTTCCGTCTTCGATGGCCTTTACTACTTGAGCCGAATCAACGTTGATCTCTACTTTGAAGTAGTTTAATCTTTGAGCTAATTTCAAACCTTCTAGGACTCCCCAAAATTCCGCAAGAAGCGCACTACTCCTTCCAATAAATTTGGAATAGCCTCCTTTCCAATCTCCTTTATAATCCCTTAGAATTCCTCCACATCCCGAAACATTGTCACCTTTGCTAGCTCCATCGGAGTTGAGCTTAATCATTGATTTGGCTGGTGGTATCCAACCTATAGAAGTCTTCTCACTATTCTCATGACCAACTACTCTATGCAGACTCATGGCTTGCTTGTAATCTACACATCTTTTCAAAATCTGTGCAGTCGGATCATAAGGCTGCACATAATCTTCATTATGCTCTTCTTCATTACGCCATGTCCATACGGCATGACAAGCTGTGATCCAAGTACTGTTCCAATCAGTGTTGTTATGATTGAGGTTCAAATGTATCCAGTCTTTGCTATTGGCAACAAAGAACTCCATACTAATTTCACTCGGGATCAGATTTTTCCAGATTTGTTTACTGAAGTCGCAATCACGCAAAGCATGAAGACTTGTTTCACAAGTGTTGCCACATCTCGTACATTCTGCACTTCCAAGCCCCTTTTGACTTTTACTATAGTTAGTGAGTAAACAATCATGTTTTAAGAGCCACATGAAGGTTTTGCACCTCTCCGGAACCGATGATTTCCAGATTTTAATCCAATATGAGTCCATAGCATTTTTGTTGAAACCTTCCAATTCATTGAACATCTCCTTTATTGAGAATTCATCCTTGCATGTACCTGCAAAACAGAAAACGTCAGTACCATTCGCCTCACTCGGAGGCCCGCATGCCATGATCATCTCTATCCACTGAGTTGGCAGCCACGGTTTCAGCATGTTTAAATTCTAGCCCCCAGACTCATTTGTCAAATCACACACACGAGCATCTTTGAGATTTTCTGGAATATTCGTATCAAGATCAGACATACGAAAAATCTTGTTCTAACCAAATATCATCCTAGGCCTTGATAGTTTTACCATCTCCAACGATCCACCTTCCCGTCTCCAGCATAGTTGGAATAGTGTTGGCAATGTCCCTCCAAAAACTAGAATCAGACATCCTAATTTTCATGCAGTCATCTCTCTCCTGGATTTTATATTTGTTATTTAAAACTTGACACCACAGAGCATTCGACTGATTATATACAGCCCAGCCAAATTTCATGAGACAAACCTGGTTTAATACATTGAGGTCACGAAGTCCAACTCCTCCCATATGCTTTGGCTGCGTAACCGTGTCCCATGCAATAGCATGCATCTTACGTTTGGCATCCGTATCACCCCACACAAAACTCCTCTGCAGCCCATGGATAGCATCAATGCAAGATTTTGGAAGTTTATTAGTCATCATGGGATATAGAGGTATTGCCTCAATAACACTTTTAGCAAGAGTAATTCTCCCAGCTAAGGCCAAGCTATTTCTCTTCCAACAATTTAGCTTTGTTGCCACCTGATCAACAGTGTACTGGAAATCTTCTTTTTTTAACCGCTTCCCACTTAAAGGCACCCCTAAATATCTACCAAACTTCTTAGTGTGCCTAAACTTGCATATCTTCTGTAGCTTGTTTTGCATGCTCCTATTCTCATTCGGGGAAAATAAGATACTCGTTTTTTCCTGACTAATTTCTTGGCCAGACATGCTACAAAACTTGTCAAGGGTGTCTAACACACAGTTTAATTGAATCTCAGACGCCTCACCAAATATTAGAAGATCATCAGCGAACATAAGATGAGAGAGCATCATTCCCTGCTTCCCTACCCTCACTCCTCTCCATTTTTGCTTTTCAACTTCTTCTTCAATTAAATGTGACAACTTGTCCATGCATAGCACAAACAAATATGGGGAGATAGGATCCCCTTGACGAATACCTCTTTGAGGTCTAAAGTATTCATTTCTTACTCTGTTCCAATTCACATTGGTCTCCACGCTCGTAACTGAGTGCATAATCACTTTCATCAATTCTTCCGGAATTTGGATTTCTTGCAAGATTCTCCAAATAAACTCCCAGCCAAGTTTGTCATAAGCTTTTGACAAGTCCACCTTTATAGCAAAGGCTCCTTTCCTTCCCTTCATTCTTTCCATCGTGTGCATGGCTTCTTTGGCAATAATTATATTTTCATGGATTAGCCTACCTGGTACAAAACCAGTCTGGTAAGGAGATACCAAATTATTCATATGCATCTTGAATCTTCCTACAATAGTTTTGCTCAACACCTTATAAATAGTATTACATAACGATATTGGCGTATATTGGGAAACCATATTTGGATTATCTACCTTGGGGATTAAACAAATGTCTGTTTTGTTTATATGTTCAATCTCCCTAGGGTTGTCCCACAACTTGCTCACATAAGCACAAACCGTATCTCCAACCACTTCCCAAGATTTTTGATAAAACCCCGCCGGGAAACCATCGGGCCCAGGAGCTTTCCAAGGTTTCATATCAAACATAGCTCTTCTGATCTCGTCTTTACTGATCTTAGCTCCCATCTTCAAAAGATCTTCTTCTGGAATTGCTTTAAAAGTGATCTTGGTCTGATGCCAACAGTTCCATTTATCACTAATGGAAAACAACTTCTGAAACTTCTCATTCACATGCTTTTTAATTTCATCACTATCATCAATCCATTCTCCATTATCACCTTTTATAGTCATAATTCTGTTCTTCCTCCTCCTATTGACATTCTTTAAATGATAATATTTGGTATTTCGATCTCCATCCGTTAGCCAAGATACTCGCGATCTTTGGAACCACATGAGTTCCTCTTGTTTCAATATATACTTCAACTCCTCCTGAAACTTCTTTTCCAGTCTGACCAGTCCTATAATGTTGGTTCTTTTATGAATATTGCGTTGGATACCCTCCAACCTAGCCATTAAACTTCTCTTACTTTTCTGAATATGATGAATACATCATTCCTTCCATTCAGTAGCATCACATTGAATACGTTGAAGGTTTTGCACAAGATCCACACTATTTCTCCAAAAACCTTTCAACCTATCCATATAATTTTTTTCAAGAAGCCAAGCACTTTCAAACCGAAATGATTTAGGAGTTCTCTCAGTAACATCATTATCAAGAGATATCATGATCGGGTGATGGTCTGAAAAGTCAACTCTCGTTAGCACTTTTACTTGAGCCTCAGTGAACATTAATCTCCAATCTTCATTACTTATAGCCCTATCTAATCTTTCATAGATACGGTTCCCACTATTGTAAATTGGACCTCTCCAAGTGTAAGTAGGTCCTTTGGCTCTAAGATCAGATAAATTACACGCCTCCATATTGTTCCTAAAACTGCTGCATTTGCGACTTGAAACCTGCCCACCTCCCTTTTTTTCGTTTGCATAGGCTATATCATTAAAATTTCCTGCTACTAGCCACGGCAAGGCCATTGTTGCTGCTACCACTCTCATATTCTCCCATAATTGAATTCGACGAGAGTCATTTGGACTTGCGTATACCACCGTAAAAAACCACTTCTGCCCTTTATTATTCACAACCTGCATGTGGATAGCCTGATCCATTTTGCTAATGAACTCTATTTTTAAATTGTCTTCTTTGCATGCAACTATGATTCCTCCTGCATAGCCTGTGTTCTCCACCAGAATAAATTTATGAAATCCCATCTTTTGTAATGGAACCTTCAATTTTACTGGATCACATCTTGTCTCCATGATAGCATAAATTTCAGGTTTGTATATATCAACGTAATGTTTGCTAAACCTGAAAAAATCTTGCCGTGCTGCTCCTCTACAATTCCAAACTATTATATTATGTCTTCCTATCATTTATAATTAATAGCAAGAGAACAAACGCTACTCCTTTAGACGGCAACAACCTCCCCTTCGGGGGTCTCCCCCACAAACTCAACTTCTTCATCCTCAATCTCAACATGACACCCCCCAATTGTGGATTCTTCAAACTTTTTTGAGAGCAAATCCTCCACGATAGTGTTATGATTTAGAGATTCATCAGGTGGCCTTGTAGCTTGATGAACTGTTATTTCATTCCCATCCTCATACTGCCCCAAACTTCCTCCAACCTGCATGTCTCCTTTTGTTTTATCAAATTTTGTCTTCTCCATTTTGTTTAGAGAATTCAAGTCCAGGTGCGACATATGATCGACCATAGGCTTTGTAATTTCTCTCCGCTTGCTAATGATGTTGTCCTCCAAAAAATCCACGTTTTTATTTTTCTCGTACATGCTTTCGATTGTTTTTTTCATAACTCCCGTCTGTTTTTCTGTAAGTCTTGTCCTTCCACGTGTCACTAGTTGATTTGCCCGTTGACTTCTACCATTCTTCTCCAGCTGTCTCCCTTTACTTTTTTTCTTGTGAATTGTAGCATTATGGGTCTTCTCCACCTGGCATCCAGACACGTTGCTTTCATTAATGATAATTATATCATTATCATTGTTTTCATTGCCTCTATCAATAGTCATCATGACTAAATCATTGCTCCTGTCGGCCCCACTTTTGTTATTTATTGTTTCCCCATCATTGCTCTTGTCTCCCACCAAATCATTTGTAATCATAACTCTATCATTTTTTTCCGCTTCAATTGTATCCTGTTTATTCCCTTCCTTTTTTGTCCCACTAGCTTCTGCCACGTCACCCATCAGGGGTGCAAAACGCGATCCCGATTTTCCTCCCCAGTTGTTGTTCACCGTCTTCCTCGTCTTCCCCTCCGGTAGCTTCTTCCCACGCCAAGATTTTTGCACCACTTGCCATGGACCTTCAGTTAGCTTACTCTTATTTTGATCATGAAGGCTATGGCTCTGAATTTGCTTTCCAGAATTATCAGCAACTGATTTCCCTTCACATATAACTCCTTTACCAGCACCCTCCACTTCTTTGTCACGTTCCTTACAACCATCTTGGTAATGTCCAAACCTCCCACATTTTAAACATAGCATGTGCAGCCCCTCATACTCTATCTTGTAGTTCTTTTCATTGATGGAGAACATTGCAAGAAGAGGTTTTGAGATGTTCACTTCAACACTGATTCTCGCATATTTGCCTCTTTCTCTCTGAAGCGTATTTTTGTCCACCTTGACCGTTCTTCCAGCCAGATCCCCAATAACATGAAGCACCTTCGGATCATAGTATTCTATTGGCAGCCCTGATATTCGGACCCAAACAGCCTCATTCACAATGTTCTCATTTTCCGGGTGGAAATCTGGCGACCATTCCTTTACCGTCAAATAATGATCGTAAATAAACCAGGGCCCATCTGCAAGAGCAGCATTCCTATATTCTTCATGCGTAAATGCTACCAAATAATAGTCATGGCTCAGATCTATTATATTGATAATCCCTTCCGCACCCACATCTGCTTTAATCTATTTTCCAAAGCTTTATAACCAATTCTCCTTCCAAGGAGCTTAACGATAACTCCACGTCTCCAAGGCCGCTGGATTCTCTTCTTCTCATGTTTTGACAAAACGATTTGCGGACAATCATACCCTCCAATCTGGTATTCATTGACTTTGATACCATTGATCATGCTATCAGTTTCATCCTCCCACATTCCTTCATTCACATCATCTTCCAGCTCCTGCACTGAATTATGGTCCTCCCCCGTGACAATATTCCTGTAAGAAGTAGGGAGACCTCTCGGCGATTCAACTGGTGGTGCTTGTGGATCATGCAACTCTTTGTCTTTCCTTATGCTACGTTCCCGCAAGTCCTCTTCCTCCAACGTTTCTCCATGCAAAGTTGTTGACGGCACAAACCCTAGCAGGGGATTCGAAGTCATGCTAAGAGATATCTTAGGCATGCAATAATCTCCTTATTAGTTTAATATAGCTATTAATTGTTTTTATTATGAAAATACAATTAATTAGTTTGATTGCTATAAGGAATAATTTCATAATTATTATTAGACATCTCATATGTTTCTCTATGGTGTGTGTATCTTTAGTAGAATACATATTAAAGAAGATTAATAATGTAGACAAATAAGTGATCAAATATATTTATTGGTTAGAAATCAAATGATTATATTAATTGGTATTCAATAACACTCATGTAAAATAAATTTTAAAATCAAATATGTTTCCTTATACATTTAAATTTATTTTATTTTATTTACAAATTAATTAAACCTATCATATTAATTAAATTTGATTCCAATCAATTTTATTGATTTTATATAGCATGTTTAGCAGCATCTAATTAAATAAAAATGAATAACAAACTCTTTAATAACAATAACCCCTTAACTCATATGCATCCAGCAAACCAACTATCATGTGTCTTCACAAAGTCACATGAGGATAACTACAATTCACTCCATAATTGGGATAGAGAATAGTGCTCAACTATCTGACCATCATGCAATATGGATCCTTTAATTTGAAAATTAATTTCCAAAACAGAAATTTAGTTTAGGAAGATTGATAGGAAAATCCCACATTTTATACAATGACTTTAAAATTTAAAGTGTTGTTCAAAATCATTTACTTTTCCAAAGCAGGGTAATACCGTAATAGACCTTCTAACTTTTATTATGATTTTTCTGTTCCTGTAAACATTGAGCAGTGTATTTTGAACTTGCATTGAAAAATATTAAGTGACTTTTAAAATCTGCAGTGTAACGTGTTAAGGAACAATTAGTAATAATGATGGTTAAAAAAACTATTAAATAATTGTCTTTAATAAAAAATCAATTACCTTGTAAAAGAATGAGAAAGGGTAGAATGTTTCCAATGCAAGTCTTTTAAAATTCTACACGTTAAAACATTGTAAAAATAACTGTAATAATTAATTAAGTTAAGCAATTAATGTAAGCAATGATTATAATGATCAAATGATATTAGGAATACAAAATAGGCTGTTAAATTGTTTTAATTAGGGTAATGACATAAATTTAGTGTTATTCAACTTTATTATATTAAAAGTAAATTTAACTAAATTAAAAACCGTGCATATAATTTGAAAAACAAAACTAATTTTAAAAAATAAAATAAAATATTATAAATATAAATTTAAAATAAAATCAAATGAATTTTAAACTATATTTGTTTTAAATTGTGTTTTTCTCCTAAAATAAAATATTATATTATGAATATAATTAAAAAGAGATAAATTTTAAAAGAGTTTCATATATTAGAGTTTCCTATATCTTAGAATGAAAGCTTAATAGTCTAATATTTTAGTTAATGTTTTCTCTTTATTCCTCTAAAATAAAATATTTTATTTTGATTTCAATATTTAACAGTATACGAAGATTTCAATCATAACTTCAAAAATAAATTCTTCAAAATAATTGCATATAATTTTTAAGAGACCAATGAAATGTTAAAAATAAGATTACGCTATTAATTTATTGGTTTAAATACACTTTTGGTCCCCCTATTTTCATGTTTTTTAAGTTTTAGTCCTCCCATTTTAAAATCCAGGTTTTTGGTCCCTAAACTTTACCTCACTTGAAATTTTGTTGGTCCTCCATCAATTTTGCATAGCTGGCTGTGATGATTAAGATAAAAAAAATTAATTTTAATTACTTGGCATTGGTGACTAGATTATTTTATTATTTATTTAATTAAGTTTTTTTTATAAATATATTTTAAGACAAATTTTATTTAGAAATTTATTTGAGAATTATTTAAGACAACTTTTAAAATGATAATACTAGGCCCATATGCAAATTGACTACGAAGTCACTCACCTCTAGCCCATTAAAGTGTTACTTACTGAGTTTGTTCAGTCTATATAAACAGCCAAATTTTCTTCATCTGAAACGATGTGGGACTGCTACTGCGACTATTTCTATATTCATTGCAAACAAAAGCAACACAAAATGCACTTGAGCACTTGCAATCCAAATACGTGGTTCCATTCCATAAACCTTCTTTTATAAAACAAATCTGCTACATTTGTACATATATCAAAGCAAACTTCAATGCCACACTTTTTTACTCATTGCAAACTGCATCATCATCATCACTCACTTTTTCTTTTCAATGATGCATCATTAATTGTTGAAGTAACTCTGAGCAAGGTCACATAATGGGAAGAGGAGGAACATGCACATGCAAATTTTTTCATAGAAAATTAGTGTTCATTTGAATTGATTGTTACTCTCTCTATTTCTCTTTTAATTTTAGATGTCTCGTTGAATAATGACTATAACATAAGTGCTCTTGCACTCTTATTTTCATTTGTTATTTTCTTCATTCTTTAACCAACAAAAATGCAAGCTACAAGTCACCTTGAATATTGACCAAGATAGGTTATAAATCCAAAAGTTATGAATTATACTGTGAGTTTTTTTAGGATGTCATAGAACTTGTGTAACACCCATATATAAATACATGCATCAAATCATATAAGTATACATGAATCCAAGTATTTGGTACTGAAATACCAATAAGTTCCTAGACAACACATTATACATATTAATGCCCAAATACAAAAGTTCTACACAATGGCATAATACATACAAGATGTTCAAAATAAAATACTAAGAACTAGATCAAACAATGATCTCAAAAGAACTCCACAACGGAAGCTTCGCCATATCCAAAATAAGCACAAGGAATAAGGAAATCAAACTTCTTTCTCCTTACCCTTCGCGGAACCTGTAGTACCTGAAATCAATATATAATGGGGTGAGATATAAAATCCCAGTGGGTTCCCTATCCTATGGATCCTCTCGGCTTTACAAGGTTCTAGCCTATAAGTCTCAAGTCATAAGGAACTAGACCTTGAGTTCTCACACTATCATTATATGGAATCATACTTAGAGTTCAACAACTCAACACAAGATTACTAATCGGAAACCAATACCAAGGCATCCCCATATTCCCGTCCCCTTCTACGTCTAGGAGGTGGCACGAGTCATGGATCCTTTGGAAAAATCTTGACATACGACATGGATTCGGACTCATGAGCCTTTCCCCATGAATCGTCACTTCACATGGCCCGTACACCATCACAAGTCTCTACCCGTAGGTTCCATTCGTACACAACAGCGGGAATCAAACCTGCCAAGATTATTGTGCCTCTCTGCACGGTGAATGCCTGTTAGCATTCAAAGGAAAAATAAAGAAATAAAGAAAATACAACGGTTCCGATTAATACATCAACAATGGTGATCGCTTCCGCAAACCACTAGGCCTGTTAGCCTTTCCTCATAAGATTCCAACACGTATGTTCCATATAATGTCTCATCCTAGGTTTCTTTGTTAAGCTACACAACCTAACAATTCCTAGTTTTCCTCACTTATTCTTTATTCCCATAACAATGTAGTTATTTAACCCTCTCGATATAAACACATATAACAAGGTATTACCAATCCACCTGCAGTAGAACTCAAACAACAATTATAGAGTACATAAGCATCATACCAAGAGCATAACGTCCTCATGGTTCCAAAATCTACACCACTACAAAGTACACACTCCTAGCCTATTACTGCTTCGAACGGTGGTTAAAACAGAGTTACGATTCAAAAGTTATGCTTGAAACAATTTTCATTAAGTTAAGAAAATTTGGTTAAGGAAGCTTCAGTTCGCGCCGCGCAACAACTAGGTCGCGCCGCGAACCCTCTGGCAGAAGCAAACCATCATAATTTCCAACAATGTTCGCGCCGCTAACTAATCTATGCGCCGCCAACCTCTGGCAGTAGCAAAACTCTAAAGATTTCCAAACTATTCGCGCCGCGAACCCCAGTACGCGCCGCGTACTGAAGGCAGAAGCAAAACCCCTAAAAAACCTGCATAGTTCGCGCCGCGCAGCCCCGTTCGCGCCGCGAAGCGCGGGAGAACTCAGTTCTCAGTTCTGCTTCACTCACAACTTTCCATGGTTCAAAACCATCTAAACCATCTAAACCTGTTCCAGATCAGATTAAAGCATAGATACAAACTATAGATGATCTATTTATGGATTATAATCACTTTACTCATGAACATTGATGAACTTGTCCAAAACCTAGATTTCCTCTATACAAAATCCCTAAATCGAAACTTATGATTTCTCATCCACAATCAAAGCTGTAAGTTTCTAACTAGAACCCACCTCGATTAAGAGTCGTTGATGTCGAAGATGAGTTGATTCGGCGGAGAAACGACGAAGATCCAAGCTTTTCCTCTTTCTCCTCTTGCTCTTCCTTCTCTCTACTTCTTCTCTCTATCTTTCTCTTTTTGATGTAGAATGAAGAAGAAAGGCAAAAAGGAAAGGATATAAGAAAATATCTTTAAGTTAACACTACTAACTTAATGTCCAAAAGTATCTCTAACGTATCAATTGATAAAACCTCAGTGTCAGTTAATACATTAGAGAATTTAATTTAATACGGGGTATTACATCCTCCCCCACTTAAATAGAAATTCGTCCCCGAATTTAAGAATTACCTGAAAAGGTGAGGGTAAGTATCCCGCATTTCCGATTCAAGTTCCCATGTAGCATCACCCGGATGTGTCACATCCCACTGAATCTTGACAAGAGGAATCTCCTTGTTGCGTAACACTTTAGTCTCTCTTCCTACGATACGGCTCGGTAAGGGTTCAAAAGTCAAATCTGATTCTATCTCAATTGCATCTGGTAACACCGGCTGGAGAGGATCGGGAATAAACTTCCTCAGTTGAGACACGTGGAAAACATCATGCATTTCTGATAGAGAAGGTGGTAAGGCTAAACGGTAAGCTACTTCACCAATCCTCTCTAGAATCTCATACGGTCCCACGTATCTCGGACTTAACTTCCTTGACTTAAACGGTCCTTTCAACCTCAACCTCGGAGTAACTTTCAAAAATACATGGTCACCTTCCATAAACTCCAAAGGCCTCCTACGGTTATCCGCATAACTCTTCTGACGATCCTGTGCTTGTTTAACCTTCTCACGAATCATTCTAATCTTGTCCGTGGTCTCTTGAATAATTTCGGGTCCCAAAATTCTATCATCACCAACTTCTGACCAACACAACGGCGTTCTACATTTTCTCCCATACAATGCCTCATAAGGTGCCATACCGATACTCGCATGATAACTGTTATTGTATGCAAATTCAATCAATGGTAAAAGCTCCTTCCAATTTCCTCTACTTTCAAGTACACAAGCTCTTAACATATCTTCCAAGGTTTGTATCGTTCGTTCCGTTTGACCATCTGATTGAGGGTGGTTCGACGTGCTCAAACATAATTTAGATCCCATCGCTTGTTGAAAAGCTCTCCAAAACCTTGAAGTAAACTTTGGATCTCTATCCGACACAATACTAGAGGGTACACCGTGCAACTTCACAATCTCTGCGACAAACAACCGTGCAAGATGACTTGCCTTGTAAGTAGTCTTCACGGCTAAGAAATGTGCAGATTTCGTCAACCGATCTACAATCACCCAAATAGAATCATATCCACCTTGAGTACGAGGTAAACTAACCGCAAAATCCATTGAAATACTATCCCACTTCCATATTGGAATCTCTAGTGGTTGTAACAATCCACCCGGCCTTTGATGTTCAATCTTTACTTGTTGGCACACCGCACACTCTGATACGTACACTGCGACATCTCTTTTCATTCCGGACCACCAATAATCCCCTTTTAAATCTTGGTACATTTTTGAAGAACCCGGATGTATAGTGAAAGCACCCTTGTGAGCTTCATCCAAAATCCTTCTTTTCAATAACGCATCATCCGGAACACAAATCCTCTGATTAAACATAATCACTCCATCTGTAGCTCGAGTAAAACCTGGTTGAACCAACACCTCTTGTAACTTAGTATCAGACGCTTGTGCTTGTTGGATGTCGTTTCTCAAAATAGAATTAACATTCAAGTTTCCTATCAATACTCCATTTTGGGTCCAAACAAATTGAAGGTTGAGATCTCGAAATTTCTCCAATAATGCATACTCTGACATCATTAATTCGGCCCTCTTTAACACCTTCCGACTCAAAGCATCCGCCACTTTATTTGCTTTGCCTGGATGATACTTCAAGTCAAAATCATAATCCTTTAAGTATTCCATCCACCGCCTCTGACGCATATTCAACTCCTTCTGGTCGAATAGGTACTTTAAGCTCTTGTGGTCGCTGAACATTTCAAAATGAACTCCATACAAGTAATGACGCCACACCTTCAGAGTAAAAACAACCGCAGCCAATTCTAAATCATGAGTTGGATAATTCTCTTCGTGAACCTTTAACTGTCGGGATGTGTATGCTACCACCTGACCATCCTGCATCAAAACCCCTCCTAATCCTTTCTTGGAAGCATCACAAAATACTTCATAGGACTTATTTGGGTCAGGAACGATCAAAACAGGAGCAGTCGTCAATCTTTCCTTCAAGCCCATGAAACTCTGTTCACACCCCGGATCCCAATCATAAGGACACTCCTTCCGAGTAAGTCTAGTCATTGGTAAAGCCAATTGAGAAAACCCTTTTATAAATCTTCTGTAGTAGCCGGCTAAGCCCAAGAAACTTCGGACTTCTGAGACATTGCTCGGTCTCTCCCAATTAATTACCGCTTCAATTTTTGTCGGGTCCACTGCCACACCTCCTTGAGATATAACATGACCAAGAAATCTTACCTCTGTCATCCAAAACTCACACTTGCTTAACTTAGCAAACAATTGATTTTCTTGCAATACCGACAGAACAATCCGCAGGTGTCCTTCGTGCTCTTGTGGAGTACGAGAATAAATAAGAATGTCATCGATAAAGACTACCACAAATTGATCTAAGTAAGGCTGAAATAACCAATTCATATAATCCATGAAAACAGCTGGAGCATTCGTAACACCGAAAGGCATCACCAAGAATTCGTAATGACCATAACGGGTTCTAAATGCAGTCTTTGGCACATCTGAGCTCTTCACACGGATTTGGTGATAACCTGACCGCAAATCAATCTTCGAGAACACACAGGCTCCTTTCAATTGATCTAACAAGTCGTTTATCCTAGGCAAAGGGTATTTGTTCTTGATGGTGGCCTTATTCAACCGACGGTAATCAATACATAGTCTCATCCCACCATCCTTTTTCTTTACTAACAACACTGGAGCTCTCCACGGTGAGACACTAGGTCGCACAAAATGTTTAGCCATTAGTTCTTCCAATTGCCCCTTTAATTCTCTTAATTCAAGTGGTGCCATCCGATACGGAGAAACGGATATAGGAGCCGTTCCCGGTACCAGGTCAATAGAGAATTCCACTTCCCTTTCCGGAGGAAGAGAAGTGACATCCTCGGGAAAAACATCGGGAAATTCTCTAACGACAACAATTTGTGAAACCTCTAACTTGTCACCCGTCTCCTTAGTGAGAACCAACAGAACAGACTTCTCTTTCTCAAACAAGAAATTAATCATACCTACCGTACCTTCTAGTATAGTAGTCAACACATCCTTCGGAGTAGCTTCTTCAGTTGGAATAATGATTAACTTCTCCTCACACCCAATGAACACCGAATTAGCAGAAAGCCAATCCATTCCCAATACAACGTCTACCTTCTTAAGTGGTAAGCAAACAAGATCAATCTGGAAATTCCTACCACCCACAGATAACACACAATTTTCACACACCAACGGTGTCTCTACCATCTCATCCATAGCAGTAGTAACCGCCATAGGAGGAAATAAAGGAGTAGCTTGCAACCCAAGTCGCTTCATACATTGTAATGACACAAAAGAGTGTGTTGCTCCACAATCAAATAGAACAAAACAAGAATGCCCATTAATGAAACACGTACCCGCAATCAAAGAGTTATCACCCTTGGTCTTCTTAGCATCCAAGGTATAAACTCTACCAGTACCCCTTCCTTGAACTTGATTCCTATTCTGAGGACAATTCCTAGCCATATGCCCTTCTTGATGACAATGGAAACATTTCACCCCTTCAAAGGCACATCTTCCAAGGTGATTCTTACCACAACTACGACACACCGGAGGTGCACTAGACCGAGGACCTTGCACTTGCTTTCCTTTGAAAGCTTGTGGCCTAGGTCGAAATTGTTGGCTTGGCCTTCCTCTTTCATGTTGATTCTTCTTCTTCAAATCTTCCTCGGCCTGAACTTTCTTCAAACTAGTCTCAGCCACATAACATTGTCGCAACAACTCCGTATAAGTAGTGAACTCCCTCTGGGACACACTATGTGAGATATCAGCCCTTAAACCAAACAGAAACTGGTCCACCTTCCAACCCTCATCAGGAGCATACGCGGCCTGCCTAGAGTAAGCAGCCAAAATTTCAAACTTCTCAGCATAAGTAGCTACTGACATATTGTCCTGCCTTAACTGCTGGAACTCCAATTCCTTCTTAGTCCTCAGTGAACTAGGAAAGTATTTCTCCATAAAAGTGGTCTTGAAATTCTCCCATTCCTTAGGTACTCCCTGAGTAGTCATCAAAGCAGAAGCACCTTTCCACCACCTCATAGCTGGACCTTTCAGCGAATGAGAAGCAAACACTACCTTGTCCTCTTCACTACAATGCACGATCTCAAAGATTCCTTCTACATTGGCCACCCACTCATGCGCCTTTATAGGATCTAATCCACCATGAAATTCCGGAGGATTCATGCGAATGAAATCCCTATAAGTCCCACCTACAGCTTCGGGCACAACCATTGGAGCATTATGACCGCCATTCATCTGTTGCATCATCTGCAGCATGAACTGATTCTGCTGCTGTTGCATCTGTTGCATGAACTGGGGCCATGGAACATTCGCACCGCCATCCGGTGTATTCACTTGTGGAGGTCTTGTGGGGGGTCGACCACGAGTCCTGCGTCCGTCCGCCATGTTCCTGGAGGTTATCAAAATGGGATTAAGTTGATCAGGCTCAATACCATAGTCATAACACAACAAAACTCATGGGAACACAACACATCTTGGACAGAAAGAAACACTTATAATATCTCATGTCTAGGTCGAGGATACGACCTGCTCTGATACCAACTGTAACACCCATATATAAATACATGCATCAAATCATATAAGTATACATGAATCCAAGTATTTGGTACTGAAATACCAATAAGTTCCTAGACAACACATTATACATATTAATGCCCAAATACAAAAGTTCTACACAATGGCATAATACATACAAGATGTTCAAAATAAAATACTAAGAACTAGATCAAACAATGATCTCAAAAGAACTCCACAACGGAAGCTTCGCCATATCCAAAATAAGCACAAGGAATAAGGAAATCAAACTTCTTTCTCCTTACCCTTCGCGGAACCTGTAGTACCTGAAATCAATATATAATGGGGTGAGATATAAAATCCCAGTGGGTTCCCTATCCTATGGATCCTCTCGGCTTTACAAGGTTCTAGCCTATAAGTCTCAAGTCATAAGGAACTAGACCTTGAGTTCTCACACTATCATTATATGGAATCATACTTAGAGTTCAACAACTCAACACAAGATTACTAATCGGAAACCAATACCAAGGCATCCCCATATTCCCGTCCCCTTCTACGTCTAGGAGGTGGCACGAGTCATGGATCCTTTGGAAAAATCTTGACATACGACATGGATTCGGACTCATGAGCCTTTCCCCATGAATCGTCACTTCACATGGCCCGTACACCATCACAAGTCTCTACCCGTAGGTTCCATTCGTACACAACAGCGGGAATCAAACCTGCCAAGATTATTGTGCCTCTCTGCACGGTGAATGCCTGTTAGCATTCAAAGGAAAAATAAAGAAATAAAGAAAATACAACGGTTCCGATTAATACATCAACAATGGTGATCGCTTCCGCAAACCACTAGGCCTGTTAGCCTTTCCTCATAAGATTCCAACACGTATGTTCCATATAATGTCTCATCCTAGGTTTCTTTGTTAAGCTACACAACCTAACAATTCCTAGTTTTCCTCACTTATTCTTTATTCCCATAACAATGTAGTTATTTAACCCTCTCGATATAAACACATATAACAAGGTATTACCAATCCACCTGCAGTAGAACTCAAACAACAATTATAGAGTACATAAGCATCATACCAAGAGCATAACGTCCTCATGGTTCCAAAATCTACACCACTACAAAGTACACACTCCTAGCCTATTACTGCTTCGAACGGTGGTTAAAACAGAGTTACGATTCAAAAGTTATGCTTGAAACAATTTTCATTAAGTTAAGAAAATTTGGTTAAGGAAGCTTCAGTTCGCGCCGCGCAACAACTAGGTCGCGCCGCGAACCCTCTGGCAGAAGCAAACCATCATAATTTCCAACAATGTTCGCGCCGCTAACTAATCTATGCGCCGCCAACCTCTGGCAGTAGCAAAACTCTAAAGATTTCCAAACTATTCGCGCCGCGAACCCCAGTACGCGCCGCGTACTGAAGGCAGAAGCAAAACCCCTAAAAAACCTGCATAGTTCGCGCCGCGCAGCCCCGTTCGCACCGCGAAGCGCGCGAGAACTCAGTTCTCAGTTCTGCTTCACTCACAACTTTCCATGGTTCAAAACCATCTAAACCATCTAAACCTGTTCCAGATCAGATTAAAGCATAGATACAAACTATAGATGATCTATTTATGGATTATAATCACTTTACTCATGAACATTGATGAACTTGTCCAAAACCTAGATTTCCTCTATACAAAATCCCTAAATCGAAACTTATGATTTCTCATCCACAATCAAAGCTGTAAGTTTCTAACTAGAACCCACCTCGATTAAGAGTCGTTGATGTCGAAGATGAGTTGATTCGGCGGAGAAACGACGAAGATCCAAGCTTTTCCTCTTTCTCCTCTTGCTCTTCCTTCTCTCTACTTCTTCTCTCTATCTTTCTCTTTTTGATGTAGAATGAAGAAGAAAGGCAAAAAGGAAAGGATATAAGAAAATATCTTTAAGTTAACACTACTAACTTAATGTCCAAAAGTATCTCTAACGTATCAATTGATAAAACCTCAGTGTCAGTTAATACATTAGAGCATTTAATTTAATACGGGGTATTACAACTTGTCTGGTTTTAGTGCAATGATGTTACCATTAGAGAGGATGCGGGTTCTTTTCATGATGAAAGAATTTGTTCTTCATTCTCTTATGATTAATGGGCTTTTGAAACAGTTTGTTCTTCATTCTCTTCTGAATCTTCCCGTGTGTGGTGTCGTTTTTTTTACCTCCCCGTTTCACTTGGGAGGACGGCACGCTAAACCCTTCACGCGAAATTTGGAAGGAGAATGCGCCCGTGGTGGGATGAATTTTATTTCAGTTCTTCCTACGATATCACACGAACTTTCTTATTTGTCCTACGAGTAGGAAAGGGGAAAAAAGATCTCAACTAAACCCTAAGAGTTTGCTAAGTGTGGGGATTTCACCTAGACTAGAAATTCTGGAGTCCGGGAGGTCGGTTATACATAGGGAAGTGTTTAAACACCCTACATATCTGTAGTACTCTACAGGAACCTTCTCTGTGTCTAAATGTGTTTGTGCTGCTAATGATTATTGGGAAAGTTTCTCCTTTGTGTTAGGAGAAGGAATTGAATTGAATAAAAGAAAGACAGACAGACAGACAGACTATTTTTGGTATTTTATTAGCTCGCTGAGATTCCTTGTGAACCTCATGCCTACATATCCCTAATGGAAGTCAGAGCTTAATGTAGTTCGGGGAACTAATTAATTATTAATTATTTTTGGGTGCCTTGCTTGAAGCTCAAGGTTGAAGCTTTGAATTAAATCTCTGTTTATAGTAAAGAGACATGAAGTCATCTTTATAGAGAGGTATTTCTACTATTCCACCACAAACATTAAAAGAGTGACAGAATAACTGAATTCATTTCATTCAAGAGGGGGACCTTACTTGTGTATGTGCAAGTATACCAGTCAAATGCCTCTTAAATGAAAGAAAAATGCTTATCCAAATTAGGGAAAGTTACCACATGTCTGGGTTTTACTGCCAGCTCATGCCTTTCCAAATCCTAAATGGGAGACTTGATTGAAATTGAAATGAAATGTAATGTTTGTTTGTTTGAATGTGGTGAGATAGAAGAAAGATCTCTCTATAGAGATAAGCTATGTCTATCTACTGTATAAAAGATTTGATTTTTTAACTGGCTTGCATGAGGCCCAAGCTTGAGGCTTTTTAATTGATTGATTGTTTATTGACTCTGGGAGAAAACTCCACTGGGGATTAATTTACAAGGGATTTTTATGTTCTGTACAAAGCCCAGAATTGAGGCTGACTCTACTTGGGGAGTGTTTATTTGGATGGATTTTATTTGGTGTTCTGTACAAAGCCCAGAATTGAGGCTGACTCTAGCTAGGGAAAACATTATTTTCTGCCTTGTACGAAGCCCAAGGTTGTGGCGGACTCTTAAATAAACTGAGTATGGATGACTCTATGGGAAAAGATCCTAGATGTTAGGAATCTTTGACACATGAAATATGGTTTATTTGCCTTGTACAAAGCCCAAGGTTGTGGCTACTGAACAATGAAGGACTTACTAGGGGAGACTCTATTATCTGCCTTGTACAATGCCCAAGGTTGAGGCTGACTATTAACAGGGAGTTTTATTGTTTTGGTGCCTTGTATGAAGCCCAAGGTTGAGGCTAACTGTTTTTTTTTGTTGGTTTTGACTCTATTGAAGGATTTATTTATTAAAAGACTGATTTTTGGAAGCTAACCCTTTCCAGGGATTTTGACTCAGCTGGTAGAATTGTCTGTTAAAAGACTGATTTTTGTCATGTTTTTGGAGGCTGACCCTTTCCAGGGGTTTTGACTCTTTTGGGGAAATTATCTCCTAAGAGAAATGAATCTTTGTTTTTTTTGAAGAAATGATTTTGGAGGCTAACCCTTTCCAGGGGTTTTTGTTAAGATGAAAGAAATGATTTGGAGGCTAACCCTTTCCAGGGGTTTTTGTTAAGATGATTGGCAGAAAGATTATCTAGTGGAGACTTCTTGTTTAAAGACCAAGATGAAGGCTGACACTGACTGAGGATAAGCAAACATGGATCCTAGACTCTGCTAAGGAAGATTGATGAGGATAAGGGTGACAAAGACTGTCCATGTCTCTCATTCCAAAAGGTGTACTCAATGTAAAATTGAGACAAACTTAGCTTGTTTAAAGTCTGGTTTAAAATGGAAGAAACTCACCAGGGTATGTTAAAAGGTGACTAAAGACCTGTTCCTATGTTTATAAGAAACCTGATGGGTCCTTGTATACAAGCTCAAGAGGAAGCTGGAAATGCTTTTAAGAAGCCTGTGGGTCCTTGTACAAAGCCCAAGAGGAGGCTAATCGAGGGTCATCGAGGGTCCTTGTTATAGCACAAGAGAAAGCTATGTAGTTTTGAACTTATTTTGGCTCTAAGCAAATGGGTAAGAGGTTTCACCGGGAATAATTCCTCTTGGGTGGATGTGTCCTATTTTTTGGATTCTAAGGTTTTTGCCAAGATGTTTCACCGGGAATAATTCATCTTGGGGGTTTGAACTACAGATCTCTAATTAGGAAAGAGCCTTCACCGGGAAGACATTCTCAATCCTAGGTCATATTCCTATAATATATATATAGTTTAACTGTCCTAGGGTTTACACTCAAACGTAGTTCTAAACTAATATATATGCACAGTTTATATTTGACAGTAATTTAAATAAAGACTGTAAATTGAAAGCTTGTAAAGCCTAACCTGGATGGAGTGGAGGCCTTTGAAGAAGTATGTACAGAGCCTCAACAGTAATTGGTGGATAACAGTTGAATATATATATGATAAACAGTTAATGGTTTTTTGAAAACAGAAGAAGTGAAGATGGACAAAGGTCACATAGGTATCTGAAGAGTTTCACCGGGAATAATGCCCTTCAAATACCAGAAGAATGTTTTGAAAACAGAAAGGAGATTTTGAAAATACAGTTTTGAAAACAAGCTAAGAAGAGAAGAAGGTGTTGGGACTTACACTCTATTAGAGGCCCACTTGAAAATGATTCACTGTTATGAGAAACAGTTGAAAATGATTGAAATGATATAAGGTTTTGTTGTTTGAAAACCTTAATCGTCTGTTTGATCGAAGATTGAAAACAGTTTTGAATATTGACAAAAGTCAACTTAATTAAGGCAAAGATGAAATCTATACCTAATTAAGACCTAAATAAATAGGGTTTTATCATAAAATTATTCACAAAGTAATTAGGTTAAAATAAAATGAAAATATATATTTTAAAGTGTTTAAGAAAACATTTAAAACATACTATTTTAAACCTATTTAAAATACATGAAATAAATAATATTTTTATGATTTTTTTGGTTATTCATAAAATAGGTATATTAAATAACAAGTGTGTGAAAAATGAAGTGAAAATGAATTAATTTGATAGGTGAATTAATTGTGTGAAGTTTGTGAGAAAAATGAAAGAAAATGGGTGTTAAAAAAATAGTTTGGCCCTTGGAGGATTTGAACCCACGCCCTCTAGGTCACACACTCAAAACAAACACCACTGAGCCAGCGCGCGTGTGGTGATAGCAAACTGGCTTCAAGGCAATTCATATATTGCTCAAGTGTATAGGAGCAAAAAAGAAAATAAAATCAAAAGGTCTGAGGCGAGGGGGATTCGAACCCCAGACCTTGGGCATGAGGAGACTAAGAGCGCATGTGAGGCCACTAGGGCAAACGATGAATTCGTTTGTAAAACACAAACCATTCAAAATAAAATAAACTTGGCCCTCGGATTTGAAATTTGTGCGCCACCACCATTGTCATCTTCTTCCTCAAGCTCCAACAATTTGAATTTCTGAACTCTCTCAATTCTCAACCATTTGCAACGATATAAAGACCAAACTTGCTCTAAATTCACTCACGATTCTAAATATGTAACTATTATGAATTTATATTAACTATATCTACTGAATTATCTAAAATACGTGAAGAACCCTAAAATTTGGAATTCAAATTAAATGACTATACTGAAGCATAAATGACTGATGATAGAGGGTTTTTAATCCTCTTATGATGCTGAATAGAATGGTGTTGAGTTTTAGCCAGAAAGATACACGAATCAAAGAGGTGGAGTTGAGAAACTTACCTCTGAAAATGAAGGTCGTGAGGAAGTTAGAGAGCACCTGGGCTTGTATGAATGATCCCAAAAGCTTCCTTGTGACTCAGTGATGCTAACTGGATGTTTATTGTAACTTCAATTCTCCTGAATTGCTCTATGGACCTCCCTCGATTTGAGCTTCAAGTGAACATGGAGAGTGATGATTCTTGAGTTACAGACGAGCTGCAGCCATCTGGATAGCTCCACTACCTCCTATGGAACGTGCCTGGATGCTTGGCTTTGTTGGAAACCTTCTGAATTGCTCTATGGACCTCCAACTGCAACAGCTCCAAAGTGAGAGCAACAATGGCGTTCCTCCACTTACAGAAGTGATCCAGGTGCTTGGATCACCTCAAATGAACCTCCTTGAGATGTTAGAATGCTTACTTTACAAAGATAAGCTCTGGTTTGAAGAAAACGATTCTTCTTCCCAAAGAACTTTGAAAAACAATAAGCATGAGAAGAGAAAGAGAAAGCAAGGAATATGGTTGCTTTGGTGTGTTTTTCTACTGAGGTATGCTCTCCTATTTATAGGCAAATGATTCAGTACTGATTGAGAGAGTGAGCTTGCTTAGTGAAGTGAATTTGGTTTCTTAGCCATGAAGAAATTTCAAAGAATATCCAAGTGTGATCATTGCATTTTCGAGCCAGCTCCCTATCCATTAATTCTATCTGATCTTAGGGAACATTTCAGATACAAAGTGAGCTCTAATTGGTTGGTGAGAAGATTCCTTGGGTGATTCATCAATTTGCCATAAATTCTCAAATGTAATCATTACATAATCACATGTTCTTGTTTTAGGAATCTTCCTCAATTATCATGGCATGGTGAAAATGAATGCATGGCATGTTTTCAGATGTGTTATGGGTCGTGTAGCATCCATAATTGAGGTCATGTGCACAAAATTGCAAAGTTCAAAAATGATGCATGACCTATAATTTCACTTCATGAGGCCAACTTTGAACAAGCATAACTCCTAGCTCAAAATGAATTTGGAGAAGGTTGAACACAATTTGGAAAGCCCTAAACATCTACTTCAAATCATTAGTTTGGAGTTTCTTCAGAATCCTTTGGCAAATTTGTGAAAAATGAGGCCAAAGTTGGAAGAAAACTAGGTTAAAACACTTAGAAAATTTTCTAAGTGTTTATGACCTAAAACTTCAAAATTTCCAAAACTCTTAAATGATTGATCTTTTGAAAAAAGTTCCATTGTAAGATGTTGTTTTATTTTTCAAGATCTACAACTTTCATGTTGGAAGTTTTTTGAGTTGTGTAGGTGAAATTTTGAGTTCCCACAATGCCCTCAAAAACCCTAATTCCCGACTTTTTCCTCCTTGAAGATTCTTCTTGAATTTCTTTGGTCAAATGACTTTAATATCCATATATTGATGATATTGATCCTTGAAAGTCATGGTTTGACCAAAAATCTTAAAAGTCAAAGGTGATCCCATACAGTTGACTTTTTCCAAATAAGGTGAGATTTGGACTTTTGTGTAGAATCAAGATCTTCTCCTCAAATGAGTGATGTAAATGGGTTATATTGAGGTGGTAGAGGTTCTTGAATCATGTCTTGAGTTTTGGATCCATGCCCTGATTAAAAGTCAACTATCCTGGTGAATTAGGTCAAAAACCCTAATTATCGACCAGATGAAAATGATGACTGTAGACTTTGAATTGAGGTGAGATGTCCAGTGGATCTTGTTATATGAGCTATTTGAAGATGATTGATGTCTTTGAATGATCCCCTGGGGCTTTTTAGGGTTTCCCAAAGGTGATCCCTGATTTTAGTCCTTGATAGGCTAAAAAACCCTAGTCTGGTGACCTGAGTAAACCTGTACTCAGATGACTGGGTGTCTAATCAATCATAGGTGAATATAAAAGTGAAGCTTTTGAGTCCTATGATTGTGTTAGAGACCAATCCTTCTATTGATTGATCCTTTGCCTGAGTTTTCTTGTCTTTGGACATCCTTGATTAAATGCCAGATGAAGAAGTGACTGCTCTGGGTACTTGCTTTGACCTGATGAAAATCCTGAAGATATGTCATCTCAGGGGGGTCAAAATTTAGGGTATGACACCGTGCCTTGATAATGGTATATAAAGTGTCATTTTTGTTTGGGGATAGAGAAAAGTGAAGTGAGTAGTGTTTGGGTGGTTAATGGTTGAAGATGGTGAAGAGGAGATAGATAGCAAAGCAGAGTGTTTATTGAAGGTGATGCAATATTACTCTTAAGCAAGTCCCACATAGATTGTTTTTCAAAATTTGTAAGAGTTTATAAAGCTAAAACATACATTAACTATTGTTTAAATTAAATAGAGTATAATGGGCCTAATGGTCTTCACTATGTGACTGGTGCAAAAAACCTATATATTTTAATTTAAAATTTCTATTAATTAATATATAAATAATTAATTTCAGATAATTAATTTATTAAGTAAAAAATTAATTAATTAATTAATTAATTATGTAAAAAATTGTAAGTTAATAAATTATCCTAGTCAACATTTCCAACTCATTAAAAATAATTATTTTATCCTACTAATTAATGCTTAGGCAACGAGCAGAGGGAGAATGATGAAAAAAATGCAAAATCCCTAATCATGTGTTTTTGAATAAAACCCTGCTGATGATGTACAGGCATTTTTTCAAATCCACAAACACCGGAGATATAAGGGAGATAGACCCTCGTTAAACCCCTTTGAGCCTTGAAGTAGGAGTTTCCTTTCTGATAAAAAAACCTTTAATTTTAACCCTGGGGCAGGGTAGTGTTCATTTAACTTGATCAAGTGTTCAAAACTCACAAATAATATGCATCTAAGGATACAACAATGGTTATCCTTCAAAAGGATGAGGAAAGTCAAGACCGTGATGGTTATCCTTCACCTACCAAGAGGACAAAAGATGACGATACCACAATGGTAATCCTTCGTCAATCATGGAATGAGGCAGTCACAATCACTTCCAACGAATCAAAGACAATGCGAGGTCACACGACTTGTTCAAAAAAAAAAATAGCAAAAAAATGGCAAAAAAAAATGAAAAGAAAAAAAAAATGATGAAAGAAAAAAGAATATAGCAATAAAAAGAAAAATGATGGTAAAAGTAAAGCGAGAACAAAGTCGTGTGATAACGAATCAAAAGAACAAAAGGTGAGCGACTGCCATGTCCGAAAAACCTCATTGATTCCTCAACCGTTTCAAAAAATTCCTTGTGAGGGATGAACACTCATGTTGAGCTAATTGAACTTAGGACTGGAGAACATCACGAAGGGGGTGGGTACCAAATAATTTTGAGCCTAAAAAAATCCTTCGTTTCTGAAAACCATGAACTTGGCCAAGTTACAACCCTCAAAAGTCCTAATTGAAGTAGGGTTTATTTTGGAAACGCACTCCGATGAGATAGCATTTAGCTGACTCCCAATGAAGCGTAACACATATATGTTGGTATCGTATGCTCTCTTTATCTTTCATTCACAAGAGGTTGCAACCTCATTTCATAAAAGTTTTGTTTAAATTTCAAGACTAGCATAGGCTTTGCATTAGAATTATCATTCTTAGAATTAACATTCTTTTGCATACAAAGCATTTGCTTAAATATCAAGGAAATTTCCATGATGAGAATCCATGAGGAGCTTGATCATGTCAAAGTAAAAGAGACTTGAGAACTCCGTAGAGCAAGAAGCTAATCATTTCAGAGGCGTGATATCAAGGGGCATGTTGCCTGAAGACTTCATTGAGCATAGACAGTTGGTACTTCCGTTGATTGGTTACCCTGAGGAGAAAAGTTTGAATACTCTGCTGAGCCTGAACAGTTTGATATCCAAGTGATTGACTATCCTGAAAGAGGAAATCCGAAAGCTCCATTGAGCATGATAAATTTGCTTTCACAGTTTGTTTGACTTTAAAGGGAGTAAATTTGCGGATTCTAGAAAGAGGTACATAATCAGGGGCAATCAAATCGAGGTGTGATCTCTCAAATCCATTTAATATGGGGCAATCCAGTCGAGGAATCTCTCTCAAAATTCAGTCAACCTGGGGCACAATCTTTAAGGAACCGTCATTTCACTTGTAAAGTGAAGTTGACCATCACGAAGTTGATAAGTATCATAATGCTTTTCCCCAACAAGTTACTCTCTCCCCAAGCATAGGAGTTTATTTCTCCAGAGGGTCAGTTCTATTCCACAAGCATAGGAGTTTATTTCTCCTAGGAGTGTTCCAATTCTCCCAACCGTGGTTCCTTATCTGGATTTCTAATCCCCACCATGGTGAATTGAGGGAATCTCCTCATGCTGAAAATTCTCCAAGCAATGGCACATGGTGAGAAGTCAGAAATTACTCTTCAAGTCAACAAAGAAGTATATCTTGCAAGTTAAAGTCCAATGTCTATTGGCACCCCCACAGAGTTCATAACACTAAGGGGATTCTCCCTGGTGTTTATCTCGCCTGAGGTCAAAGGTGAAATTCGATTGAAAAGATAATGGAATATTCCTTGAAGGAACCCCAATGATGTTGCTTCTCTATCACACTAATGCCTTTATTTGGCGTTTTGCATATAGTTTCATTGCATTCACATTGCATCTACAAAATTGCGTAGCATTTCCATGAATATGGAGCATTACGCCATGAAAAAATTCAAACATGCATCAATGCATAAGCCAAGTTTGTATGTGCTCCAAAGGCACAAAATAATATATCCCCAGAAGAAGTCTCACTTTCTCTCTCCAGCGTGGATTGGATACAGATTCATTCTTCGTCAAGATCATTGTATCTATGGGTATTTCCCGTTTGCTGAACTCAATCGTTTGGATAATCCATACTTTGTGGGTGGCAATTCGAATGATTGTCACTCTTGAAGAGTACACCCCGCCTTTTGGCCTGTGGGATCCATGTAGTTCTTATGCTTCGCAAGCATCAATGCTTCCTTGCAAACCCAGTGTTTGACAACATCCCCAGTAGATCTAGCCACTACTGGTATCCTTCAGTCAAGTCCAATGATTATTGGCATCCCTTTCAAGTCCCGTGGTTATGGGCATCCTTCGGGCAGGTCTAATGTTGATTAGTCCTCCCCGTTCAAGTCCGGTGGTTATCGGCATACCCCTTCAGATCCAGTGAGTTTTCCAACCCTCGTGTTGTGAATTCTTTGCTTTCCGACCCTCGAGTCCTCAGTTTTCCAACCCTCGTGTTGTGAATTCTTTGCTTTTCGACCTTCGAGTCATCAGTTTTCCAACCCTCGTGTTGTGAATCCTTTATTTTCCGACCCTCGAGTCATCGATTTTCCAACCCTCGCGTTGTCCGACCTTCGAGTCGTCAGTTTTCCAACCCTCGTGTTGTGAATTCTTTGCTTTCCGACCCTCGAGTCCTCAGTTTTCCAACCCTCGTGTTGTGAATTCTTTGCTTTTCGACCTTCGAGTCATCAGTTTTCCAACCCTCGTATTGTGAATCCTTTATTTTCCGACCCTCGAGTCATCGATTTTCCAACCCTCGCGTTGTCCGACCTTCGAGTCGTCAGTTTTCCAACCCTCGTGTTGTGAATCCTTGGCTTTCCGACCCTCGAGTCATCAGTTTTTAACCCTCGTGTTGTGAGTCCTTTGCTTTCCGACCGTAGAGTCGTTAGTTCCCGACTTACGAGTCATAAGTGTCCCAACCCTCGAGTTGTGGACGTTTGTCATACACTCCCCCTAAAAGTGTCATGGCAAACCAATTTCTTGCACTTGCCTGTTGCAAATAGGCTTCACCAATTCTTCTTTCCTTCGAGGAAATCCTATGAGAATATCATACTGTTACCTGCCGAAGCTTGTTAAGTGGAGGCGTCCAAAAAAGAAAAATGACATCCATCTGTTACTCTGAGCGCAAATTTTTTGGTACTTTAGTATTTAATCTTCTTTTACCTCGAATGTTCGAAAGGCTAACGCCAATCTCACCTTCAGGTTTAAGACGATTAAATAGGGGCAGCTGTTGCACCCCAAAATTTGCCCACTTTATTTTGCTTCTAATCGGCTTATGCATCTCATAATTTCATTCGTTAGGTCATCTAACACATCATGCATCATTAATCAATAAGTTTGGCTTGGGATCAAAAATCTTAGAAATTGGGGTTTCTACTTCACTCAAGCTGGATTCATCTGGGACCAATAGTTTAACTTATGATCATCGGGGATTTCTATCTCATCATTGTGCAAAGCTATTTTACATCAAAGGAGTTTTCACTTGAATTTTCTTCATTGTTCAAAAGGAGTTTGCCTAAGTTGTTTGAATCACAATGCATTAATAGTGGATCTGGATTTTCCCTTGGCTTCAATATCTAAACTAAAGGATTCCTAGACATTAATTATCTATGTTGCTTTGGACTATGTAAATCACCTATTTGGTTCTCATGCAAGGCTTTGATACGAACATGGTAATCGGTGTCTTATCTTACGGTGAACACGCAAGTTGCAAGAATTAAAGAATGGTTTGAGATTTGAATCTAAAGCTTAGAGAGAAGGCAGACTTTGAAGTGTTACAAATAAGAGGGGAATTCACTTCGAACTCAAGTTCCAAAAACTCATGACAGTTCAAGAATCATTCACAAGTAAATGTTACAAAAAAGAAGTATATCACGAAATGGAGTACAAAAATTACATAGAAAATTACAACAATAAAAATACAGTCAACCCTTTGATATTTTTTTTTACAAGTTGACTCTCCTAGACCTATTACATTTCAAAGTCTTCCCCACTTTCTTTCTCCATGATCAAGGTTCTAAGTCCCCAATCTTTCTTCATTTTTAGGATCAACGTGATCTTCTTGTCTTGAAAACCCAAGGTGCTATCATGCCCCTTATTTTATTAGTCAAATAGCCTCCTTCTTCAAACCACCAAACCTGTTACAAAGCATTCCAAAAATTCAGCATAACAAAATAAAACAGTCTACAAAACCAGTCTGCACTTCACAAAAAGTCTACATACAACAAACCAGTTCAGCACCAGTTACTTTCACTAAAGGAATCTCTACTCAATAAAAACGCAGCAGACTCGCACTGACCAATACTACCTACAACAAGTCATACGAGGCTGCTATTCAAAAAGGGAAAGAGATATCATATATAACCACCCCAACCTTTTACAATCTTGTAACTAACAGAATTCAAGAGGAAAAACCAACAGAAACAGAATCTATAACTATCTGAAACCACATAACAATTCCCTAACAGATTTACTAACTAACCTCCAAACTTCTCTTAACCACCTAACAGAAACCTAACTGATTCAATTACAACTCATAACCGAAAATCAAAGTAAACACTAACCTGAGAGACTCTATATAACAAGAGCACTGCTCTATGATTCAGTTTCTTCGGACTCTCATTCACCATTCATTCTTCATCCATCTTCAACTTCATTCACTTCATTCATCAGCTTCAATCCTCTCTGGATTCTCTCTTCATTCATCAACACCATCAATTCTCCTCTAATCATCTCTTTCACTCTCCAACAACCTTCATTGATAAAAAGAAAAGCATCACAGAAAGGAATCGATAATGGAAAAATGAAGAAGGAAAAGAATGCGACTACCTGTAACAAACTTCGTTCTTTCTCCATTGGATTCACGATTCAATTCTCCTTCAATCAAAAGCTTGCAATCTGCAATCAAACTTCAATCTCCCTCGTATATCTTCAATCTTCTCAGTGACGTCATCAACGATTCTGCAACTTCGCATCGACAACATCGTCTTTGCAAGCAACGCGCATCATCAATAATCTCCTAATGCCGCATCTTCATCTGCAACAACAACGACAATAATATCATCATCATCGCCAACAACAACGACTCTGAATTCAAAAGGAGAAGAAGAATGCAGAAAAACACAAAAGATGTTCTTGATTTTAAAGGAAGATGAGCAAGACTGAGACAGAGTGGGCGCGAGCTCGCCGGAGAGCTCCGCCGTCGCCGTGAAACGAGAGAAGACGAGATAGGGAAAGGATCTGAGGCCGCAGCGAGAGATGAGCAATGAGAGAAGGGGAATCGAAGCGAAGATGGAGGTCGTTCCGTCGTGGTTAGTGGAGGCGGTGGACGAATGCGATCGGAGTTAAGTCACCGTCGCCGTTTTGAGAGGGGAGGAAGAAGACTCGTTCAAAACTCGAAAGGTCACACATGATTTAACCCTAGCCCCTTTTGATTATTAATTTCACAAAGTCTGATTATTTGATTTTGATTAGGGATTAATTTCATAAAGTCTGATTATTTGATTTTGATTAGGGATTAATCTACAATAATGTTCAATAATGAAATCTGAATAATAACTTGGATCAATTTTGGACTTAGAAAAATCTGGATCTCTGAGTGAATCCTAGGGCTTTCCATGAAATTGCTATTTCCACTCCCAGAACAAGGCCCAAAACGCGCCCTAATGTAAATCCAATGCATTTCATTTTTGCTTCTGTAACATCCCGATATCCGCTGCACGCATCAACCGTGTCGGCCAACCGAGCATGTTACCGGCTTAATCAATAATCCCCCCTAGGTCCGCTTATCGGCTGCCTAGGAAATATTGTTTTTGCCTTCCGCAGGAATCGAACCATGTACCTAGGGGTTAAGTACATATTCATAGCAATTCCTGCTACCAATTGAGCTAGTAGCTCAAGTGGTAGCAGGAATTGCTATGAATATGTACTTAACCCCTAGGTACATGGTTCGATTCCTGCGGAAGGCAAAAACAATATTTCCTAGGCAGCCGATAAGCGGACCTAGGGGGGATTATTGATTAAGCCGGGTAACATGCTCGGTTGGCCGACACGGTTGATGCGTGCAGCGGATATCGGGGTGTTACATTAAAAAGGCGCCTTTTAATGTAACACCCCGATATCCGCTGCACGCATCAACCGTGTCGGCCAACCGAGCATGTTACCGGCTTAATCAATAATCCCCCCTAGGTCCGCTTACCGGCTGCCTAGGAAATATTGTTTTTGCCTCCCGCAGGAATCGAACCATGTACCTAGGGGTTAAGTACATATTCATAGCAATTCCTGCTACCAATTGACCATATGGTCAAGTGGTAGCAGGAATTGCTATGAATATGTACTTAACCCCTAGGTACATGGTTCGATTCCTGCGGGAGGCAAAAACAATATTTCCTAGGCAGCCGGTAAGCGGACCTAGGGGGGATTATTGATTAAGCCGGTAACATGCTCGGTTGGCCGACACGGTTGATGCGTGCAGCGGATATCGGGGTGTTACAGCTTCTGCACCCCCCTGTGTTGTTAGATTTTTCTCCTTTTGCAATTGTTTCTTCTCTAGTTTTTGTTTAGTAATCCAGGTTCTATTGAGATAAAAAAATGTGCAAAAATATGTTTTAGATTGAACTTTGTGTTTAGGTAATTGTCATAATTTTTGTGGATTTTTGTGGTTTGATTTACTATTTTTGTTGGGCCATTTTGTTGAATATGTTCATAATGTTTCATGTTTTGATAGGTTTTGCAAACTAATTTGATTAGGGGCCTTAGGGATTGAATCTAATTGCCATCTTTTGTGTGATATCAGTAGACTCATATACCATATTGTGTGAAAAAAAATAAAAGTTTAATTCTATGTTTTGGTTAGGTTTTCGTTAGATTTTCTATACCCGATTTATGTACGTTCCTAAACGGATAACCATGTGAATTTGACCTATAATCTGCTTTGCATTTATGCAATGGACTTAGTTTCTTTTTGTATATGTAACTAGAGATGTGTAGAGGTCCTAAGACCTGGAATTAGAATTTTTAAAACATTTCTTCTATTTTACTTGAATCTTCCTTTTTTTACTTGTAAATAACTTACCTTTGGTTAACGATTGCACCGTAACTTGTCCGAATGACCTATAATTTTGTATGAAACTTTGTGACTTGATTCCATGATTGTTTAGACACCTATTAGAGGTCATTAGCTACTGACTTCCACCATGTAAATACATCTTTCTAACTTCACTCCTAATTTGAATTCTATTAACTAGTTTTGACCTAGTTTGGTATAGTTTTGTTAGAACTTTGTTCGTTTCAAGTTAATTGACTAACATAGATTGGCATAAGGTCTTGGACCTATAAATGAACTAATAGCTACTGACTTTAAACTTTGTTCATGTTTTCGTTTGCTTTTTGTTTTGATTAATGGATGTTTGTTCGCTAATTGTTAAGTGACGATTTATGTGATACTTTGGTAACTCTTTGTGAATATTTTCGTGTAGTGCCATATGGATTTTGTGTTTGATTTAGGACACTTATTTCCTTGGTTTGCTACTGCCCTAGGGCTCTCTTCTCATCTTGTTGGAGTTGTAACTCCATTCTTTTGCCATGTTCCCTTAGACTCTTCCTTCTTTGTTAAGAGGAATTGAGATAGGTTAGGATAGTTATCCTTGACCTTAGGGCCATTAGACTTAGATTAGAATAACTTAGATTAGAGAATAGGTTAGTTCCCTTGTTCATTCTTTTTCTTTTCAACTTTAAAACATTAATAAATAAAGAGACGAATCACATTACGAAAGTGATAGAGAAATGAGTGGGATTCATTCCCTAATCTGTTTCTCAATCACTTAGTGGCATAGAAATGAGTGGGATTCATTCCCTAATCTGTTTCTCGGTCACTACTTAATGGGAGAGAAATGAGTGGGATTCATTCCCTAATCTGTTTCTCAAACATTAGTTAATGGGATAGAAATGAGTGGGATTCATTCCCTAATCTGTTTCTTGAACATTATATAATGGGATAGAAGTGAGTGGGATTCATTCCCTAATCTGCTTCTCGATCATTATACATTTTTATGTGATTCGAATCGCAAAGTAAATTCCCTTAAAAAATACCCAACCAAAAACATTTAAAACACTTAATAAAGGCTCGAATTAAAACAAAGTGACGAAGTGGTGCGAAACCTTGTATTGGGTTTTGTTCATCATGTAGTTACATAAAAAACACAAACCCAAGTTCATTTTCTTTTGCCTTGTTAGGCACCTAAGAACAAGTTAAGTCCTTTCCAAAAGTAGGCGTGTAAGTCTCCAAAGGTCTGTGGTGTCGTTTTCTTTTACCTCCCCGTTTCACTTGGGAGGACGGCACGCTAAACCCTTCACGCGAAATTTGGAAGGAGAATGCGCCCGTGGTGGGATGAATTTTATTTCAGTTCTTCCTACGATATCACACGAACTTTCTTATTTGTCCTACGAGTAGGAAAGGGAAAAAAAGATCTCAACTAAACCCTAGGAGTTTGCTAAGTGTGGGGATTTACACCTAGACTAGAAATTCTGGAGTCCGGGAAGTCGGTTATACATAGGGAAGTGTTTAAACACCCTACATATCTGTAGTACTCTACAGGAACCTTCTCTGTGTCATTGTGTTTGTGTTTATTGCTAATGATTGGGAAAGTTTCTCCTTTGTGTTAGGAGAAGGAATTTAATTGATTTGAAAAGACAGACAGACAGACAGACTGACTATTTTTGGTATTTTATTAGCTCGCTGAGATTCCTTGTGAACCTCATGCCTACATATCCCTAGTGGAAGTCAGAGCTTAATGTAGTTCGGGGAACTAACTAGGGAAATTAATGTTTTTTGGTGCCTTGCTTGAAGCTCAAGGTTGAAGCTTGGAATTAAATCTCTGTTTACAGTAAAGAGACATGAAATTATCTCTACAGAGAGGTATTTGTACTATTCTACCACAAACATTTTGAAAGAGTGACAGAATAACTGGATTCATTTCATTCAAGAGGGGGACCTTACTTGTGTGTGTGCAAGTATGCCAGTCAGATGCCTCTTAAATGAAAGAAAGATGCTCGTCCAAATTAGGGAAAGTGTACAAGTCTGGGGATGTGCCAGAGCATGCCTTTCAGAATCCTAAATGGGAGACTTTGATTGAAATTGAAATTGAAATGTTTGTTTGTTTGAATGTGGTAGAGTAGTAAAAATATCTCTTTATAGAGATAAGCTATGTCTATCTACTGTATGAAAGATTTGACTTTAGCTGGCTTGTATGAGGCCCAAGCTTGAGGCTTTTTGATTGATTAATTAATATTATTGACTCTGGGAGATGACTCTACTGAGGATTAATTACAGGGTATTTTAGTGTTCTGTACAAAGCCCAGAATTGAGGCTGACTCTACTTGGAAAATGTTTATTTAATGGATTTTATTTGGTGTTCTGTACAAAGCCCAGAATTGAGGCTGACTCTACTGAGGGAGACTCTATTTATGTGCCTTGTATAAAGCCCAAGGTTGTGGCTGACTGTTGCTAGGGAAAACATTATTTTCTGCCTTGTACAAAGCCCAAGGTTGTGGCGGACTTTTAAATAAATGAATTGAGTATGGATGACTATATGGGGAAAGATCCTAAGGGTTAGGAATCTTTGACACATGGAGGTATGGTTTATCTGCCTTGTACAAAGCCCAAGGTTGAGGCTGCTAAGTGATGAAGAACTCACTGGGGAGACTCTATTATCTGCCTTGTACAATGCCCAAGGTTGAGGCAGACTTTTGACAGGGGGTTTTATTGTTTGGTGCCTTGTATGAAGCCCAAGGTTGAGGCTAACTGTTTTTGTTGGTTTTAACTCTACTGGAGATTAAAAAGACTGTTCTTTTTTTGAAGCTAACCCTTTCCAGGGATTTTGACCCAACTGGTGAATTTGTCTGTTAAAAGACTGACTTTATGATGTTTTTTGGAGGCTGACCCTTTCCAGGGGTTTTGACTCTATTGGGGAAATTATCTCCTAAGAGAATGAAATCTATTTATTTTTTGACATTTTTATTAATTGACTTTGGAGGCTAACCCTTTCCAGGGGTTTTTATTGAAATGATGGATTGATTTTAATTGACTTTGGAGGCTAACCCTTTCCAGGGAAATTTAATGATTGAAAGGTGGATGGCAGAAAGATTATCTAGTGAAGACTCTTTGTTTAAAGCCCAAGATGAAGGCTGACTCGATGCTGAGGATGACCAAAACATAGATCCTAGACTCTACTAAGGAGGATTGATGAAGATAAGGGTGACAGAGACTGTCCATGTCTCTCATTCCAAAAATGTACTCAATGTGAGATTGAGACAAACTTAGCTTGTTTAAAGTCTGGTTTAAATTGGAAGAAACTCACCAGGGTATGTTAGAAGGTGACTAAAGACCTGTTCCTATGTTTATAAGAAACCTGATGGGTCCTTGTATACAAGCTCAAGAGGAAGCTGGAAATGCTTTTAAGAAGCCTGTGGGTCCTTGTACAAAGCCCAAGAGGAGGCTAATCGAGGGTCCTTGTTATTGCACAAGAGAAAGCTTATGTAGTTTTGAACTTATTTTGGCTCTAAGCAAATGGGTAAGAGGTTTCACCGGGAATAATTCCTCTTTGGGTGGATGTGTCCTATTTATTTGGATTCTAAGGTTTTTGCCAAGATGTTTCACCGGGAATAATTCATCTTGGGGGTTTGAACTACAGATCTCTAATTAGGAAAGAGCCTTCACCGGGAAGACATTCTCAATCCTAGGCCATATTCCTATAATATATATATAGTTTAACTGTCCTAGGGTTTACACTCAAACGTAGTTCTAAACTAATATATGCACAGTTTATATTTGACAGTAATTTAAACAAAGACTGTAAATTGAAAGCTTGTAAAGCCTAACCTGGATGGAGTGGAGGCCATTGAAGAAGTATGTACAGAGCCTCAACAGTAATTTTTGTTGTTTTTGTTGATAACAGTTGAATGTATATGATAAACAGTTAATGGTTTTTTTGAAAACAGAAGAAGTGAAGATGGACAAAGGTCACATAGGTATCTGAAGAGTTTCACCGGGAATAATGCCCTTCAAATACCAGAAGAATGTTTTTGAAAACAGAAAGAAGATTTTGAAAATACAGTTTTGAAAACAAGCTAAGAAGAGAAGGTTTTTGGGACTTACACTCTATTAGAGGCCCACTTAAAAATGATTTACTGTTTATGAAAATAGTTGAAGAAAAGATTGAAATGATATAAGGTTTTGTTGTTTGAAAACCTTAATCATCTGTTTAATCGGAGATTGAAAACAATTTTGTAGATTGACAAAAGTCAACTTAATTAAGGCAAAGATGAAATCTATACCTAATTAAGACCTAAATAAATAGGGTTTTTATCATAACATTATTCACAAAGTAATTAGGTTAAAACAAAATGAATATATATATTTTAAAATATTTAAGAAAACATTTAAAACATACTATTTTAAACCTAATTAAAATACATGAAATAAATAATATTTTTATGATTTTTTTGATTATTTATAAAATATATATATTAATCAACAAGTGTTTAAAAAATGAAGTCAAAATGAATTAATTTGATAAGTTAAATAATTGGTTAAAGTTGTGAAGAAAATGAAGAGGAAAAGTGATAAAAAATAATGTTTTGGCCTCACCATGGTTTGAACCCACGCCCTTGAAGCCAACAATCAAAACACACACCAATCAGCCAACGCGCGCATGGTGTTATAGAAGGGAATCCATTGCAATATGTATGTTGTCTAATGCATAGAGGAGAAAAAAGAAATAAAATCAAAAGGTCTGGGGCGAGGGGGATTCGAACCCCAGACCTTGGGCACGCGCAACACACAAACACTCTTTACCACTGGGCTATAACGATTTAGTCGTTTATGAAACAACTACCATTCAAAATAAAATAAACTTTAGCCCTGGATTTGAATTTTGCGCGCCACCACCATTGTTGTCTTCAACCTCTAGCTTTTGGATTTTTGAGTTTCTGAACTCTCTCAATTCTCAACCATTTGCAAAGATGTAAAGACCAAACTTGCTCTAAATTCTCTCACGATTTCAAATATGTAACTAACATGAATTTATATTAACTACATCTACTGAATTACCTAAAATACGTGAAGAACCCTAAAATTTCAAAATTAAATTAAATGACTATACTGAAAGATAAATGGATGATGGTAGAGGGTTTTCAATCCTCTGATGATGCTGAACAAGATAGAATCGAGCTATTTCACAAAAGGTGCTTAAATTAGAGAGGTGAAGTTCAGAAACTTACCTCTGAAAATGGAGATCGTGAGGATGATTGAGAGCACCTGGGTTTGAATGAATGATCTCAATAGCTTCCCTGAGGCTCAATGATGCTAACTGGATGCTTATTGTAGCCTGAATCCTTCTGAATTGTTCTATGGACCTCCCTCGATTTGAGCTTCAAGTGGACATGGAGGTTGTTGAATCCTGAGTTACAGATGAGCTGCAGCCATCTGGTTAGCTTCACTATGACCTGAGGAGTGTGTCTGGATGATTGGCTTGCCTTGAAACCTTCTGAATCACTCCATGGACCTCCAACTGCAAGTGCTCCAAAGTGAGAGCAACAATGGTGTTCCTCCACCTACAGAAGTGATCCAGGTGCTTGGATCACCTCAAATGACCTCCCTTGAGATGTTAGAATGCTCACTTCCCAAAGATATGCTTTGGTTTGAAGAAATCGATTCTTCTTGCCAAATAACTTTGAAAAACAATGAACAAGAGGAGAGAAGGAGAAAGCAAGTAATATGGTTGCTTTGGTGTGTTTTTGAATGAGGAATGCATCTGTATTTATAGGCAAATGGATCAGTATAGCTGCAGAGGAGTGAGCTTCCTTAGTGAAGTTGATTTGCTTTCTTAGCCATGAAGGAATTTTGCAAATATCTCTTATGCAATGATGAGAATTTTGATTCCATTTGATCAATCCCCTAGCCCTCGATTTTGCTTGATCTTAGGGGACAATTCTGAGCCAGAAATGAGCTCTAATTGGTTGGTGAGAAGATTTCTTGGGTGATTCATCAATTTGCCATAAATTCACAAATGTAATCATTACATAATCACATGTTCTTGTTTTTAGAATCTTCTTCAATCCTTATGGCATGGTGAAAATGAATGCATGGCATGGTTTCAGATGTGTTATGGGTCGTGTAGCATCCATAAGAGAGGTTATTTGCACAAAATTTGCAAAGTCCAAAAGTGTCCATGACCTATAATTTTACTTTATGAGGCCAACTTTGAACAAGCATAACTCCTAGCTCAAATTGAATTTGGAGATGGTTGAACACAATTTGGAAAGCCCTAAACATCTACTTCAAATCATTAGTTTATGTCTTCTTCAGAATCATTTAGGAAATTTGTGAAAAATGAGCCTAAAGTTGGATGAAAACTAGGTTAAAACACTTAGAAAAATTTCTAAGTGTTTAGGACCTAAACTTCAAAATTTCCAAAACTTCATAAATGGTTGATCTTTTGAAAAAAGTTCCTTTGTAAGATGTTGTTTTATTTTGCAAGATCTACAACTTTCATGTTGGAAGTTTTTTGAGTTGTGTAGGTGAAATTTTGAGATCTCACCATGCCTTCAAAAACCCTAATTCCCGACTTTTCGCTCCTTGATGAATTTCTTTGAATTTCTTTGGCCAAATGACTTTGACATCCATATATTGATGATATTGATCTTTGAAAGTCATTTTTTGACCAAAAACCTTAAAAGTCAATGATGATCCTTCACAGTTGACTTTTTCCTGACAAAGTGAATTTTTGGGCTTTTGTGTAGAAATAGGATCTTCTCCATAAATGGATGATATAAATGGATTATATGGAGGTAGTAGAGATCCTTGAATCATGTCTTGAGTTTTGGATTCATGCCCTGATCAGAAGTCAACTATCTTGGTGAATTAGGTCAAAACCCTAATTTGTCGACCATGTGAAAGTAATGACTGTAGACTTTGAATTGAAGTGTGATGTCCAGTAGACCTTGTAATATGAGTTATTTGAAGATGATTGATGTCTTTGAATGACCCTCTGAGGTTTTTTAGGGTTTCCCAAATGTGATCCCTGATTTTAGTCCTTGATAGGCTCAAAACCTTAGTCTGGTGACCTGAGTAAACCTGTACTCATATGACTGGATGTCTAATCAATCATAGATGAGAAAAGTGAAGTTTTTGAGCCCCATGATTGTATTAGAGACTAGTCTTTGTATTGATTGATCCTTTGCCTGAACTTTCTTGTCTTTGAGCATCCTTGATTAGGTACCAGATGGAGAAATGACTGCTCTGGGTACTTGTCTTGACCTGATGAAAAATCCTGAAGATATGTCATCTCAGGGGGGGTCAAAAATTAGGGTATGACAGATGCCCCTATTTAAGTTTCTTTTATCTGGAGGGAGAGAGATTGAGATCTCGATCTCTCCTGCGTAAAAGAGACTTAAATATCAAAGAATGCCCGAATTTTTGGGCGCTCCTGAGATGTTGTAATTGATAAAATCTTTGCATGATTTGATCCTGTTGTCGCGCTTGGCGCGGGACGAGGAGACAAACTCCTGTAGAAATACTTGATGTGGATTCTGGAGAATGGATGGCAATGCAGGATGCGCAATCCATCTTCTTTAACTAAGTGTTGATACTTAGAAAAAGGTAAACAACCTCCTCTCGTTCCGGATGTCCAAATCTCGAAACTGGTCTTAGTTGCGTTTGGATAATATCTCAGATAAAGAGAAAATCTCCAAAGGTCTGTTTCCTCATCAAACTTCTTACCAGCGCTTGGAGGTAAGATGCCATTTGACGGCTGTAGAGAAACTTCAAATGTTTGTTTCCTCGTCAAACTTCTTATCAGCGCTCGGAGATAAGATGCCATTCGACGGTAGTAAAGAAACTTCACCATCTTCCCTTTTGACTTGACGTCTTTGAAAGATTGTCATATGGCCTCATGATCTTTTGAGGGGCTAATGACTTTGTTAGAAGGCGGACGAACTGTTTTCGGGGTGAAAACTGCCATTCGTCAACTGATGCCTGGGGAATCAACGAACTGTTTTCCTAAGAGGAAAACTGCCATTCATCGACTCTGTGGGGAGTTAAGCATCCCAGAAACAGACAAACTGTTTGAAGAAACTGCCATTTGTCGATCTCTTGAGTATTTAGCAGACAAACTGTCTTTTCTTGGGAAAAGACTGCCATTTGCCAATTGCTAGGGGAGCAAACTGTCTTCTACTGGGAGAGACCGCCATTCGTCGACCCTGTCATGAAAGAAAGTGAGCAAACTGTCTTCTGTTGAAAGAGACTGCCATTTGCTGACTTTGTTGTGATAGAAAGTGAGCAAACTGTCTTCTGCTGAAAGAGACTGCCATTTACTGACTTTGTTGTGATAGAAAGTGAGCAAACTGTCTTCTGCTGAAAGAGACTGCCATTTACTGACTTTGTTGGGGAATCTGAACTATCTTCTGGATGAAGACTATCATTTGCTGACTCCGCTGGGGAATCATTTGTAGATCTGCTGGGAGATTCTGAATTATTTTCTTTGACGAAAAAGAAGGTGGCATCTCTCGACCTTGCTGGGGAAATACCAGACCTGTAGGGAGTTCCGGAATGTGAAGCAGACTATCTTATCTGAAGAAGATTGTCGAATGTCGCTCTGCAGGAGATTCTCGGCTGAGGGATTCCAAAAGTGAACAAACTATCTCTTTGAGGGAGACCACCATTTATTGACTTGCTTGGGGAAACCTCTCTACATGGATCGTTGTCTTGAAAAAGTTTCTCCAGTGTTTGCAGGGGAAACTTGAGTTCATGCCCTCATGACTCGGGCATTCTCATGATTAAAAGCCTAATTTGACTATGCAGTTGTGATGTAATGTATGCATGAATATTATGACAATTATAAAATGTAAAGTGAATGTGAATAGAATTGTCGCGGATGTAAAATCCTAAGATACGACTGAAATTCTTGTGGATCAGAAGATGTCCTCTTCTTGGAGTTCGAACTCTGTCGGGAATATCTGGTCATCAGTTGTCCGCTGTTTGAAATGAGTAATATGAATTGAAATAAAGATCCGTCATCGGGAGATGTTCGCAAAGCGACCTCATGGGGAAATATTGGTTCCCGGAGTCTCACCCGTTCTCGGAGCAACTGTTTGCATTCTTCCTATCGTTTGTAAGCCTTAGAAAGAACTTTCACCTTTATTTTTGCAAGTAAATTCATTTTTATTTTATGAAAACATTTGTTTCAAGAAATTGACTATTTAAACTTAAAATGCATTTCAAGAAACTGAATAAGACTAGATTGCAAAGGAAAGCACAAGGCTCAAATTATTATATATGGAATGGTAATCAGCCAAATGCTTGATTCCATGGAGTATTTACAAAGTTGGAAATTGGTAATTTTCGGGAAAAGGGCTACGATGAAACGTGACGACCGTTATCTCTCCCTTCCACTCCGAGTTGCGCTGTATTCGTGCTTTGTAGAAGATGACCTACTGCTGATGAACACTCCGTTATGGATTTTGAATGATCAAGTTTGTCCTGAACACAGTTACTTGCCATATATCCCTAATTTTTGCGTAAACTACCCCTTTCGGGTTTTAAGTTTACCGGGATTGATTATTTATTATTATTTTTTTTTTTTTATGTCTCTAACTTTTGCCTGAATCGCCCTTTCGGGTTTTCGATTCACCGAGACGCTCTTTTTTGCCTAAGTCGCTCTTTGCGAGTTTTCAACTTAGCGAGCTGTTCTTTTGTTTATTTAGGCGAAGTATTTCTTGACTGCGTCGACGTTCACAGGACGGGTGAATTCTTCTCCATCCATAGTCGTGAGTATTAAGGCTCCTCCTGAGAAAGCTCTTTTGACCACGTAGGGGCCGTCATAATTGGGAGTCCATTTCCCTCTCGAATCTGTGAGAAAAGATTGAATCTTTTTGAGTACAAGGTCACCTTCTTTGATTGTGCGAGGTCGAACCTTTTTGTCGAAAGCTTTCTTCATTCTTTGTTGATATAGCTGTCCGTGGCATAAAGCTGTCATGCGCTTTTCTTCGATTAAGTTCAGTTCATCGAATCTGCTTTGACACCACTCGGCTTCTGTTAATTTTGCCTCCATCAAAACTCTCATTGATGGAATCTCAACCTCTATAGGTAGGACTGCCTCCATGCCATATACAAGGGAGAAAGGAGTTGCTCCAGTCGAAGTACGTACTGATGTACAGTAACCATGAAGAGCAAACGGGAGCATTTCATGCCAATCTTTGTAAGTGATGACCATCTTCTGAATGATTTTCTTGATGTTTTTGTTAGCTGCTTCTACAGCTCCATTCATTTTTGGTCTGTAAGGAGATGAGTTGTGATGTTCAATCTTGAATTCTTCACAAAGCTCTTTCATCATTTTGTTATTCAAATTTGACCCATTGTCAGTGATTATCTTGCTAGGAACGCCGTAGCGACAGATGATGTGATTCTTGATAAACCTGACGACAACTTGTCTTGTGACGTTTGCATACGAAGCTGCTTCAACCCATTTGGTGAAATAGTCTATGGCTACCAAGATGAAGCGATGTCCGTTGGACGCTTTTGGTTCGATCATTCCAATCATGTCGATTCCCCACATGGAGAAAGGCCAAGGGGAAGAGAGTATGTTGAGCAGAGATGGTGGCACATGGATTCTATCGGCGTAGATCTGGCATTTGTGACACCTCTTTGCGTACTGGTAGCAATCTGACTCCATCGTCAGCCAATAATATCCTGCTCTCAGTATTTTCCTTGTCATGGTATGTCCATTGGTGTGAGTACCAAAGGAACCTTCATGTATTTCTCTCATGAGTATTTCTGCTTCTTTTCTGTCAACGCATCTGAGCAGAACCATGTCGAAGTTTCTCTTGTACAGAACATCTTCATTCAGGAAGAATCTACAAGCTAACTTTCTCAAAGTCTTTCTATCTTTCTTTGACGCCCCAAGAGGGTACTCTTGCTTTTGAAGAAAGTTCTTGATGTCGTGATACCACGGTTTGTCGTCGATGATTGCTTCTATTGTGAAAACATGAGCGGGCCTATCCAGGCGCATAACATCGATCCGAGGAATGTCATTCCAATGATTTATCCTAATCATGGAAGAGAGTGTGGCTAATGCATCAGCCAAATTGTTCTCTTCACGAGGAATGTGATGAAAATCTACCCTGTCGAAGAATGGTAACAATCTTCTCGCGTAGTCTTTGTAAGGAATTAGCCCTGGTTGGCGTGTTTCCCATTCTCCTTTGATTTGATTGATGACCAAAGCAGAATCTCCATATACATCCAAGTGTTTGATTCTTAGATCCATGGCTTCTTCGAGACCCATGATGCAAGCTTCATATTCGGCCTCATTGTTTGTGCATTTGAAAGTTAATCTGGCAGTAAATGGAATATGGGTACCCTGAGGTGTAACAATGATTGCCCCAATTCCTCGTCCATAAGTATTGACAGCTCCGTCAAAGATTAAACCCCACTGGGATCCTATCTCAGGTCCTTCGTCTGGTAGCGGCTCGTCGTAATCTTTCATCTTGAGGTACATGACGTCCTCGTCCGGAAAGTCGAAACTGGTTGATTCATGACCATTGAGTGGGTGGTGAGCCAGGTGCTCAGCTAGAATGCTTCCTTTCACGGCTTTCTGTGCGTGATACTCAATGTCATATTCTGATAACAACATCTGCCAACGGGCAATTCTCCCGGTTAAAGCAGGCTTCTCAAAGATGTACTTGATCGGATCCATATGAGAGATCAAACAAGTAGTATGTCGAATCATGTACTGACGGAGACGCTTGGCAGCCCAGGCCAAAGCACAACACATCTTCTCGAGCATGGAGTAGCGGGATTCACAGTCAGTGAATTTCTTGCTCAGGTAGTAAATGGCATGCTCTTTTCTTTTTGTCTCGTCTTGCTGTCCAAGGACACAACCCATGGAGTCTTCTAAGACGGTTAAGTACATTATCAAAGGTCTTCCTTCCACTGGAGGAGACAGGATGGGTGGTTCGAGCAGATATTCCTTAATGCTGTCTGTGGTGTCGTTTTCTTTTACCTCCCCGTTTCACTTGGGAGGACGGCACGCTAAACCCTTCACGCGAAATTTGGAAGGAGAATGCGCCCGTGGTGGGATGAATTTTATTTCAGTTCTTCCTACGATATCACACGAACTTTCTTATTTGTCCTACGAGTAGGAAAGGGGAAAAAAAGATCTCAACTAAACCCTAGGAGTTTGCTAAGTGTGGGGATTTACACCTAGACTAGAAATTCTGGAGTCCGGGAGGTCGGTTATACATAGGGAAGTGTTTAAACACCCTACATATCTGTAGTACTCTACAGGAACCTTCTCTGTGTCATTGTGTTTGTGTTTATTGCTAATGATTGGGAAAGTTTCTCCTTTGTGTTAGGAGAAGGAATTGAATTGATTGAAGAAAGACAGACAGATAGACAGACTGACTATTTTTGGTATTTTATTAGCTCGCTGAGATTCCTTGTGAACCTCATGCCTACATATCCCTAGTGGAAGTCAGAGCTTAATGTAGTTCGGGGAACTAACTAGGGAAATTAATTGTTTTTGGTGCCTTGCTTGAAGCTCAAGGTTGAAGCTTGGAATTAAATCTCTGTTTACAGTAAAGAGACATGAAATTATCTCTACAGAGAGGTATTTGTACTATTCTACCACAAACATTTTGAAAGAGTGACAGAATAACTGGATTCATTTCATTCAAGAGGGGGACCTTACTTGGGTGTACAAGTATGCCAGTCAGATGCCTCTTAAATGAAAGAAAGATGCTCGTCCAAATTAGGGAAAGTGTACAAGTCTGGGGATGTGCCAGAGCATGTCTTTCAGAGTCCTAAATGGGAGACTTTAATTGAAATTGAAATTGAAATGTTTGTTTGTTTGAATGTGGTAGAGTAGTAAAAATATCTCTCTATAGAGATAAGCTATGTCTATCTACTGTATAAAAGATTTGACTTTAGCTGGCTTGTATGAGGCCCAAGCTTGAGGCTTTTTGATTGATTAATTAATGTTATATTTGACTCTGGGAGGTGGCTCCATTGGGGGTTAATTACAGGGTATTTTTGTGTTCTGTACAAAGCCAAGAATTGAGGCTGACTCTGTTTAGGGAGACTCTATTTGTGTGCCTTGTACAAAGCCCAAGGTTGTGGCTGACTGTTGAGGATAATTGAATGAATGACTTTATTTTATGTGCCTTGTACAAAGCCCAAGGTTGTGGCTGACTCTAGCTAGGGAAAACATTATTTTCTGCCTTGTACAAAGCCCAAGGTTGTGGCGGACTCTTAAATGAATTAAGTATGGATGACTATATGGGGAAAAGATCCTAAGTGTTAGGAATCTTTGACACATGAAAGATATGGTTTATCTGCCTTGTACAAAGCCCAAGGTTGTGGCTACTGAGTGATGAAGAACTCACTGGGGAGACTCTATTATCTGCCTTGTACAATGCCCAAGGTTGAGGCTGACTCTTGACAGGGGAGTTTTATTGTTTGGGTGCCTTGTATGAAGCCCAAGGTTGAGGCTAACTGTTTTTGTTGGTTTTAACTCTACTGGAGATTAAAAAAGACTGTTTTTCTTTTGGAAGCTAACCCTTTCCAGGGATTTTGACTCAGCTGGTGAATTTGTCTGTTAAAAGACTGACTTTATCATGTTTTTGGAGGCTGACCCTTTCCAGGGGTTTTGACTCTTTTGGGGAAATTATCTCCTAAGAGAATGAAATTATTGTTTTGACATTTTAAACAGATGTTGGAGGCTAACCCTTTCCAGGGGTTTTTTGTTGAAATGAAGGAATGGATTGATTTTAAATGACTTTGGAGGCTAACCCTTTCCAGGGATTTTTTGTTGAAATGAAAAGATGGCAGAAAGATTATCTAGTGGAGACTCTTTGTTTAAAGCCCAAGATAAAGGCTGACTCAATGCTGAGGATGACCAAAACATAGATCCTAGACTCTACTAAGGAGGATTGATGAAGATAAGGGTGACAGAGACTGTCCATGTCTCTCATTCCAAAAATGTACTCAATGTGAAATTGAGACAAACTTAGCTTGTTTAAAGTCTGGTTTAAATTGGAAGAAACTCACCAGGGTAGGCTAAAAGGTGACTAAAGACCTGTTCCTATGTTTATAAGAAACCTGATGGGTCCTTGTATACAAGCTCAAGAGGAAGCTGGAAATGCTTTTAAGAAGCCTGTGGGTCCTTGTACAAAGCCCAAGAGGAGGCTAATCGAGGGTCCTTGTTATAGCACAAGAGAAAGCTTATGTGGTTTTGAACTTATTTTGGCTCTAAGCAAATGGGTAAGAGGTTTCACCGGGAATAATTCCTCTTTGGGTGGATGTGTCCTATTTATTTGGATTCTAAGGTTTTTGCCAAGATGTTTCACCGGGAATAATTCATCTTGGGGGTTTGAACTACAGATCTCTAATTAGGAAAGAGCCTTCACCGGGAAGACATTCTCAATCCTAGGTCATATTCCTATAATATATATATAGTTTAACTGTCCTAAGGTTTATACTCAAACGCAGTTCTAAACTAATATATGCACAGTTTATATTTGACAGTAATTTAAATAAAGACTGTAAATTGAAAGCTTGTAAAGCCTAACCTGGATGGAGTGGAGGCCATTGAAGAAGTATGTACAGAGCCTCAACAGTAATTGGTGGATAATAGTTGAATGTACTTTATGATAAACAGTTAATGATTTTTGAAAACAGAAGAAGTGAAGATGGACAAAGGTCACATAGGTATCTGAAGAGTTTCACCGGGAATAATGCCCTTCAAATACCAGAAGAATGTTTTGAAAACAGAAAGAAGATTTTGAAAATACAGTTTTGAAAACAAGCTAAGAAGAGAAGGTGTTTGGGACTTACACTCTATTAGAGGCCCATTTAAAAAAAGGGGTTTACTGTTTATGAAAACAGTTGAAAAGATACGGGGTTCTGTTGTTTGAAAACCTCGATTGTCTGTTTACTTTGAAGTTTGAACATAATTTGAATTTTGACAAAAGTCAACTTAATTGAAGTACAGACAAAATCTATACCTAATTAAGACCTAAATGATTAGGGTTTTTATCATATGATTACTCACACAATTAATTAGATTAAAACAAAGTGAAAATGTATATTAAGTATTTAAGAAAATAACTTAAAACATATGATTTTAAACCTAATTAAAATATAGGAAATAAATAATATTTTTATGATTTTTTTGATTAAACACAAAATATATGTATTAAGTGACATGTGTGTGAAAAATGAAGTAAAAATGACTTAATTTGATAGATTAAATAATTAAGTGAAATTTGTATAAAAAAAGAAAGAAAATAAGAGGTAAAAAATTGGTTTGGCCCTAGTATGGTTCGAACCCACGCCCCTTTGGTCACACCACAAAACAATAACCAACTGAGCTGCGCGCGCAGCTTGTTATTCAGATGCAACGAATTGTTTATATTTTAAAAAGACCCATGAGATTCAAATTTCGCGCGCCACCATCTTCGTCTTCAACCTTGAGCTCAGAAATTTTGAATTTCTAACTCCCTTGTTTCTCAACCAAATGGTGTGATGTAAACATCAATTTTGCTTGATTTTGGACGAGGAACATGGCCATGGATTCAGAATTTATTTATCTTAAGTGTAACTAACTAATTTTAGCATGAACACGAAGAACACATAAACCCTAATTTTAAAATTAAATGATGCACAAGATGAATAAATGAATGATGATAGGGGGTTTTTAGTCCTCTGATGATGCTGAACAAGATAGAATCGAGCTATTTCATAAAGAGTACTTGAATTAAGGAGCTGGAGCTTGAAAACTTACCTCTGAAAATGGAGGTCGTGAGGATGATTGAGAGCACCTGGGCTTGTATGGATGATCTGGATAGCTTCCTTGTAACCCAGTGATGCTAACTGAATGCTTATTGTGACTTGAATCCTTCTGAATTGTTCTATGGACCTCCCTCGATTTCAGCTTCAAGTGGACATGGAGGTTGTTGAATTTGGAGTTACAGATGAGCTGCAGCCATCTGGTTAGCTTCACTATGACCAGAGGAACGTGCCTGGATGCTTGGCTTTGTTGGAAACTCTTTGAATTGCTCGATGGTCCTCCAACTGCAAGTGCTCCAAAATGAACTCGATAATGGTGTTTCTCTACTTACAGAAGTGATCCAGGTGCTTGGATCACCTCAAATGAACCCCCTGAGGATGATAGAAGGCTTACTTTTCAAAGATGAGCCTTGGTTTGAAGAAATCGATTCTTCTTGCCAAAGAACTTTGAAAAACAATAAGCAAAAGGAGAGAATGAGAAAGCAAGTATTATGGTTGCTTTGGTGTGTTTTTGAATGAGGAATGCCTCTATATTTATAGGCAAATGGTTCAGTACTGAAGTAGAGGAGTGAGCTTCCTTAGTGAAGTTGATTTGCTTCCTTAGCCATGAAGAAAGTTTGGAAAATATCCAAGTGCAATGATGCATTTTCGGGCTAGCTTCCCCAACCATTGATCTTGCAGGATCTTGGGGGACATTTCTGATTCAGAGGAGGGTTCCAATTGGCTAGTGAGAAGATTCCTTGATGATTCATCATTTGCCATAAATTCAAGAATGTAATCATTACTTAATCACATGGCTTGGTTTTGGAATATTCTCTTCAATCTTTATGCAATGATGGAAATTGATGCATGGTATGTTTTCAGATGCATTAGAGGTCGTGTAGCACCACTTAGTGAAGCAAGATGCACAAAATTGCAAAGTTCCAAATTGTACATGACCTATAATTTTAGTTTATGAGGCCAACTTTGGACAAGCATAACTCTTAGCTCAAATTGAATTTGGAGAAGGTTGAACACAATTTGGAAAGCCCTAAACATCTACTTTAAATCATTAGTTTATGTCTTCTTCAGAATCCTTTGGGAAATTTGTGAAAAATGAGGCCAAAGTTGGAAGAAAACTAGGTTAAAACACTTAGAAAAATTTCTAAGTGTTTATGACCTAAACTTCAAAATTTCCAAAACTTCATAAATGGTTGATCTTTTGAAAAAAGTTCCTTTGTAAGATGTTGTTTTATTTTGCAAGATCTACAACTTTCATGTTGGAAGTTTTTTGAGTTGTGTAGGTGAAATTTTGAGTTCTTACCATGCCTTCAAAAACCCTAATTCCCGACTTTTCGCTCCTTGATGAATTTCTTTGAATTTCTTTGGCCAAATGACTTTGACATCCATATATTGATGATATTGATCTTTGAAAGTCATTTTTTGACCAAAAACCTTAAAAGTCAATGATGATCCTTCACAGTTGACTTTTTCCTGACAAAGTGAATTTTTGGGTTTTTGTGTAGAAACAAGATCTTTTCCTCAAATGAATGATGTAAATGGATTATATTGAGGTAGTAGAGATCCTTGAATCATGTCTTGAGTTTTGGATTCATTCCCTGATCAAAAGTCAACCATCTTGGTGAATTAGGTCAAAACCCTAATTTGTCGACCATGTGAAAATAATGACTGTAGACTTGGAATTGAAGTGTGATGTCCAGTAGATCTTGTAATATGAGTTATTTGAAGAAGATTGATGTCTTTGAATGACCCTCTGGGGCTTTTTAGGGTTTCCCAAATGTGATCCCTGATTTTAGTCCTTGATAGGCTCAAAACCCTAGTCTGGTGACCTGAGTAAGCCTGTACTCAGATGACTGGATGTCTAATCAATCATAGATGAGAAAAATGAAGTCTTTGAGCCCCATGATTGTATTAGAGATTAGTCTTTGTATTGATTGATCCTTTGCCTGAGCTTTCTTGTCTTTGAGCATCCTCGATTAGGTACCAGGTGGAGAAATGACTGCTCTGGGTACTTGTCTTATCCTGATGAAAAATCCTGAAGATATGTCATCTCAGGGGGGTCAAAAATTAGGGTATGACAGATGCCCCTATTTAAGTTTCTTTTATCTGGAGGGAGAGAGATTGAGATTTCGATCTCTCCTGCGTAAAAGAGACTTAAATATCAAAGAATGCCCGAATTTTGGGCGCTCCTGAGATGTTGTAATTGATAAAATCTTTGCATGATTTGATCCCGTTGTCGCGCTTGGCGGGGGATGCGGAGACAAACTCCTGCAGAAATACTTGATGTAGATTCTGGTGAATGGATGGCAATGTGGGATGCGCAATCCATCTTTTTTAACTAAGTGTTGATACTTAGAAAAAGGTAGACAACCTTTCCTCGTTTCGGATGTCCATATCTCGAAACTGGTCTTGGTTGCGTTTGGACAATATCTCAGATAAAGAGAAAATTTCCAAAGGTTTGTTTCCTCATCAAACTTCTCGTCAGCACTTGGAGACGAGACGCCATTTGATGGTAGTAAAGAAACTTCAAAGGTTTGTTTCCTCGTCAAACTTCTTATCAGCGCTTGGAGATAAGATGCCATTTGACGGCTGTAAAGAAACTTCAAGGGTTTGTTTCCTCGTCAAACTTCTTATTAGTGCTTGGAGATAAGATGCCATTTGACGGCTGTAAAGAAACTTCACCATCTTCCTTTTTGACTTGACGTCTTTGAAAGAATGTCATATGGCCTCATGATCTTTTGAGGGGCTAATGACTTTGTTTGAAGGCGGACGAACTGTTTTCAGGGTGAAGACTGCCATTCGTCAACTGATGCCTGGGGAATCAACGAACTGTTTTCCTAAGAGGAAAACTGCCATTCATTGACTCTGTGGGGAGTTAAACATCCCAGAAATAGACAAACTGTTTGAAGAAACTGCCATTTGTCGATCTCTTGAGTATTTAGCAGACAAACTGTCTTTTCTTGTGAAAAGACTGCCATTTGCCAATTGCTTGGGGAGCAAACTGTCTTCTACTGGGAGAGACTGCCATTTGTAGACCCTGCTGTGAGAAAGTGAGCAAACTGTCTTCTGCTGAAAGAGACTGCCATTTGCTGACTCCTGGGGAAACAAACTGTCTTCTACTGGGAGAGACTGCCATTTGTAGACCCTGCTGTGAGAAAGTGAGCAAACTGTCTTCTGCTGAAAGAGACTGCCATTTGCTGACTCCTGGGGAAACAAACTGTCTTCTACTGGGAGAGACTGCCATTTGTCGACCTTTGTTATGATAAAGTGAGCAAACTGTCTTCTACTGGGAGAGACTGCCATTTGTCGACCTTTGTTAGAGAATCTGAACTATCTTCTGGACGAAGACTATCATTCACTGACTCCGCCGGGGAATCATTTGTCGATCTGCTGGGAGATTCTGAATTTTCCTTTGACAAGAAGTGGCACCTCTTGACCCTGCTGGGGAAATACCAAACCTGTAGGGAGTTCCGGAATGTGAAGCAGACTATCTTATCTGAAGAAGACTGTCGAATGTCGCTCTGCAGGAGATTTTCGGCTGAGGAATTCCAAAAGTGAACAAACTATCTCTTTGAGGGAGACTACCATTTATTGACTTGCTTGGGGAAACTTGAGTTCATGCCCTCATGACTCGGGCATTCTCATGATCAAAGCCTGACTTGACTATGCAGTTATGATGTAATGTATGCATGAATGTTATGACAATGATAAAATGTAAAGTGAATGTGAATAGAATTGTCGCGGATGTAAAATCCTAAGATACGACTTGAATTCTTGTTGATCAGAAGATGTCCTCTTCTTGTAGTTCGAACTCTGTTTGGAATATCTGGCTATCAGTTGTCCGCTGTCCGAAATAAGTAATATGAATTGAAGTAAAGATCCGTCATCGGGAGATGTTCGCAAAGCGACCTCATGGGGAAAACTTGGTTCCCGGAGTCTCAACCGTTCTCGGAGCAACTGTTTGCATTCTTCCTATTGTTTGTAAACCTTTAGAAAGAAATTTCACCTTTGTTTTTGCAAGTAAATTCATTTTTATTTTATGAAAACATTTGTTTCAAGAAAAATGACTGTTTAAACTTAAAATGCATTTCAAGAAACTGAATAAGACTAGATTGCAAAGGAAAAGCACAAGGCTCAAATTATTATATATGGAATGGTAATCAGCCAAATGCTTGATTCCATGGAGTATTTACAAAGTTGGAAATTGGTAATTTTCGGGAAAAGGGCTACGATGAAACGTGACGACCGTTATCTCTCCCTTCCACTCCAAGTTGCGTTGTATTCGTGCTTCGTAGAAGATGACCTGCTGCTGATGAACACTCCGCTATGGATTTTGAATGATCAAGTTTGTCCTGAACACAGTTACTTGCCATATATCCCTAACTTTTGCGTAAACTACCCCTTTCGGGTTTTAAGTTTACCGGGATTGATTAATTATTTATTATTTTTTTTTTTTATGTCTCTAACTTTTGCCTGAATCGCCCTTTCGGGTTTTCGATTCACCGAGACGCTCTTTTTTGCCTAAGCCGCTCTTTGCGAGTTTTCAACTTAGCGAGCTGTTCTTTTGATTATTTAGGCGAAGTATTTCTTGACTGCGTCGACGTTCACAGGACGGGTGAATTCTTCTCCATCCATAGTCGTGAGTATTAAGGCTCCTCCTGAGAAAGCTCTCTTGACCACGTAGGGGCCGTCATAATTGGGAGTCCATTTCCCTCTCGAATCTGTGAGAAAAGATTGAATCTTTTTGAGTACAAGGTCGCCTTCTTTGATTGTGCGAGGTCGAACCTTTTTGTCGAAAGCTTTCTTCATTCTTTGTTGATATAGCTGTCCGTGGCATAAAGCTGTCATGCGCTTTTCTTCGATTAAGTTCAATTCATCGAATCTGCTTTGACACCACTCGGCTTCTGTTAATTTTGCCTCCATCAAAACTCTCATTGATGGAATCTCAACCTCTATAGGTAGGACTGCCTCCATGCCATATACGAGGGAGAAAGGAGTTGCTCCAGTCGAAGTACGTACTGATGTACGGTAACCATGAAGAGCAAACGGGAGCATTTCATGCCAATCTTTGTAAGTAATGACCATCTTCTGAATGATTTTCTTGATGTTTTTGTTAGCTGCTTCTACAGCTCCAATCATCTTTGGTCTGTAAGGAGATGAGTTGTGATGTTCGATCTTGAATTCTTCACAAAGCTCCTTCATCATTTTGTTATTCAAATTTGACCCATTGTCAGTGATTATCTTGCTAGGAACGCCGTAGCGACAGATGATGTGATTCTTGATAAACCTGACGACAACTTGTCTTGTGACGTTTGCATATGAAGCTGCTTCAACCCATTTGGTGAAATAGTCTATGGCTACCAAGATGAAGCGATGTCCGTTGGACGCTTTTGGTTCGATCTTTCCAATCATGTCGATTCCCCACATGGAGAAAGGCCAAGGGGAAGAGAGTATGTTGAGAAGAGATGGTGGCACATGAATTCTATCGGCGTAGATCTGGCATTTGTGACACCTCTTTGCGTACTGGTAGCAATCTGACTCCATCGTCAGCCAATAATATCCTGCTCTCAGTATTTTCCTTGTCATGGTATGTCTATTGGTGTGAGTACCAAAGGAACCTTCATGTATTTCTCTCATGAGTATTTTTGCTTCTTTTCTGTCAACGCATCTGAGCAGAACCATGTCGAAGTTTCTCTTGTACAGAACATCTTCATTCAAGAAGAATCTACAAGCTAACTTTCTCAAAGTCTTTCTATCTTTCTTTGACGCCCCAAGAGGGTACTCTTGCTTTTGAAGAAAGTTCTTGATGTCGTAGTACCACGGTTTGTCGTCGATGATTGCTTCTACTGTGAAAACATGAGCGGGCCTATCCAGGCGCATAACATCGATTCGAGGAATGTCATTCCAATGATTTATCCTAATCATGGAAGAGAGTGTGGCTAATGCATCAGCCAAGTTGTTTTCTTCACGAGGAATGTGATGAAAATCTACCCTGTCGAAGAATGGTAACAATCTTCTCGCGTAGTCTTTGTAAGGAATTAGCCCTGGTTGGCGTGTTTCCCATTCTCCTTTGATTTGATTAATGACCAAAGCAGAATCTCCATATACATCCAAGTGTTTGATTCTTAGATCCATGGCTTCTTCGAGACCCATGATGCAAGCTTCATATTCGGCCTCATTGTTTGTGCATTTGAAAGTTAATCTGGCAGTAAATGGAATGTGGGTACCCTGAGGTGTAACAATGATTGCCCCAATTCCTCGTCCATAAGCATTGACAGCCCCGTCAAAGATTAAGCCCCACTGGGATCCTATCTCAGGTCCTTCGTCTGGTAGTGGCTCGTC